>NW_026570348.1:0-368510 GCF_019649055.1 Paramacrobiotus metropolitanus | reverse complement strand
GAATCTGCTCAGATGCGAATCAAACCGACCTGGCATCAACCCTCGACTAACACGATGGGCACTGGCTGCAAGGGCGGACATAACCATCAAGTATAAGCCAGGAGTCTTCTGCGACAATGCGGACGCCTTGTCGAGTGGCCACTCGAGCGGGTGATGACAAAGATCCACACGAAGAGTTGGATCAGGTGCCTAACTTTGAAGATTTTAAGGACGAAATTAAAGTCTGCACCATACGGACCCTACGTCTGAAGGACAACGCTTACAGGAAGAAGAGGATGAGAAGGAACCACCGGAAATTCCACTCCCACCTCTTCCCGGATGTAACGTCATTTCGGACTGGGATGACCTAAGTACCACAGAAGTACGGGTCGTCAACGTACCAGCTCAAGACGTCGGACCTCAACATATTGGAACCGACCATCCGGACCGCAAATACGGCGGAAGAGACGGACGAGTTGAGCCCACATGGCGATATACTCGTACCGCCCGTGTCAACGAACGCGGAATTGCGGAAAGCACAGCTGCGAGACCCGCACCTGAGGAAAATTATCGATGAACTGGAGAACCTGGATAAACTCGACTACAAGTCGAAGTACACCGAGCACTACCAGATGGCTCAAGGACTCCTGTATCGATTGAAGGTAATAACGACAAGCTGGAACGATGCTTCGTCGTACCTCTCTTCATGCGAACTAACATCATACGTTCGCTACATGACGGGAAAACCGGAAACCACTTCGGACGCGATAAAACCGTAGAAGCATTGAAGTTGCGCTACTACTGGGAACGGATGTCAACCGACGTGTTCGAATACATTCGGAAATGCCGACAGTGCATTTTGGCCAACAAGGTCCGACGTCCCCACCGGGTAAACTCCAAAAGATGGAAGTTGGTGAAGCTTGGTATCGTATCTACGCGGACTTCAAGGGACCTTTACCTCGAACGCAGACGAAAGGATACCAATACATCGCAGTGGTAACCGACCAGCTGACGAAGTTCACCATCGCCCGGGCAACCAAAACAAACACCGCGAAGGAATTTGAAAAGTTCTTTGTGGAAGATGTCCTGCTGAAGTACGGAATGCCGACCTTCATCCACTCGGACCGAGGACGCACTTCACGGCGAAAACATTTGCCAAGGTTGCGAGGATCTTTGGCATCCAACACACGCTTGGAACGGCCTATCACCCGGAAGGTCAAGGACAAGTCGAACGGCAAATGCAGACGATATGGGACGGAATACGAAAGTTCTGCAACATAAAGGACGGACACCGTTGGCACAGAGCCTTACCATACGTCGTCTGCGGGATGAACAGAGCAGTCCATGCCTCGACCAAATTTTCACCTTACCATATGCTGTATGGTCGGAAATGACCATGCCACAGGACTTAGTGGCCGGAACAAATGCACCGGAACAGTATACGGATAAGGAACATTACATCAGGCGGATAAAGGAACGACTTCAGATGGCTCACGAAATTGCGCGCATCAACATTGATGAAGCCTTTGAACGGAGCGCCGAAGTTTATAATAAGAAGTCATCACCGACCTTCAAACCACGGGATAAGGTAACGGTGGAATTCCCAACTAAGGACCCCGCCAGGATGGAACGATACGACGGAGAGTGGACGGTCATCAGCTACGTTGGCCCGAACAATCTACTACTCCGAAGTGAGGACGGACGGGAAGACACCGTAGCCGTCGACCGAGTGAAACATTTTCCAGCCGACGCACGTCGACCCGTAACTCGGTCATCTGGACAAAGAAGCCGGATAACGACCTGGGAACCGACCCCACAGAAGGGAAGGCAACCAGTAAGTCGACTAAAAAGCCCGAAGTAACCATCGAACAATCGCAGAAATTGGACTTAACCGACCAACCCGAAGTAACGGTTAAGAAAGAGGTCGAGGTCGACCTCGGAAGAAACCGCCGATGGACTTCGAGACACCAGCCCTGCAGGAATTGCAGAAGCAAAATGTGATACCGGATGAACCAGCCGAACCGACCTCGGAGAAGCCTAAGGAGTCGGACAACAAGTCCGAAGAACCGGTTCAGCCATCCAATCAACCCACGGAAGAATCCAAGAGGTCGGTGACTAAACCGGCAAGAAAGAAGAAGTCGGATAAGACGACTGACCAGGCGGCACCGACCATAGAAGTCGAAGTAGCCGACCCGGCAGTCGCACCGACGAAGCCAAAAGGACTCACAAGAAAAGGACGGTTAAATCAACCGACCCGGCGGCACCGACCACGGAAGTCGAAGTGACCGACCAGGAGGTCGGACCGCCCAAGCCGAGACGGAAGACCGGAACGGTTAAGAAACCGAAGCTGACAGCACAACAAGTGCTGGAGGAAACTGAAGTCGCTGAAGACGAAGCTCACAAGGAGATCCTCGATAGAATTTCGGAAGGACGAGCCGACTCGGAGAAACCAGTCAAAACAGCAAAATCAAAGACACCTAAACAAGCAGTCACAACAGAACAGACTCAGTTATAGGGCCATAGGCGTAACTTAGAATAAGTTATAGGTAGTCAAAAGTAACTACTAGGTATAGGCCGACCTCTGGTGTCGAAATGGAACCTCTTCAGTTGATTGGAACGTCTTCAGTTGAATATACGGGAGTTGGTAGAATTCTAACGCGCCGTATTCCTCTCCTTAACAGCAGACAACAATGTCGGGCCGACAACGTAACGACCCACCTTCTAGCGGATCCAACAGTGGACGCAGTGGTAGCGGATCAAACCGATCGCACCCTTACCCGTCTCACCATCGCTCGACTTCGCGATCGGATAACTCGCGGTCGGCAACGAACACACCGCTGCCGCAGGTACATAACCCGCATGCTAACGATACAGCTAATGTCTTAGCAGGTTTAACGGTCGGGCCAGAACGAAGCCCTCAATATCGACCTGTACCACCGCAGCATCTGCCACCGAACACTGGATTTACTACTGGCGGACTCCTCGTCAACTATGGCGCGAACGGTAACCAACCCGTTACGGTAACTGCGGGAGACCCACTTGGTCAAACGCAACCTTACCGATGGCCGGTACCAACAACAATGGTTGGTCCGACCTATCCAGTGCCTACGTTAGTGCCTGGAATGGTGAACGTACCACCGCCGATTTTCACAACGCCTACTTTGGCGTCGAGCCAGCCGACATGGGCTGGACCTGTAACTCGATACGTGCCAGTGTCGGGAGGAATGGGAACGATAACTCCGACGTCACCAACGCGATTCGGAACGTTCAGCGCGATAGGGCCAAACAATACCTATCACCTCCCCGACTTGGAACATTCAGCATTGCGGGAGTGGTTCCACCTTTACCGCTTACGGGACCAGTCTCACCGACTCACATCGGACTCCCGGGACAACCGATTCCATGGGGGAATCCACAGGTGGCACAGTACTTGATTCAGTCGCTTAACCAGCACTTGAGTCAGTACGGAGGACAGGCCCCACATGGGACTGTACTGGCAACGACCACACAAGTCGTACCGCCGCGACCTCCCCCGCCACCGACCGAACTTCCCATACCGACCTCTACGCAAAGTAGGTCGATACCAACGGAGAGTTACGGAAACTCGACCAAATCGCTCGTGACCAGGCGCGTGACTTGACGCACCAGTTGTCGACAATTACACCGACAACTCCTGGTTACCTGGACAGAAGGTGGAAATCCTGGATCGAATCTCCGGACTCCAGACCTTCATTAACGACAACACGAATATATTCGCGATTCGGAACCAACGAGCGGCCCAACCGACGTCCGCCTCCACAGCTCAACCGTCATCGACAACGACCACGCAAGTCGTTACGTCGATGCCTCCACCAGGAACCGACCTCGTCTACCACACAGCCTGGTAGTCGGACATCCTTCGCGGAGGCCATGGAACGCAGAAAGCGGAGGGATGCTGAGCTGAAACGATCGAAGTTGGACGAACTCCGACAACAACGAGAAGACGCGTGGAACGAAACGGTTGAACTCAGACAGACGCTACATAAGCTGTCTACTGAACAACCTGACAACCATGCCGCATGGAAAGAGGTCATGGACCAACTAATTGGTTGGGACCATTATATGAGGGACATGGATGAACAAATCGAGAAAGAGGGAACACCGCCCCCGGAACTCGCCATTGTCCCCCCGACTCAGCAGATACAACCGGTTCAGCCGAGTCCGACCTCGCCAGCTACGGTGCCCAATATGCCGAACGTGCAACCTCAACCAGCACCGAACCCACCGGCCCAACAGGAGGCGGTAGTAGATCCGATTATACAGGAACTACAGTATCTCCAGCGGGTATCAGACATAATGATGACCCGAATGGAGGCGGTCGGACAAGATCGGAGACTCGAACTGCACGAGTCAACCCGACTGGGAAGGGACTCCCAAGATATTAAGAAAACCAATGCCCAGATCCAACACGTGATCAAGAACGGCATCCCCAAGGAACAACTGCCCTTAGCGACCTTCCACCAGAAGATAGCTCACCTTCGGCAGTTAATGGACCAGTACCCCCAGTATTCCCAAAACTTAGAAGCGTCAGAAGGGCGATCCGAACAACTACGGATACCCGACCCCGTGGCCATCGCTTCCACGCTGCACGAGGCCAGACGACTTCGCCAGGTATGGACCATGGATGAACACATCATGGATTTAGGCGAGGTAATCGGCAACGCACAACGACTTGCCGACCTGGATAGAGCCATCTACTCGGCAGAACGCCTTAGCAGCCGAGGTCGACCAACAACGGACGACGAAGCTCAACGGCTCATTAACATCCTGGAGCGATTAAAACTCTGATCCAGAACGAACCTTTAATGGCGGAACAACAAGTTCCCCAAAACCGCGATAGGAAGTATCAAGCAATGGCACTCAAACGGAGGAGTCCAAGCAGACAGAAGCAGCTTGGAGAGCCATTCTCGAAGGCAAAGACACGCTTCGGACAATCTACGAACGCGTCTTGTTGGGCACCGAACCAAGAGCCTTAACCAAAATTGCCGACCTCCGAGCTTACATAAAGCTCGCAGAGGCCTGGTTAAGAAAGACCCGTCAACCGCAACAGTACAGGAGAAACACCAGCTTCGGATGGCGGTCGAGTGGATTGAGAAACAAAATCTCTTTGAAAAGAACCCGCCACCGCAGATACCCCTACCGAACCGGAACTATGTGGTATCCCCGGACTTCTCCACACAGTCAGCAAGTCCAGTGACGTCGCCGAGGACGGCCCTGCACAACAAAGTACAGGAAGACCGCCAAACCCGGATATCCACCCACATTTCGGATGGATGGGACCGGCTCGACGACCTCCAACGGGCATATGTACACCTGACACCTACGGACCCAGATGCCATTAGAACGGCGCGTCAGAAGATTGACACCCTGGCTGCTTACTTAAAGCAAGCCCAGGACCTCTTCGATAAGGTCGATCCGAACGACACTGAAAGCCGACAACTCAGGTCGGTAGTTGAAAGGATCGTAGAAATCCTTGATTCAGAATCGTCGTGCACTCGGATTGCCACACCATTACCTCCTCAACGGCCAGCACCGACCACAACAGCAGTAATGACGTTGGTACGAACAACGCCGATACCGGACGTCCTGAAGCACGTGGAGACAATTGCCCACGCAGGTCGGGACTTGGCTGAAATTTACAATTACCAGCTGAATCGACCGATGTCACCAACGAAGGTGACCGACCTCGAACGAACGGATCGACACCTGCGGATCGAGCTGGATTTCGCTGAAACACTTAGCGAATGGGGCGTCCCAACATGTGGCCAACCCAGAGAACGGTTGGAGGAAGCTCTTCGGTCGATAATCGACCATGTTAAACGGTATCAGCCGGTGCCAACACAAGCACCAGCCAGGAGGCAACGCCACCTGCAGCGGAACCCTCTCAGCCATATCACCGACACCTGCTGATGGACATGAATTCGCTGAAGACACCAGAGACCAACAAGAGGTCGACCTGGACGAAGTCGAAAATCAGTACCGAGAAGCTGTAGATACGCTGGAGAATCTAGCCAAACAGCTTCGCGACCTCAACTCAGCAGATAAGTCGGAAGAACGCCTGAAGGTAGCGCTGGAACAACAGCATACCATCTGCTTCAGACGAGTTGATGATTTGTGGAAAACGTTGGAGGCGAATCCACGCTTTAAAACACAAGGCGAACTTGACCGGGAGGAAATGAAGAGGTTGAAGACGGACTTCGCCCGGGCAGAACAAATAGCTGCCAACCTCCAGGCCCAGATCAACAAGATGGAAGGCCACGACCCAACAATGGCTAATGTGAAGAGAGCACTGCAGGATCAACTTAGATTCTCGCAGATACGCGTCACTAACCTCCAAAACAAAATCGACGGTCACCGTAGAATGATGACTCGGATAGCAGCAAAGCAGCAGCCGACCTCAACAGGAGGACCGGCTCAGCCGAAGCCACCAGTACAGGACTTGGCTACGTTAAGAAGCGCCCTAAGTTACGCGGAGAAATCGTTGTCAACATGACAGTGCGACTCGCCGGCATGGATGACAAAGATCCAGCCCAAGCAGCCGACAAGAAGGCCGCTGAAGACCGACTGACGTCCTCGCAACAACGAGTCCGCGAACTAACGGCGGAAATCGCCGCGCTTCAAAGTCAGCAGTCAGCACCGACCTCGACTAGCTCGACTCAGCCGACCTCTACAGCAGGACCGGCCCACCGACCTCAACAGTAGGAACGGTTCAGCCTAAGCCAGCGGACATTAGCGACCGACCTATGTCCCCGGTTACTGAAGCTAGAATAATGTCAGCAATACCGGACCCAGGAACGATGCCAACAAGCGCACCACCTCACTTGGTTAACCTGGTGAATCAGACGATGGAACTCATCACAGAAATGAGAGCCCGTCGAATCTTTTGTGATTCCAACAGCCGGTTAGCACAAGACTTGGACCGTGATATTTTGGCCTGGGAACTAACGTAAAGTTCCTCCGCCAACTCCACCATCCAGACGCGCCGAAGACTCCCGGCATAAGAGGCCATATAATAAGGACCTCTTCCTGGTTGGAAACGCGAGTCCGAGATTACATTGAAGAACGGGACCGTGACCAACAACGAAAGGAAACCTCTGAAGCATCGCTGCGAACTGCAGCAACGGATCGTCGAGCTCGGATCACACAAATCCAGTCGACACGTAACCCGACGGACCCTTTCGCAGTTCCACAATCCATACCGGATGACGAAATCCAGTTGACTCTGCAGACCGCGGACAGATTGATTGGTGAACTTTACCAATTACGGGACTCAACCGACCCGCAGACTCCGCAGTACTGCCAGATTGACATCAACCTAGGCCACTTGGAGAACAATACCAAGGAGGTCCGATTCATTCTCCGACCTGAGACGCAACGGACCGTCAAGAATCAGGATCGGTTACGGATTCTTAAAGTCAAAATTGACAGCTTCGCGGAAGACTTCTACAAACGCAAACAACAGGAAGCAGAACGCAAGCTGAAAACTCCCGCGAAGAAGATTAAGGCGACACTTAAGCCACCGGTCCAACCTGTCAAACCATTGGAGGTTCAACAAGATGAACCAATGGATGAAGTACCGCCACTCGGGAACGAACTCGAGGTCGGTGCATTCGAACAGGTGGATATGGATACTTCCGAAACACCAACAACACCGCAGGACGGCCAACCAAAGCCAGCTGCCCGACTCACTCGACCAACAACTCTGCTGGGACTCTCACATAAAGAGCCCATAGCAGACGACAAAGGTCCGAGGAGACGTCTATTCTCACCTCCACCAGTCCGAACAAAGGAACAACTGTTGGAAATTTTGAAAAAGACTCCAGCGGATGAAACACAACCGGGTCAGTCACAGAAACCGACCTCGGTAACAAAGTCAGTGTTTACGTCTGGAGTCCATAAGAAGTTAGTCCGACAGGCCAAGAACTATGACCTGGAACGGATTCTCAACGAAGCCCACCTAACAGAGGGATTGAGGCTAGGAAAGCTATCCACTGATGAGCAACAAGCACTCGGTCAGCGGATATACGCGCTAATCCAGGACAGGGACAAGGCTCTACGCCGACTGATGTTTGTGAGGTGCGGAAGACAGGCACTACGACAGCTTCCGCTGGATGCGGCCATTATTAAGCCAGCCCAACTACTCCGGCACCCTCGCATCAACCCTGCAGCCTACACGTTGGAGATGCCCCCTCAACCCGGTCAACAGGTTACCGAGAAGATTCGGTGCATCATGTCCGACAGTAGCGACGAATCTGACCACAACTACAGAAAGGGTGCCCAGATCGAAGATGACCCGACCTATGACGACGACTTAACCTGGCAAGAGACTCTGCTGATGGATGCACAAACAAGCTCCAGGTCGTCATATGGATCTCGACCGGCAGAATCAACGCCGAGAAGGAGTAGGTCTCCGGTGAAACAGATCTCACCGAACCGGGCAGCGTCTCAACCGGCAACGATGCCGAGTCAACCTCCGAAGGAACAACCACGTAGGTTCACGCCCCGGAATACTCCAACTAAACCGAAACAGACCCCGGAGGAGATGGATACGACGTCTCCAAAGGAGGTCGGACCTGAATCACAGAATGAATCGACTTCGGAACCAGCCAAGTTGGTCATTGACGAATCTCGGACAGATGAGCCGGCAACAGCTCCGGGTAAGAGAAGCAAAAAGAAGCAGCAACCGGCTGACGATTTCTCGCGAGAATACCACGATGACCCAGCCTTGAAACACGTTCAGGACCTGACCAGGTCGGAACAGGATGCGAGTGTGGACACTGCGTTCCCAGAGGACAAAGAACTCTGGAACTCATTGAAGTCACGCCGTGCTAACCTCGTTGGAAACACCGACGCGGTCCGTAAGGAACATGAACGCCTTACACAAAGGATGGCTGAGGTCATGAAAAGAATGGGAGAACGATTCCGTGCGGAGAAGGTCCGACTTGCGGCACAACAACAGGCCGCCACGACCCGACCGAAACTCTTCGCACCGGACCCGAAGTCGACCTCCACGACAACACGTCAATTGGTGGTCAAGATGAAGAACCCTCAACCAGTAAGGGAACCTTCCGTGCAGATCCAGGACGAATTACTGGATTCAAAGGTGATCAACTCGGCTAACTCGGCTAAGTTGTCACGGAGGGAAAAGAAGAAGGCTAAGAAAGAAGCCAGAAAGGAAGCTGAAAAGGAGGTGACCAAACAACCTCCGAAGGAACCGACTAAACCGAGGTCGGACCTTTCGATTAAGACGCCGAAACCTAACCCGGCCAAACGGCATAAGTCCTCCGAAGACCTTGATACCTCAGACGCTGGCCCACAGAAGCCGGACAAAAAGGGGAACGCCAAGGAGGAATTTGACTACGACGCAGCCAAACAGCGGATGCGAGAACTGATCGCCAGAGCAGGTACAGCGGTGACCAAAACAGAGGCCGAAAGACCACACGAAAGGTCTAAGCCGACGCCTAAGCCACCACTCAAGCAACCGAAACCTGCTACGTCCAAGAAAGATTCGGACGACGAATCGGAGAAACCGTCGGAACCTGACGACGAGATCTCCGACCATGGAGAAGCCGACCCATACGAAGGATTCAAAGGCGATCGTAATGAAGAATGGAGTCACGAAGAAGACACTGACGCTTCTGAATGGCCAGCCCCCGATGACGTACGTCAGCGGCTACCCGACGCTCAACCTGGCGACCGACCAGTCGGATTTCATACGGTTCGACTTCACGTCGAAATAGTCCGAAGCGTTAGGAACGCCCGAAACGAAGGCAGAGATGTGTACCAGTCATTGGTGCGCGACCTCTCGACCAACTTAAGGATCGTAGGTCGGACCTCACCCTGGCTCACACAGAAACTTATGATGGCTATAGTGGCATGGGCCTTGGACTTTGGATTAGCCGTAGCGGTCCACCGACAATGGGGACGGACCGCCGAGCTAATCGCACCGGACATCATTCAAAAGCTCAAAAGTGCCGCTGCCAGAGCACTGGACGACCCGCCGACGAGAATCGTCAGATGCATCGGATACGCAAGAAACCCCCGCGGATCCTCCTTACTACATATCGCCCGTATATACAACGTTATGTACGAGAACAGCCAAGGCAATATTGACGTCATAATGGGCCTCTTAGGACCTGTCATCGCAACGATGGTGGCAGAGTTTTCCTCCATACGACCAACGCGGAACGCGATTTACCACTTCGGTACACAGTACCTCGGTTCATACCGGAACAGCAACGACGCGATTTCAAACTCCGGATATCCTATATCAACCTACAGTCCTCTCCCGAAGGTACTGAAACGGTCGTCGAGGAGTACAGTGAGTCGGATGAACAACCATCCGGCGAGGCGGCGGACATGTTGAACATTGCACGGGCGTCAGGTATGTCGTCACAGAAACGACTACCAACCAACCGACCTCGGGCACCGTTTGAACCGGTAACATATGTCAACACCGCCTCGGCACCAGCAAGGGCAAGTGCAACTAAGCTAGGTCGGACTACAACCGGACGTTTTGCGGTGAAAGACACGCAATCTCTTCCACCGACCTCACCTATGGAAACTTCACCGGCTCCGGAAGGTAAGACTCCACGGAAGGGTCAACCTAAACCGGCTAAGTCAACAAAGAAGTTGGCGCAGACCAAGGAAAAGACGCCCTCGGAAGAGGAAGACGAGGACGAAGAAGAAGAAGATGAGGACGATGACGACACCTATCAAACACCAGAAGGGTCGGAGGATGACGATAACGACGATGACGATCAACCTCCACCAGCTTCGGCACCACAACAGCAGGGTGAACCGGAGATTTCTGACAATCAGAACGAACCACCGGCCAACGACGGCAACGAAGCTGACGAGCCGATGGATGAAGATAGTGGTGACGTCTACGTTCCTCAGAACTACCGTCAACAAGTACGGTTAACACCGGATTCCGATCCGAATCAACTCCTCCAGGAATGGAACGAGGATACCCAGGAAGTCCTACCGTTACAGATTCCTAACCTACCGAAGGTAAACGTCAAACACCCGACGGTGGCCATTAAACGTGCTCATACTCTACCCCCACGCGTCTCGGAATACGATCCGGGATGGATGTACACTTTCGCGGCCTTGAAGGCCCTGGCGACCTGTGGACCGAAGTTTGCGACACCGAAGATCGCATTCCAGCTCCTCAGGCACCATAAGATCGGTGACATCGGTGGAGGTTGGAGGCAACTAAGCCAGAGCAACGTATACCGGTACTGTAACCTTGGGTACAACGAAAGTAAAATCATACGGACATACACCAGCAGCAAGCGGATGTATTACGAATTCCCACCGGAGAAACGAGATCCGGCGCCGACCACTTATGAAGGTTGGGTACATGCCATCGAAGCGTGTATGGAAATGTCGTGGCATCCGGAAGGACTGACCCGCGGCGAAGTTCTACATCAGCTGGTAGCTAGGTTCGAATTTGAATGGGAAGCTAAAAAACCCCAGCTGGTCGACCCGAAGTACAAGCCCGTCAACAGAACGAAAGGAGGCGAGAAGTACATGTTGGGTGACGACTTGGACTTCGTCCTGAGCAAGGGATTCTTCCAAAAGAGATTTGGCATCAACCAGACTCGGGAAGGAGAACGATACGAAGCCCTTAAGCCATCAACACTCCGGCAACCGGACTCCGGAGTACGAACCAGCGAGGATTCCGCTAGCATGGCCCGGAACACAGCACTGCGGTGTGTTCAGGACCATGCTTGCCAAGGCACCCACGGTTAACTCCGAGAAACGGACGGCCGATAGGATAACAAGTCCCTAAATAACATGGAATCAATTGGACCGCAACGGAACGGATAGTGTCAACTATGACCCGCTACCTAGAATCGACCACAGAAGTCGATCTGCCAACGGTAGCCGACCTTCTAAACATTGACCAACCGACGTCGACCTGACGGAAGCATATGGAAATTACAAACGGGATGGCTTTATCGCAGTCTTCACTGACCACAGAAGTCGGTAAAGGTGACCGCAAACCGCGACACCTGACTACGATTTTAGTCTGGACGGATTCTCCGTTTGAACCCGGACCTACAGGCTCTCAACCAGGAACCTGTACCTGGAGTCCAACCGCAGTCTCCCCCGGAGGATATCGGATAAACCAACCGATTCACCGGTGACCACGACTACGCGCGGCTTGACCGTGCTGCCATTACCTGAAGAGGAACAGCGACGGTGATTTGGCCACCATACCAACGACTCCGCCGCGACCTGCTTCCCCATGTCTCAAATGGAACACCCTAGGCAGACCGAGTTAGAATACTCGACCTGCACCCCTCTTAACCCCGATGGCGATGACCACCTGCCCGCAACAGTAACGGCCAGTTGGCCAGCGTCACCGGCAAAGCAAAATTCCCCGCGGACGTGCGATGTCTTCCCCCAACAGAAGAGACAAGGCGTCGCAGGTTCGCGGAACCGAACAAAGAAACTCCAACCAGGGAGGCGAAGTGATCTGATCCTACCCCAGGTTGCATGCTGCATGGGGATGGGAACGGGCAGTCTGGCATAAGTCGGGGCCCGACGCACAAAACGAACCAAAGAGATTACCTGGTTAAAAGGGACCACAGAAGTCCTTCGACGCCATAAGTAATCAGGAATGCATGCTGAATGGCCAACAGACGCCATAGAACCGCCGAACTTGACGGAACTCGGACCCGTCCAGAGGCAAAAACGCGAGCCCGAACCGGGGCATGTTAGAGGCACCAACCGGAATTTACTCCGAAAACGACTTCGAGGAGCTCGGATGAGCGCCCAGAGGCTTGAAACCGACCTCTTGACGGACGGAACCGACCTGGATGAGGAATCACCGACCTCAAGTTGGATAACATTATGTCCAACCTCAGGTCGGATAAAAAGTGGAATAACCGACAACAGGTCGGTTATAAGGACGATTCCACCGAAACGGACTTGTATGGCTCCACTTTGAGCCTGCATACCGTAACTCACTTCGGTTGAACACGGAATCATGGAATCACCGACCTCGGGTCGGATAACGTTGTAACCGACCTCGGGTCGGACATGAGAAGTAACCGACAACAGGTCGGTGGATGGAAACGCCATCGTAAGGATTCACGGAAAATGACTTCCGGATGTAAGAATTCGGCCTCAATCGACCTGGGACTTGGAGTAACCGACCTCCAGTCGGATAACATTATTACCGACCTCAGGTCGGAGAACCGGTCCAACCGACCACAGAAGTCGGTTAGGAACGCCGGATCGCTTGATTCGCTTGGAACACCAGCGGATCAGCCGAGATACGACCTTTGAACGGACCAGTCACGTGGTAACCGACCTCGGGTCGTATAACATTACCACCGACCACGGGTTGGATAACACCATACCCGACCTCAGGTCGGACATCAGGAGTCACCGATAACAGGTCGGTGAAAGACGACTAAAACTGAAGACCGGAACTGGAAACGACCTCGGAATGGACGAATTCGACCTAACGGGACTTGTTTGGCCCCACATGGGCCTAAATAACACGAGTTACCGAGGTCGACCATGGAGGTGCGTTATTACCGACCTCAGGTCGGACAACATTACAACCGACCTCAGGTCGGATATCCATCCTCAACCGACAGAAGGTCGGATAAACCACCGTTGGATGGAGGAACAAGAAATTCCGACCGGACCTTCGAGCCAGTTCGTATCGGAAGTCACACCCAGGCTCGTGGTAGCAGATTTAACGGTTTTAACCGACCACATTCCATCGGCATTACCACTTGGCGACCACAGAAGTCGCACGACACAAGTACGGTTTTGTCCGACCTGACTTTCTGGAATTCGGGACTTAGCCGAACTCCCTTGCCGCCGGCTAACTTACCGGTAGGCTGACCTTGGTCCGATGACCTTGGTCCACCCCCTTAATTAGAGAGGATGCTTCGGCATTCGCAACAGCGACAGTGCCTCTCTACTCCGGAACGGACGAATACGAGTCGGACGTAAGTGTCAGCCGTGCTTACCCGACCTCGGACGAGATTACCGGTTACGTTGGGTAACCCGGGAACCGACGCCCCGGACCTGATATACCGGACTGCACTTAGACAGGAGACCCCGTGGAAACTCAAGACCCGTGGACGTCATCCTAGTCGGAATAAGACCCCGGACAGATCTCTTTTTAGTATTTTTATACATTTTCTAACAAACGGAATTGTATTTTACTTAGAATCTCTAACCAGATCTGTTTTGCATTTACTTTTTGCTCACTGGAATTGTGATTAAACTTTATTACTTTTTACTTCGCGCTGTTTAACCGTCATTACTTTTCTTTCACTTTCTCCGCGAGCCAACAGAAGCAAGATGCCAGGCTAACAGAAGCAATACCGGTCCAACAACGAACCCCGAGCGGCTTCCAGATTTGCGGCCGTGAGTTGCTTGCCTCTCATGGATCTGGAAGTGAAGGATGGGACGGTCAACAGACACCGGACTCCCGCCGGAAGAGGACGCGTACCGGCGACCCCACATGGGTCGACCGGAGAGGTGCGACGCTGGTGCGGTACTGAGTCTGAGCATCCTCGCAGGAGCTCGGATTCCCGCCCAGAGGCATGTTAGAGGCACGACAGCCTGCGTGATAGATACGCCACTTTGCGTATGCGTATCACTGCACACATGCTGATTCGCCCTCTCTTGTACGTACGTGAGTGGCTGCACTGCACTCTCCGCCTATGCGGATACACCGCGGGCGCACTCACTGAGCATACTTGCTCTCTCGCTCCTCTCTCTCGCTGTATGACTCAGCGTATATTCGCTCGCGTTGGATACGAGTCCAGTCTGCGCACTCACATTCCGTGTGTCTGGACAGCGTGACGCCGTTGCCGCCAGCACATTTCTTTCTCTACATTTCATTACGCTCTGGAACTAGCTCGCAGCAACTTGACTGCTCACTTTCCTGCCAGACATTGGCCTTTGTTGTGTTTTTCCCCGCATTCACGCGGCATTTGCTCCACTTTATTTGTACAATAAAGTCACCTGTGAGCTCTCTGTGCTTGCCTGTCACAATAGTAATTTAACAGATTTTTTCTAACGCTGGTAGAGTTTTAATTTTCATTTAGGTGATTATCAGTATAGTCATTTTACAGGTTTTTACTAGCTACCGGTATTCCATCGGATGCGTCTTTACGGTTCATATACTTCGCAGTATGTTTTTGAATTGCTTTTGCTGAATTTAAAACGTGCACTATAAATTTTGAAGAAATTGTTTACTGCACTTTTTCTGCTAATGTTCTGTAACTTCGAAACTGGAAACGTCGATACCATGTCGATTTCTGAACGCCGAATTGCATGGGGCGTTCGTAATTGAGTAGTGCGAATCGTAGTGCAGTGGAAATTTTACATGTTTTGCTTTAGTTTATTTGTCTTAGCTGTTATAATCTTCAGTAGTTTTTCGCCATAAGTATTTCATACGCTTTCAAATTTTTACTACGATATTCTGTTTCAGTTACGTAAGTATTGGTGCGTTTGATGGTGGTGCACTCTCATATACCGTAGTGCGCCATTAAAAAAAATTGTTTTTTGAATTAATGTTTTTTTAATTGATTCTTAATTTTCGATCCAACAGGGCGAAATGATCGATCGGATAGAACACAACGTGGTCAACGCGGCTGAATATGTTGCGCAAGCCAAAGTGGAGACCAAAAAGGCTGTGGAATATCAGAGCAGTGCAAGAAGGGTTCGTATTAGCTTGTTAATCCGAACACAAAATAGTTGTTCAGTTTCAGATTTCTTGTTAAAATACAACGTGCAATAACGAGGTGTTTAATCCGGTATGGTAGTGTATCAGTAACTGTTCGCTTAATGACTGACATAAATTTTCAGCGGTTCTGAGATGCTTTTAGTTTTATATCATGATCTGTGAAGTGGCTTACAATTTACGACATGTTTCTGTAGCTTACCGAAGCGAAGGCACGTATGTTTGACATGATTTATTCTTTGCAGAAAAAGATTTGTCTTATTATTACCGGCATCGTGGTGCTGATTATCATCATCCTTGCCATTGCCATTCCGTTGGCCGAGAAATTCGGCGGCAGTTCCGCCACTACCGCTAGTACCAACGGCGGCGGCAAGACCGGTGGCGACACCATCAACATCAACTCCCAACCGCAGCCCAAAGTCCATACCGTGTTTGTCACGGCGCACAACGCCACGAATTCCACGACGATATAATCGAGCATGATTCCGTGCCTGTGGGGACTGCACCTCCGTCTACCTGATTTTTTTTGTTGATTACAACCTTGTGGTGATCCAAGGGGACTTCCGGTGTGAATTGTGCACACATCTTCGGAGTGAACATTATTTATTTGACGAAGGGATTCCGAAGAATGTGTGATGTGTCCGATTATGCCTTCCTCGCCGCTGTCCAGCGGGTTTTCTGCTGTCCACAGGGGCTATCAGCCTCCGGGATTTTGTAAAAAAAGGAAAGTGCCCTTGTTTTTTTTCTGAGAAAGATGTCCTACGATTTTTCTCGTGATTTTTTGTTTCATGTTTTCTGGAAAAAAAATTTATTGGATGTAATTTTTTTGTTTTTTCGTCGAGATCGATGGAGCGCGTGTGATTTTTGGTTGGTTGTCTCTGTGAAGCTTTATATTATCGCTGATCCAGGCCGTGGGAAAGTGATGAGACTAATAAAACAAATAACGCTGTTTCGTGTTAGTAATGATTTTTTCGTACGGTTGTAGTTTTGTGCGGTACGTTTTCAAAACTTTTGACGAGAAAATTCTTCGTGACTATTGACGAGTGTACTTCTTGTGGTGGGACGAAAAATTAAACAGTGATATCAGAAATACTTACACGGGATAATAACAATTAAAATTAAAGCGACGAAATTGGTGCTTATTACAAATACTTTGTACTTTGTAGAATGCAATTACAGTTTTGAAATACTTGTTCATTTATTATCAACGATTAACATTGCGAATGAGCAAAGGACTACGAGTAGGCGATAGCAGGACATGGTTTGCAATTGCAGAACATCATCAGATATTCGTTACAGATTCTTTTAATTCTGTTACAGTATATCTTTTAGTATTTAGGGAATACAAAATTCAAGGTCGCTTTTTTATATACCTAGCTGGTACAAAGGTAAAATTACACTTTCCGATAAAGTTGTATAGTTCTTCTACGTGCCGGAATTTGTTACCGTTGTATTACCGTCAGAACATGCTACTGTATATGGATTGGTACGAAGAAAATGAATATGAATAGTGCATGAATTTGAAAGGTCACTGGCGCCGTTTGTCTATACTTATGGAAACGAAACCGATGTAATCCTCATATAACCGGCATATTCCCTGCATATTTTTTGACCAACTTCCGATGCAATTCTCGCCTTGCTATCGGCTACTACCGTACCTGTTTGCTAGCAAACTAAAGCGTTCTGTATATGTGCCAAGGACGAAACATATCACGTTGACTTTGCAATTGGTTAACGCACGACGCACTTCACGCTTCCAGAAGAACCAGTGCGCTGCATTACGAGCAGATATCCGTCATGTCACAGGGAAACTGAAGATACCCAAAAAAAGGTGGGAGCCACTCCGATCAAACCAGCGACTCTTGCGATAAGCGCACCATCACTCCCATATTCTGCTATTGGGCACCGTCGCCGTCTGCAGTGTCACACAAACTCCCAGTCTGCTAACCAACGGTATAATGCTGGCCGAGGTCTTTGGGCTGCCTATATACAGGCAGCCGCGATGGTGGGTGTAAGCGTAATATACGAGTATTACGCTTACACCCACTAACGCGGCTGTTATACCGCTGTGTGATGTCTCATCGATGGCGAATTATCACTAAACCTCTTCGTATATCTGGCGGTCAGCAAGGACTATCGACAACAAGTGCACCGGCTGCTGACCACCAGATGCGGGAGGGTTGTCTCACACTCCACCAAAAGATCAGCCAGTACTCGCACTGTATCGTATCGCGACAATGGCAACGGTCACCGGTCCGCGTTCGGACCATGCCAAACCAGGATTAACCGGCATGCATACATAAAGGTCACAATCAGAACGCATTTTTATTTTAAGAAGAAGTTATACGATGTCGGGTAACAAAAATTTTCATTTTTCGAACTTTGTGATTGCATTTAGTATGGTCTGACCTAACTTCACATCACACCAATGCCTAACCAAATTTTTCCTATTTCAGTAAGCCCCACTTCTATGTTGGAGTTTAATTGTTTTGGAATCAATGAAATTTGTTATTACATTTCGAAACATTGGGTTGAAAAACATCATTTTTTTCGGTTTTTTCATACAAACATTTTTTTCTCTCATAAAGGTGTGTGGTATAATCATTTTGGTTGTTATAAATTGTGTGGGTTCGGATATTAACGTTTCGCGCATCGAGCGCAAGCGATTTTGCCACTCAGACCACGAACACGGTATAACTTCTCGTTAATCATCTTTGGTGTACAATGTGCTTGTGTACTATATACTACACAAACACAACTACTCTGTAGGGCTATATCTATATAGTATCTGCGCATACTTCTCTCAATGACACTGAAAATACTGAAAGCGTTTGGTTGGAGCCTTTATTCTGATATCATTGTTTTCCCACTCCACATTTACTGTATACTCCCGCAAAGATGTAAACTTTATAATAGTAACATTTTTACCTGTGTTTTCGCTGCAGTTATCATATCGTGTGCGCAGTTTATGCTTATATATATAAGTAGCACTGCAGTGACTGCACCCACTGCATGAGCGGCCACGGCCAGCAGCCCACGTTCTACTCAAACAGGAACTGACTTGGATGTGTAAAGATCAGAACTTGAAAGCAGTCTCCTCATATTCAATCTGGCCTGGGTCGAATAAATTATGCTTCTATTAGAACCTGCGCGTAACCTCTGCTTCTTTACTCAATGCACGAAGAAAAAAGCGCGCCAAGAAAAAGCGCTTGGTCGGCACAATGCGCTCTTATTTTTTTTTACGCTCTGTTCTGCATACTGGTTGTCGGGTACTACAAGCGATAAATTGTATCGCGGGATTACATTAAGTACAAGAAATGTTAATGTTTTATGCGCGGAATTTCTACTTAACAATAATATTCCGAAATTTTTAGGCTTTTTGTGTTGCCATTACTTGTGCATGAGTGCAACAACTAATCCCGGGCTAACACGCGGTATACAGAAATTAAAAAATGATGTGCAAGTGCAGTGTAGCAAGGATCTTTGAGGTCGTTGCTCTAAACGGTATTTCTCGTTTGTGCTAACGCGACGCATCAATATGTGTTGAATCATAGTGTGATCACTGACAAGTGCACACTGCACAGTGGACGCCACTGGACGCCATAAATATGGCGTCCAGTGTAATGGGTTACGTAATGGGGTAGCGCACGATGGATATTAGGTAAGTGTAGATTTCCTTCATGTCATAGGGAAACTAGAGACGACAAGCAGAAAATGCGAAAAAGCGCATTTCATGCTCAGCGCATACGCAGGAACTTGTACTGCTTTTACCAAAAACCTTCTTCCGCAAGCTTGGTCATTGACACAACAAGACGTCAAGTGTCGAACTTCCGGACAGACTTAGCATCAATTTCACTGGATACAAACGGTTAGCTTAAAAAACCAGGATTTGCTTGCGTAAACAGATATGGCTCCCATACAGCTGCGCTCTTTACTCATCCATCATCCAGAATGTGTCCAAAAGGGTACCGAAAAAATATTAATAGCGTTATACTGAATCCTGTACACCCGACTGTGTTTTTCCTTCGTTGTCCGTGCAAAACTCGACAGTTTAAGTGCAAAGGTCATCCACGAACATCATAATGAACTCTACACTGGATTGTTACATTCCCCCGAACTGGACCACCAACGAATCACTGGCGTATAATTGCTCTACCAACATGACCTTTGATTACGAGTCGCACTATTCCAATAGCCGCGCGCTTAAGATTGAATTATGGCGGTACATTGTTCAGTGGATAGTTTATTCATTCTTTCTAGCTTGTCGTACCGTTGGCAATACGATCAACATCGCCGTGCTGAAGTCAGCCAAAAAGCGTACCAGCACCAATCTGTTCATGACTACTATCACTGTCGCCGCCTTGATAGCGCTGTAAGATACTGTATCAGTTGAGTAATAACAGCCACTTACTGGATGGACTCATTAATAATTTTTGCACTTTCTCAGATGGGCTGACCTCCCATCATGTATTTGGGAAATACCCGTCCAATCTGCGGCGGTCTGGTGGGAAATCCATCAAGCCGAGGGATTGTGGGTGACAAATGCGATAGCTAATTACCTGAGCTTAATGTGCTGGAAATATGCGACTGGTAGGGCTTAACTGCACAGGACCTATCGAAATCCATCCCGTAATATATTAACCTAAAGTTATTTCAGTTAGTTATAAATAAAATATTGAAAAGCCATGAGCTAGATAAATAATTTACGATATTTTCAGGACTTTAAATGCATTCGTGGGTGGACGACTGTTAGCCTATATCAATCCGTTTGGAGGGATCCTGACGCACCCCACGCTGCCAGCCCGGCTCACGGTGTGCGGTATCATAGTTACGGTTGGCACGGTGACTTCGTTTGAGCTGGCCAATATTTACTGGACTCTCTCCACTTTCCCGTCGAGCGAAGACTTTTCTGACCCAAACGAACTCTTGCTCGGAAAGCAAACTGACCCGCCGCCGCCGCACTGGTTGTTGCGGTGGGCAGCAGCTTATGACACTTTGGTGGTCAGTATTTTAGCTGACAACAAAAACAAAACCAATAGCTTTACAGATGAGCTCTACTCTACATTAAAAAAATGCAACGGTCTTCGGATGTAACGTGAGTGCGCGCGTGTAGCCGGCAGGAAGGTTGACGGGTTGATGGTTGACGCTCAATGAAGGTCATCAACCTTTCTCTAAAGGTCATCAACCTTTCTGATCAACCTTTTCTAAAGGTCATCAACCTTTCTGATCAACCTTTTCTTAAGGTCATCAACCTTGTTTTCAACCATTTCGCCGAAGCTCTTCTCCTAGCTGTCCATCATATCTTTCTGCTAGCTGTTTTTCTGTCTAAGCTTGCTTAACATTAACACATTCTTTCTTGATATTTCTTTCTCGGTATCCATGCACTAAAAAATGGCGCCATGGTGTGCATTTGGAGGAATTGTCAGCTATCTGAAATCACTTTGTGTAATAATAAATGCGCTCAGGGTAGCCGAAACCATACTGCAGAGACTGTCTTTTCTTAACTGCTCAGTTACACTCAGGGCCGTAGCGAGGAGGTATGCGTACGGGCGCACGCATCGCCCTCCGCGGCTAACTTCGGCTTTTTATTCGCCGTCCGAAACTAGCGCACGGGCACGCGGGCGCAAATTCAAGGGACTTTATAAAAACGCAACGGGCGCCAATAGCAGTGAGCCCGTGGCGCATGTGCAGTGTCGTGTTTAATTTGTTTAACCCTTTTGGAAATTTGGCACACAGTGCCATGGTAGACTTTGACATGCTGTCGACTGTGAAACGGGGGCCGGGTCGGTAGCAAAGGGATAAAGGGGGCGCAGTTGGCGTAGACTCAGAAATCTACGGGCGCAGTTAGCGCAGATCGAACTTCAAAACGGGCGCTGCCGATATGCGCACCCTTCATCCTTCGGACCTAGCTACGGGTCTGGCTACACTCACTAGAAACTAACCGAGGTTGAGGCTAACTGAGGCCGGAATGCACAGATGCTTTTATTTTGATTGCCCTGTTCGGGCTACTTGTGCACTGTATCAGCAACAATTTCCCGAACCTGTGTGCTTAAAGATTACAGCATTATACGCACTACCGCGTTTTGCAAAGAAGGTGGACTCACCATGGTCAGATGTGGACGTCATTGCACTGGTATTCTTAGTGAGGGTTGTTATGGTAGTCCAGCTTCCTGTCGAAAGTTATAAACTTTCCTATGAAAATCATCAACCTTTCTCAAAAAGGTCATCAACCTTTCTGTAAAGGTCATCAACCTTTTGTAAAGGTCATCAACCTTTCTGTAAAGGTCATTAACCTTTTGTAAAGGTCATCAACCTTTCCGTAAAGGCCGTAAACCTTTTTTGTAAAGGTTGTTCCTTAGTTCTGCAAGAACGCATTATACAAAGCCCCACAAAAAAGTGATTTGCGGTCGGAGGTACCAGTCGATAGCGATAAAAAATAATTAACGCTGTGTTTTTAGAGATACAACGCGGCAACGCGGTTTCTGTCATGGGTACCGTGGAGAAGGCTGAAATGCTTAATAAGCTTTTGTTTTTCTAATAGCTTTTTAACACGGTTTATTGTGTTGGTTTGAAATAATAAAAATTATCTCTTTCATCAGGTGACATTGCCCATCAGCTGACTCCCTCCATATACTCGTGGCTCGTGCGTTTACCTCTAGTCTTTTTCTCTTGCGTACATCTTGGTAAAACCTCACGATCAACATTGAAAAAAGCAGAGAAAACACTTAGCAGTTTTTTGGTACTGAATACATAAATTGCTGTTGGAGGCAAAAAACGCCCGATGAGACTACGAGAGTAATTTTGTTTTGACAGACTTCATATAGATTCTCTGCGCAGCACTTACAGAAGCTTTCGTGCATTCTTGTGTTTTAATTTGCTCCAACATTATACGCTCTAACAGCAGCTTGTTGGGTACCAGAAAACTTCTGAGTACTGCATTTCTACCTTTTAGAACTATAATCGGGAGGTTTGACCGAGATGTGAACGAGAGAAGAAACTGGAGTTCCACGCACGAGTCTGTGGCGACAGCGGGCAGCCACCTGCATAGCTGGTTGCCGGCACGAATCTCGTCAATGTATAAGGTTAAATTAAATTTTCTCAAATGAAAAATTCAATGGGAGACTGAAGAAATTTGGATGTCAGGCAGACAGAGTGATAAAAATAACATATCCATAGCTGCATCCACTTTTTTTCCGAATCAGTGACATTGACTCTCACAATGGGCCTGAATGCACTCAATGGTGTCGTTGTTAGATCAATCGACACCGACGGGTTGGTTCGGTAGATTATTGGAAGTGATTTCATTGAACATCCACCTTTCTATCGGTCACGCGTGCAAATATTATTAAATGGTACTGTAATCAAGATAAGCCATAATAAGTGCTAGTAATATCTAAATGGTTTTTCAGGATGAAATTACAATCGACCTTTCTTCTAAAGCTCTATTTATTTTTATCGTTGTCGACTGACTCCTCCGACCGCAAAACATTTATTTGTGAGGCTTTATAAAGTGGGTTCTTGCAAAGTTAAGGAACGGCCTTTACAAAATAATGTTGACGACCTTTACAGAAAGTTTGATGACTTTCACAGAAAGGTTGATGACCTTTACAGAAAGGTTGATGACCTTTCGAGAAAGGTTAATGACCTTTACAGATTGGTTGATGATCTTTCCAGAAAGTTTGACTATCTTTATAGAAAGGTTTAAGACTCTCGACAGAAAGGTGGACTACCATAACAACATTCACTAAGACTACCAGTGCAAAGACGTGCACATCTGAGACTACCTTCTTTGTAAAATGCGGTAGTGCTTATAATACTAGGTAGTTCTCAAGCACACATGTTGGGAAAATTGTTGCTGTTAAAGCCCGAACAGGGCTATCAAAAAAAAGACATCTGCCCGTTTCGGCACCAGTTAATTCGGTGCATCTTCCAGTACGTTTAGAGTTAGCAAAAGACAATCTCAGCAGTATGATTTTGGCTACTCTGAGCGCATATTATCATTATAACGCAAGGTGATTTCATGTAGCCGCAGTGTCTCCAAATGCACAGCACGGCGCCATTTTTTAATGCATGGATACCGAGAAAGAAATGTTAAAAAAGAAAATGTTAATGGTAAGCAAGTTAACAGCAAGCCGAAAGATAAATATGATGGACGGTTATGAGGACAACCTTCGGCAAAATGGTTGGAAACCTTATGAGAAAGGTTGATGACCTTAAAAAAAGGTTGATCGGAAAGGTTGATGACCTTTAAAAAAGGTTGATCAGAAAGGTTGACGACCTTTAGAGAAAGGTTGATGACCTTCATTGAGCGTCAACCATCAACCCGTCAACCTTCCTGCCGGCTACAATCAACTACATACCATTCCAAATACTTCTGCTTATCAACCCAACGACCTACCTGGTATTTGCCGTAAGCCACCTCTAGCCTCTTGTGGTCTTAACAGGTTCATAAACATTTTCCTGTGCTAGATAATTTTTGTAAGTTATTGGAATTTCTTGATGGATTTGCATCCTGCATGCAATTGCAAACATCCAGAACGCCTCTGTTAACTGTAAGGTTAACGAGTCGTCTTTTACAGGTTTTTATCGTCTTTGGGAAATTCCTTCTTTTGCTACTGCTAAGCAGCATCCTTATTTGCGTCATCCGCAGAGAATACCGGGCCACACTAGCTCTTCTGCACTCCGATCCAACCCGCGACTCTCGCAATAAACACACCATGAACCATCATATTCTGCTGCTGGGCACCGTCGCCGTCTACATTGTCGCGCAAGCTCCCAACGTGCTATTCAGCGGTGTAGGGCTGGCCCGCCTATTTGGGGCGCCTATTACGCCTACGAAGACCATCATGGAAAATTTATCGCTCATGTGTGATGTCTCATTGAGGGCGAATTATACACTGAACTTCTTCGTATATCTGGCTGTCAGCAAGGAGTACCGACAGCAAGTGCACCGACTGCTGACCACCAGATGTTGGAGGGTTGTCTCACAGTCCAGCTAGTCGCATTGTATCGTACTCCACGGCAACAGTAGGCGGTCCGTGTTCTGCCCATGTCCAACCAGGATCAACCAGCATGCATACGTAAAGGTCACATCAAAAAGCATCTGTATTTTGTGCGGCCTCAATGCACGCTGTACAATAATACATAGAAGTATCATGAAAATTAAGATTAGGCCGGTATATCTTTGCATACTTCTCGCAAGGACACGGAAACTATGCGTTTGGTAGGAGCCCTTATTCTACTATTTATCCCACTCTATCCTGTATTCTTCCGCGAAGTTGTCAGTTTTGTAGAACTAACATTCTTACTGAATATTTTCACTAAAGTTGCCGTATTGTGTGCACAGTTTATGCTTATAATATTATATCCCACAGCATCATCCTCTACGGCATAAACGACCACGGTCAGCGGCCCACAACAAATCTGTTCAAGCAGGCACCGGCTTAAACGATCATGACTCCAAAGCAGTTTCATGACTCTTCAGTTTCAATCTGCTGTCTCGAATAAATTATATGAATACTTTTATTAGAGCTCCTGCGCAAACCTGTGCATTATTTACTCATCGGCACCAAAATTAAGCCCTTGGTGTGCACCTTTGCGCTGATGTCTTCACGCTCTTTTCTGCATATTTATTGTCGGTTTTTAAGAGTGATAAATGCAGTGTAGCAAACCGTTTTGGTTTGCTACACTGCAATTTATCACTCTTTTCTCTAAACTGTAAAGTATTTCTCGTTCTTGTTAACGCGCCGTGTGTCTCCTGTGTTGAATCAGTATATCGCTGACAAAAAACCGAGCACCGACAAGCAAAAAGCACGCACTAATTCCGGCATTTAGAATCCGACATCAAATATCCCATTTCCTTATGTTTGCACTAGAAATAGTAGTTGTCCGTGTGTGACTAAGACAATGATAGCTTTTTTTTTACTTTTTTACTTGGAACATTTCTCTGTAGGTCATGTACACCAACGTTGTTGTATATTTTCATTTTTGTTTCAATGGGCAATCGACGTTGACTATGATCGCGTTTCAACATCATGGGAAAGCCAGCATGGGAAAAACATGGCTACTGATATACAATCCAGGTCGCCTACTTAAGAGCGCTATAAGGTACTACCTAACCAGTTGTGTAATAATAGCCATTTACCGAATGTGCATAATCATTAATAATTTTTGTATGTCCTCACTCAGATGGGCTAACATCCCAACATATGTTCGGAAAATGATCAACCACTTTGCATGTTCTGGTTGGAAACTCGTTTTGCGTTTTGGGTAACGAAGACGATTGCTAATTACCTGCGCGAAATATCCATCCAAATATGCGATTGGTAAGCCATAGCCACTCGTGACTTATAAAAATCACTATGCGTCGTAATGCGATGGTTATAAGGTTACCCGTAAGCGATTATATACCACCTTCATATGCTATTGTTGAGCCAGAGCTGTTCGTGACCTTTAGAAACCTTTACTGTATACCCGTATGTAGTAATGCATTAACCAGCAGTGGTTCAGATATGTGTAAGCAGAGCAGATTGGACAGAACCCAACATTCTGGTTGGACAGAACGCGGACCGTGCGTTGGTTGCCGTGGTATACGTCAATACGATACGCTGCGATTGGCTAAATCTTTTTGTGGACTCAGACAGAACTCTCTCACACCTGGTGGTCAGCAGTGAACGCACTTGCTGTCTGAAATTCCTTGCTGACCGCCAGGTATGCGAAGAAGTTCAGCGAATGATTCGTCATTAATGAGAAATCCCTTTGTATAACAGCCGCGATGGTCGGTGTAAGTGGAACCGGCAGCCCAAAGTTGTGGACAGCTCTATTCCGCTGACTAGCAGGCTGGGAGTTTGCGTGGCCACGTAGACGCCGACGGCGCCTAACAGCAGAATATGGTGGGTGATGATGTGCTTGTTGCGGGAATGATGGGAATGCAGAAGAGCTTGTGTGGCGCGGAATTCCCTGCAAATGTCGCAAATAAGGATGCTTAACAGTAGCAATAGGCGGAATTCCCCAAACGAGTCACTAATTACTTAACGGAGGCGTGCTTGATGACTGCATGGATACGTGTCCGTGGTAAAAGTATTACCAAGAAATTCTAATAACGTTTAACCACTACGTATAAAATGCTATAAATTTTTGTTTTCCGTAAAAGGAGGAAAGGAAATTGGGTGCAAATCCGGTTAATCCACTATGAAAACCTAATGCACGATAAATCGTTATAATTATCTTTTCAGTCATGAGTTCTATTTTGTCCCGCAAAGTTATGAGTCTTTGTAACGGTAACATTTTTATTCGTGCTGTCACCGAAGTAACCGTATTGTGTGTATTTATGTGTCGCGTTGCATCGTCCTTCATGGCAACAACTATCACGATCAGTGTTAGAAGAGAAGTTACTTCTCTTCTAGTGTTCTGTCCCACCAGAAATTGCCATGCATACGTGAAGGTCACGGCATCAAAGCATTCTTCCTCATTTCCGTCTGTCCTTCTGAATAATATGTATAATGATTACACTTTCATGAGAGTATCTCTGTGTAATATTTACGCATGGCATAAATTAGAATACATTGCGCTGGTGTTGCCACACTATGATCTGCCTTCCTAAAGTTGGTGGTTCACAGCGACAGATTATTACGCGTGTTTACACTAAAGTTGTAAGTACAATTAGTGCATTATGGAACAACTTGTACTTGGTGGTGGGGCCTAAATTGTGTGACTTGTTCTACCGGTAACTGCGTATGCATGCTAACAAAAGTGCACAAAACTACATATTATAGTGTAGCGTAGTATTGTGCCACGAGATTGTTGTGTCCTTTGTATCCTGCGTGTCCACCTTCCAGCGTGGCAACTGTGACAGCAATATGCCAGTGTCGTCATTTTGTAATGTTTAGTTGGTTTTGTGCGCCCTCAGTGGCGGCCCGGTCCGCCACTGGCGGCTGATATAATTATATTAAAGGTATTACCGCCACCTCAAGTCGTGATTATGGTGCAATTGCACAAAGTAATGACTGTCAAAGCGTTTCTCTAAAGGTATTCTCCGTTTTTGCTAACATGCAGTGTCAACTAGTGTTCATCAAATAGTGTATTGTCGTGTATAAGCGTTCACGCCGGTTAAGGCTCCATGAACAATCTTTACTCTTCCACGCCTGTAATGCTCAATCGGTAGGCACTCGTACTCTCAAACTGTAACAGAAGAACTATGGTGGAGAAATGACGAACGATTCAGGAACACGAGAAGATCAGGAATCCCTCAGGAACGAGCTAACCACAACTTCCGGTCGTAAGTCCTGTGAGGATCGGCAAGAGCTAGGACGATTGTGTCACGAGCAAACCTGTATACTAAGCGATAATCCGGGAACAACTATGCACTTCAGTAGGAACAAGTATTGCTGTCTCTTTATCCAATTCACATCACAGTTTACAACGCTAGGAAATCGTAATTAGAAAGCAGTCTCAGAAGTAAATCTCAGACTACTGATTCCGATATTAGGCATCACAAGAACTTATATAGACTTGCGTTATGACATCATATACATCGCTAGTAAAAGAGAACAGCAAATCACAGCATTGATTGACTAGATTATCCGTTGTGTTGCAGGTGGAAGGCGGACAGTCAGCATCCGTACGTACATCCGGCGTATGATCCTACTCCCATACGTCACCCCCACGAACGATGCTAGGCCGTGCCAAAATAAACAATCCATCCCGCAACATCCCAGTGCGATTGTGCACTTCCGGCCATCCTGATCCCGATCCACCGCACAATCCACGCGTCCATCCGATGCCCAATGTGACTGTACGCCGCGATTCCCAGAGAGTTAGTGTGGAATCCTTGGCGGAGAGTCATCCGGAAGTCCACGGGTTTGGCAGGGCGGAGGTCCAAGGATCCAGGAAGGCGAACTATGAATTACTGACATTGTGCCGCTTGAGTTTAGATGGTGTTTTAGTATGTACAACATACGGCATCAAGCTTTATTGGCTGTGATATAAACGCTTAAGGTTGAATATGGCTTGTGGTTGATCGAACTATTATGTATTGGACGTACGAGCGAAATGAAACGGAACAATGAATCATCCGACTGGTATTCTTACGAATTCTCGAATCCAGATTGCACCACAATAACAAGGTCAACAACAACAAACAAGCTAGACAAAATCATATAAGGATCAGTACAGATTACTGGTACACAGAAACAAATTTAAACCAGTAAAGAAGCAGCAGTAAAATCAAGAAGGCAAAACAGCTTCGGTACAACAAAGCGAGTAACAATATGAGATCAAGGAAAGCAACCAAGGTCAATGTCAGAGGTGAGTCAAGGTTACTTGCCAGCACTGGGAGCCAACGAAAAGAGACCAGTGATACCAGAGCCAGATGCAGCAGCGGCATCCAAACGGCGAGAAACTTCCGCAGCCATCTGTCGTCGGCGATCGGCATCCAATTCCCGCTGCTGTTGCTGAGCCAAATAACCAGGCACAAAATTATGCTCAGCTGATCCAACAGGGCCAGAAGGCGCAGACGGCGCACGTGGGCGGTCAGCCGGAGAACGGTCGCGGGCATCGCGGACAATCGGCACTTCAGGAAGCGGCAGCACATTCGGTGGCAAACCGGGAAATTCAGCGTTCTGCGGGGCTTGCTGCTGCACAGGTGGAATGACAGCCGGAGGAACGACAACGGCATTCAAGGCTAGTGGGCCATGTAGATTGACAGCAGGGTTGACACCATTGGGCTCACCTGCAGCCACATTTCCATTGCCTTGGACCGGATTCGGTGCATTCGCTGCTTGGTTGCCCGGGTCGTCAACCTCCATGTTTGCGGCGGCAGCTTCCACTGGAGCAACTGGGTGATCGACTCCATCAGGTACTTCAATAACTTCCGGTGCGCCCAGAGGTCGGCCATTACGACGCCAATGATCGTTTCCACGACGCAAGTTATTGTCTCCAAAATTCCTATGATTTCCTCGGCCGTACGGACGAAAGTTGCCACGGTAAGCACCACGGGCTCCACCCCTTCCTCGGTGATTATAACCGGCATTATACTGTTGCTGCTGATTGGAAGACGAATGAAAAATGGCGTCTACCAATTTATCGAAAGCACGGTTAGGATCAATAGGCGGCATGCCCAAACTAAAGAAAACTAGTGACCTTTAACGCTATAAGTGCAAAGAGAAAAGCGTCAAAATTACAGTCTATACGCACTGGAAATCCAACGTGCCAGAAGGCCGAAGCGAAAAATCCACAATGCCGATTTCTGCACACTACGCGCAGACGATTTTATACCTGTCTGCGGGAGCGAAATTTTAAACTGCGGCAGATTCCACACCGGTAAGAGAAACAACCAATCAGCGCTTCGCGCTATATCCTTTTAATGCAACGTAATCGGAAGATCAGATCTAATCCAGGTACAACGAAAGATTGATCATTGATAGCTACAGCGCGGATAGAAAATACCAAACGACCAGTTCATTGACTCAGAGCGCGTAAAATTGAAAAATAAAAATTGGATGAAAATAAACGCAAAATGCCTTAAATTGTACAATGAAGGCTACCGATCAAAAACAAATCACAAAGTTTGGCCAGCTAATATGCAAATTAAGATCAAAAACGAAATGACAGATCATCAAATTCTGGCAAAAATGTACGGCATGAAGGATAACAAATCAGTAATGGAAAATTCACAATTCATCAGAATGCGGCTGCTGTTGAATATAGCCTGCCGGTTCTGCAAACTCAGGTGAGTCCTCGCGGGCAACTACGGCAAGTTGGCAACAGGTGGGACAGCTGGAACAGCCGGCTGCAGAGACGGCAACGGATCTACATCCATCTTCTCAAAATCAGATCCATCGTCATCATCACAATCGACCACCTTATCTGCATTCCCGTCAGCTTCGACATCAGCATTCTGCTCAGGGGATAACACAGCCGAAGGATCCTCACGATCTTCACCATCATCCGAAACGGAAACTTCACTTGGCGCAGAAGACGAGGACGGCGAGACCTCCCTGTACTTGCGCTTTTGCCCACGAGTACGAAAATAATACGGTCCAGCAGAAGTGGATGGCTGCGGTTCAGCATTTTCCACAGCACCCGCATCAGCAACCGCTTGACGCGCAACTGCATCCGCCTTCTGACGCTTGGCGATTTCTTTAAACAATCCAACAAAAACAGGATGTAAGTATAGATATTGGCGACGCAGCTCTAATGCAATTAACGAAGGTAATTTCCGAGTAGCCAGACACAAATCATAACGATTGATTAATACTCCATTCTGGTATAAGAAGCGAGACAGATACAATTCCGGAAAGCGAGGATGAAAACGATTTAAACCGGAAAAATAGGCTTTTGTAATTGCCATCTCACCCTGCTTATCCGCAATAGCCATTCTTGGAAACACTCCGGAATGCGCTCGTTTGCGAGCTGTCTGCTTGGTCTTGAAGACCGGCCGCGGTGCATCCGGGTTATACGGCACATAAAGAATTCCGCCTTTGCGCAAATGTTCCTCGTCTAAACACAGTTGAAACAACAATGAGCGCAAGCAAAGCTTAACCATGATCAACTGCAAAACTGGCAGAGGAAGCAATAAAACAGAAGCGAAGCGACATGATAACGATTGTCGTATCTCATGAGGGTAGTAACGCGAAACGACTGCACAAGAAACGAAAAACACCAGAGGTAGAATTCAGACTTGTGAAAAACCACAACATTACAGTAAAACAACGGCAACCACGGCAATACCTCGCTTTGCTTTTACAGACGGAGTCTCGGAAGACGATGGCTCTTCTTCAGTCAGGTCTGGAGTACCCAACTGTCTTTCCGCCTGCGTCTGCAATTTCTTTGGTGACGGCTGACGAATCTCAACGTCAGGACTGGTAGGGAATGATCCCCGACGGGCACGGCGGCGAACCACAGCAGCATTGCGTCGCAAAATCGTTCGTCGCCGTTGCTTATCATATCGGCGCTGTAAAGCATCGACTATCGCATCTGCCCGACTGGCTGAAGGCTGTTGATTCACTGTTGCACTTACATTTCCCGACGGTCCTGGGGATTGCGCGGCAAATACTGGTTGAGCAGCAGTACGGCGGGAAACTCGAGATCGAGTGACACGCGATGAAGAACGAGCTTCATCGCTGTCCGGAGAATAACCAAAACTCAAACCCGCTGTTGCTCGACTCGGGCGCGGTGTACGGGATGCAGTCTTGCGTGCGGTTGGCTTCTTAGCTGGAGGCGACATTCCCAAATCGTAAAAGTGACAAATTAATCGTAAAAAGATAGGAAAACAAAACAAGCGAATACCAGCTGTTGCAGAAAAATGGAAGGACTGGAGTGCAGAGAAAAAGCACAACAGATAATCTGCACTGGCACCGACACCGAAAACTCAAAATTCACGAAGTATACCATGAGGCGGTTGACAGGCGACAAGTGGATTTTTGCGAATTTTGAAGCCACTATGATCTTTTGGCGTAGAACACACAGGAAACCAATTAATTCTCCGAGGATTTGTAAATTTCCACCACAAAACCAAATTTTAATATAACATACAAATTATGACGATTAAAGGGATACGAAAGAGGAAAGCCAAAATGAAAACACGCGGCTGGGAAATATTCGGAGCACAGACCGGAAACTGCACAGTTTCCGAGCACACTGTCAAGTCAAGGCGGTTGACAGGCGACAAAATACCGGTACATTGCACGAGAAATATCAGCTGTTCTTCACTAATGGAAAAGTGAGGAACCCAACAATATCTATCCTTTTACGGTGACGGTTTTTCTGTTTCATTTTATTACTAGCACATTTTATTTCTGTTCGCCACATTTTATCTTAATCATTCCTAATCATCCGAGCATCATGTCAGCGCAGCCTGTAGGACCAGCTGGAGAGCCGTTACCTTCGCCCGAAACGGATGCGATTGCCCACTATGAATACTGGAAGGGACGAACCCGCGAATCAGTTCAGTTTGCCATGGCAGAGCCTCTACAGCCAAACGAAACCATCCGAAGCCGTCGACAATTGGCGATGCATACGGCAGCCCACGCGTGCATTCTTGAGGCTGACATTACGGGATATTATGTGGACATGTCATCTATCAAGAAATTCGTTGTGGAAATGCATGATGATTTCACGGAAGAACGAGTGGATTTCTTCCTTGGCGACGCTATAAATGCTGGAATCTTGCTCAAGAAGATGAGCCGCGATGGACGTTTCGTGCTCGAAGTGGCCGAGGAAGTGAAAAATAACCGCGATCCAGAGACGAAGGTAATCGACACAACTAGCAAGTTTCGTCGGATGATTCGCGTGATCCTCTACCACGGCCGATATGCCATGTCACGCACCGAAATCCAACACTGGATCTGTACGTTCGACGTACAGCTGCAGGACGTGGACTATTGGCTGGAGCGCGGGCTGCGCCAACTGGTTAACCAGAAACATGTCGTCGTTGTCTACGGAAATCTTTTCGTGAACAGTTGCATCGACCTGTGGCTACGAAGCATTCGCGGCTGCTGTCTCTGCACCACTCTGGCCCAGACCATCAGTGAGTGTTTCTGTATTTTTCGAAGTAGCATTCTTGATACTTACACTTAAAAATAGCACAACAACGCCGCCTACTGCAAGTCACCTTGCCTTCCGTAATTTTAACCGAAGTGATTTAAATTGTAGATATCAAAATGGGTACTATGAAGGTGACAGTCAACGGAAGAGACACAGAACAACACTTTGCCGATTGCAGCTTCGGTTACGTGGGACAAGACGGGGATTTGGTTGTCGATGGCGTCATGGAGCGGCTGGACGCAATCGAGCCCGAGAAGAACAACACCACCAACGTAAATCTGGTAATCCGGGCAAGCAAGGACGGGCGTATTGAGAGAGAACCAATTATCACGCTCACTCAGCTGAAAGCTATGGGCGGCCGTCCCAAATATGTTCCCCGATCAAAGAATACAGACACCGAAAAGAAAAGCCAGAAGATGAAGGAGAAAGCTGAACGACCTGGCGCTGAGGTGAGCGCTGCTGAACCGGATGCCATCGATAAATTACTGCAGCAGGTTGAGCGCGAAAAAGACATTATGGAGAACTGCAAAGCGCTGGTAAACACGCTGAAAGCTCGAGCGACCATGGATGCAAAACATATCGCGTATATCCGTGAGGCTCTAGAACAGCGTCTTGCCAACTTGAAAACTGCGGAGGAGAACTTGGATCTGGATTAAACAGCGGTTGTAACATATCTGATAATTTGTTCTAAAATTCGGCCGACTGTTATTTCTTCCGTTTAATCTTTTAATCTCGTTGAATTAATCTCATCAAAGTTTTAACAGGCAATTCTCATAATTCCGTACAGATTCTCATATAGTCATTAATTTTGCTGGTCGGACAGATCTTAATTCGAGTTTTAATTTTGGATTTATGCAGCATTTGAATAACCGCAATAAAATCGGTGTAACAGAATGCGCAACCGTAACAACAGTGAATTCCAATGCAGAGTGAGAAATTAGCAGCTTAAAATCAATTATCACACCTGGAACCGTGAATCAAATGCTAAAAACAATTGTAATATTCCATCCTGGGAACAAGGTTACAGGAACCACCAAAGAAAAGTAAAAAGAATGGAAAGGAACTTTTAAAACTTGCAAAATTTGTATTCACGCAGGATTGAACCTTGCATCTAGGTGGACAACTAAATCCTGCTCTTGCCCATACGCTAGCATGGCTATGCCACATTTGACTTTTAATTTGGCAATCACTAGAGGCGCCGTACTACGAAAATTCACAATATAATAAAAATTCGCCACTGAAGCAGCTGATAAGTTTAAGATTTCACTACCATCATGATCGCAAAATTCGCGCCGGCAACGGAAATATTTCTACAAGAGTGCCAATAAAAATATAGACACGAAAAAGTAGGATTTCAGAAAATGCAATTTAATTTCAAGGGGTTTCGAACCCGCAACCTTCATTGCACCTGTTGTTGTGGTTCAACAGTTCAGTGCACTACGCCACTACAATCTGCGAAGTTAAACTTAAAATTCGCTCGTCGGGAGTGACCGTAAAATTAGCGATCTCGAAGCCAACATAATACTGCATATTGATATAAAAATATAAAACCGAAAAAGAAGGTTTTAAATTAAACGGATTAACTTTTAGGATTTCGAACTCTAGACTTTGTAAGAAGCGGGTCGGTATGGATTCTCAGTCAAGCCACTACGCCACAAGGTGCTCTACGCTTTAGCCGAGTTAGGTTGGACACCGAAAGCGCCATGTCGTGTATATTTAACCTGGCTATAATAAGGCAGCAAACCATTAACGCTTAAAAAAAAGTACAAAAATATAGAGCAGGAAAAATGTAGTTTTTAACATGCAGCATGCAACCCTGAGATTAAGACTAGCCGTTTTAGGAGGTAGAACATGAGGCGAATGGCCATCATTCATAGCCACTGAACTACAAAGTCATTCGAATACAGACAAACAGACGGCCAAGTGCAATGTTAACCATGGAGTGTATATACAATTTTACGCCCAGCTCTTTGTGTTTAATTCTAATATTCAGGGAGCTATTTGTCAATACTTTTCCCAAGACGAGAACAAAAATATGAGACGAAAAAAAGTAAGTTTCTCAAAATTGCAAATTGGCTGTAAGGGACTTGAACCCGCAACCGTTTCATTTCCCCATTGCTGCAGTTCAACGGTGCAAAGCACTATACTACGCTGTTCTACGACAGTCATTTTTGAAATTGCTCATCGGAGAGGAACGTAAAATTAGAACGGTCAACGGCAATGCATATTCGATGGTATTATAACAAAAATAAAACCCAAAAAGAAGGTTTACGAAAATGTGCATTACTTGTAAGGGTTTTGAACCCAAGGCCCTAAATTGACCGAGTCGTAGCGGAGACAAGGCGAACAACCACTACACTACGAAGTCTCACGGCAAAATAACAAAATCCGCACGGTAAAGGCTGTACAACTAAGCACCGCTCGTTGAAAACTAATAAAAAATTAATAGTATCACACCGAACGTGTAAGTACCCACAAATGCAAGAATTTAGACACGAAAAAGAAGGTTCTATGAAAACGCTTTTTGATTTTTAGGGATTGGAACCCAGGACCAGCAACAGGTAAACGGATTCGCCTGGTATTGTCCTCTTTACTGGACCACTCGACTACAAGAGTCATTGACAAAAATAATACTACTAACACAGCTGGCAGTATTCATGTTAACACCTCTCAACAGCGATTCAGCCAATATTCGTCATATTAAATCCCACGAATAAGAATATAACGATTCATGAAATAAAAACCAAAAATGAGGATATTTACAAAATCGCGTTTTTATGTGGACTGGAACCTCCGACCTCCAATGACGAAGCAACGGAAGCCTCTACTATACTAGCGGGGTCGCTCTACGTAAAATATTGGAAAAACGTCAACACCGAAAACGTACACGAACACGAGGCAATAGCGAATGTGCCAGTGAGCAATCTACCTGGGCAACCAGCTACATGAAAACTAGCACAATATCCCAACGGAAGTGTAGTCCCGTGCGGTCGTACGTTACATTGTCCAAAAATTACCGACAACAGCAGCGACAGCGACTACTTAAACTTTATTAAATTCGCAACTCGCCTAACAAATGACCAAGTGAGCCCGCAACAGAATACAACGGAACATCCATAATTTGCAGACCGTACGAAACTAGTCAAACGGAAAACTAAACGATAGAATGATCGAACTAGTTCAACGAAGATAAAAAGTGGAAAACCAAAAGATCCAGACCATGAGATCAGCCCGTGCAAGTACAATCATAAGGGTGAAAGAATAGACGCGCATAAAATCCGTACGCTTAAAGTAACGCACTACACACAGTCCATTCACAACAGGAGGTACTCTGGATCACTGCGCGAAGTCCACCTCCGAAAAGTCTATCCAAGGACAACACATCACAGGGTTTTTGGAGGGAGCTTAGACACAGCCTCCTTGACGGCAATTCTGCCACGCTCGAAACGTTGTTGGGCTTCGGAGCGTTCAGCCATCTTTTGCGCCACAATCTCCGTCCATGCCGTAACACGGTTCTCCAGCGCCTGCTTGGCCGCTTTCTTCCTCTCGCTTGCCGGAGGAGTCATGATAATGCGAACGATTGGGAGCAAATCACGAATTCCGCAAATAAAACTTAAAGCAGCAGAGTTAGCGGAATTAGATCACGGTAATAGTAAATAATTAAATTTAAATAAAAACTCATACTGGGATACATTCAAGATAGGAGTTTGACAGCCGCCCACGCTGGCGACCGCATACTTCGTAACCAGCGAAGTCCGTTAACACACGGCCTACGGCAGAGCGTGTGTATTACAGCAACACTTCTTAGCACCGTCAACAATTTCGCTAGAGTGTGTATATTAAACGAATATACACTCAGCAAATTACAACTTTTAATTCATAAAATCGTAACTACCACAGGCTTTTAATTCCTTTTTACAGAATACTTAAAGGCTATAAAATTACGGATCATTCCATCAGTACAAAATTCATGGAAAACAGAGCCATAACTGTAGGCTCAATCACAACTGGGAGGAGAGCAAAACAATACTTGTTTTAAACGCTAAAAGGCAGCAGCTATAAAATTATACATGATTAAGCATATTGTGCTCAGACATGATTAAAGACGCACAAAAGGGCACAGAACAGCAGAGATTCAACAAAAGGGCTCATACAGAGTTAAATCTCACACCACAATTTAAACACACGAACGGCCGATCAACAAAAGTCCTCACTTCCAGTAGTTGTGGGGAATGCCACGCAGAGGGTGACGCTGCACAACGATGTGCTTACGCTTCTTCTTCGGTTTCTGATCGGAGCCGAAGTCTTCGTCCACCCACAGCATGTCCACAGGCAAGAATTCCATCGGGTCTTTAAAATTGAGCTTGTGCTCTGCCCACCAGTCATCCACGTCTAAGTCTGGCTCTTTCCAGTCCTCGAGGTTGCCAGATCCCCAGATATTTGGAACAGGCTCGTCATCATCCAAGGTGTACAAAATACGGCCACACGAACCCGGACCATTATTCTCGCAGTCAACACAACAGAGTTCCTCCTCCATCACACGCTTGTTGTGTTCTAGCATGCGCTGATGACGCTCACGCGAAGTTTCCGGCGGGTTAAATAGGGATGGCAAACCACATTCCTTCCGCAGACGTTCAGATGCTTCACGTCGAACTGGAGTGTCGGGATACAGAATAAACCCGATCTTCAAGTAATACATCTGCGACTCCGACTGGCGGATGTTCTCAATCTCCAGAGCCACCTGAGCCTCGAAATCCAACGGCTCCGGTTCTACAAAAGTTAAGGCCATGATTTCGGAATTAGAAAGCTTGCAGAGCTCCGAAATAGAAATATACGGGCCAACCAAGGAACGCCAAAAGTACACAAACTCAGCGATGTGTTCCTGGTTCGCGGAAACATACGCAACAGATTCAGAGAACTTGACAAACTTACGGCGTTTCTTATCATCCTGTTCCGCGCAAATCAAACGCCCGCGCTCTGATTTGTAAAATTCCATCTCCATTGTATGAAAGATCAGAGATTTAAACCAGAGCAAATGACGGCCAAGGTCTGAAGAGTTTAAAAGCTGCAGCTAAAAATGTAAAAATCAAGACTAAACAGGAAAACCGCTGACACACCGCAGCTGTGCAGACCGGAAGCAGCTGTGCACTATGTGACTGCCACTGCCCTAACATTTAACAACACACGGGCGGTTGCCATGGTACCAATTTCGTGCGTGTTACAACACGAAGAACTGGAATTTCTCATCCAGATTAGCGTTTCTATAACGGAATTTCCTTAAAGTTCTATCTTAGGTTTGAATTTTTACAGAATTACGGTTTCTAACAAGACACATTGCTGTTATTACTCGGATTTATTTAAAAACGACAAATCCGAATCCCCGAGTCTAAAGGTAAGCTACAAAACAGTTCAATTTACAGCGGAGCGGGCTATGCCATAAAACCAGCTATAAAACTAAAAATAAAGAATGCTGTAGAGCAGTTTATAACTAAAAGACAATTCCGTCTGTATAAAATAGTACGTTAGAAGAAACAGTATACTGTATAAACATAAGATGGCGTCGGTTACGTCATAAACTGGAGTTGGGAGCTGGACTTTCTAGTTACAATTCCCGGTTGTACTTTGTACTTGCAGCTCCCAACTGCAGCATATGATTCAGCACAACTGCAGCATATGATTACTGCATATGTACACGTATAGAAGTACACTAACTAATTTACTCACTTACTGATAATCACACACACACGCTGGTGCATCTGCTGTGCATACCTCAAGGATGCTCGCAGCCCAGATGCAGCTACCTGTGCAGCCGTGTTGCACCCGTGCAAGTGGTTGTTTACATTCTTTTACCGCATGGAGCGGCATTGGCACATTAGCGCAACTGGCTCGTCAGCGATGGTGCTGCATACCATGCGCGTCTCTTATTGATTGAAAACACTTATAGTAATGCTGCGCACTTATAATATACAAATTATTTGTCAACTTATCGAGTAGTTTAATTGCTTAACTGGATTGTGCACGGCTTATATATAATTGTGAAACTTGACATGCGCCCAATGGTTGGAGTACTGTACGGATGGATGGATGGTACTGTACTATATGGATACTACTGTACACTGTACAGTTATATTGGTTTACTTTCACTGCTTGATTCAACAAGTTGTTTACATTCTTTTACACTATGGAGGAGCACTTTAACGCATCTGGCTCGTCAAAGCCTTTCAACGCATAGTAAGTGAAATATAATTACTTTTCAGTGGATATTACTAGCTGCTCTATTCTCAATTTATTTATACATATATAATCATGGAAACTAACAGGTACGATGGAATATTATCTTCTTTATTACTGTACATTATGCCTGTAGTGTGTAATCAATTTTGACAATTATTTGCAGTCTACTGCGTGCATGCTTATGCGTGCGTGCAGATCAACTGGAAAAAAGTCCGCCAGGGTCGCTGCAAAATTTTTTCCACTGGAGCCAAAGCCACATTTCTGTTAACGATTACTCCGCTAATTGCAGAATTTATGAATTTCTTGTACACGAAGTAAGTGAAGCAAGTGTTTTTAGTTTATATTACGTTGTAACCCATGCTGTATTTGTCATGTGTACATAGTTTCGGGGCTGCTATAAACTACGAGGGTTTGAGTGGAAAAAGTTGGCCTGAACTTCTCAAAGAATTTTTCCACCTTGTCAACGGTATGGCGTAATTTGCTGATTCCGCAGTTTCCTGATTACAAAATTATTATTATATGCTTGTATGTTTGCTCAATGCTTTTATAACAAAAAATACATTTCGTAATAAAATCTAATTATCATAATTAATGAGTAATGTATTGTACAGTATTGCACTGTATATGTAGTATGTACCAGATACTTTTAAGGGTAAACGTTCTTTACATTTCTTAATAAATTTAGCACTAATGCTTTGTAATGCCAGGTAACAGAAATATGCAACGATAGCTTTTTTTGTAATTTTATTTACTGCTGCATTTAGGTTCCTAATAACAGGCGCAATTCGTTTTCAGCAGTATGAAGAGTATCAGCATCTTTTGCACCTAATAAATTAATTTTTCCAGAATGGAAAATCATCGCCGTACAACCTTGAAGCCGGACTCGCATGGCCGGAAATATTTCAGGTTCAAACATGGCATCAGCTTTTGCTCTTATTGAGTTGTATAATTTCTCTAAACTAAGAAATTTCCCAAAATTGAAAGTGGCGACAATGTTAACAATTCTTGGATTCTTTAACGATGCTTTTTGATAGCCGTATTTTTGCAGTTTCCGGTAATAGTGATCCAATAACGCGAGAGCATCACTGATGGACTTTGCACCATTAACTGTGATCTTGCCGTTGCGGTACACTTGGCAGTGCGATTTGTAAGGACGAATGGAACGGAGAAGAAGCCCGGAAAATTTATGTGGTGCATAATGAGCAAGCGGAGCGCGTTCGGATAAGCTGGGTAAGTCAATTGCGCAGCCAAGGTCAGCAGTTGCAACAACGTTAGTTATTTTCGCCATTCAGCCAATTTGCAAATGTCTCCGCTTTTGAAAGCGTTGTTTGTGGTAATGAAGTAAGCTCCTTAAACTTCGGGCACCCAATGTCTTCAAGATTAAACACTTCAGGCAAATAATTTTCCAAAATCTTTTGCTTTTCCAATCCTTTGGCAAAAACGTCAAACGCGCAGGTCGTTCACCAATAAGCTCCAGCATATCCTGAATCGCCCTGGCGATGTCCAAGTATAAATAATCTCCACGATTATGCCAGACAAGTCCGTGTGAGTGACGCGATTGGCTCCTAAATTCAACGCGGTAACGATTAAAGTGGGATGGAATGGTGAATGTGTAGCACCTGCTAACACTAGTTGGGCAATCACAAAATGCCAGCTGTTTTATAAGCCGTTGGGAGCCAGCGATAAACCAATCAATATCTAAGACAACCCTCCGCTTTGAAGTCTCCATTCTGTTATCGGTACGCTAGCAATAGCTCCGCCCTTTGGAAATGGATTCCTTAAATAGGTATCCGCGCACGACAGCTGATTTGAGATTCCGACTACCCGCTTCAGTCCTTGTTGTGGGGCCAACGACTTCGGGGAAAACGACATATGTGTCAAAATTAATTATGGAGCGCGATAAATTATTTGACCAACCATTTGGACGAATTATTTTGGTGTACGGAGAAATGCAGCCAGCCTACGAAGTGCTTCAGCGCAAAGTCCCTTGGATTGAACTGACAAAAATATTCAACAAATTGTGGAGGATGAAAATTATTTTGATGGTAAACAAAATATTTTGTTGATACTGGATGACGTGGCAAGTGGTTTGGTGAAAAATGAGCATTTGGCTAAACTCTTCACTCAAAAAAGTACACCATAAACGGCTTTGTGTATTTCTATTATTCAATAACCTATATAAACAAGGGTCTGCTATGCGAGACGTGCATCTTAATGCACAATATCTTATACTGTTCAAAAATAATCGTGATGTGAACCAAATCAAGATTCTAGAAAGGCAGACTGGTTTAAAACATCTCAGCGGAGCTTACGAGGAAGTCGGCCAGGAACCATTTCAACCTCTCATTTTGGATATGAAACCGGACACACCTGCCTATTTAAGGATTCGTTCAGCAATATTACCGGGAGAGTTGACTAAAATTTACATTAATCCACATACGACAACCTTGCCCAAGAATGTGTGATCAGATTTTAAAAGACTTTGCACCGTTTCTCCTTACCCTGCGATCGCTGAAACCCAAGCAGCGTCGTTTTCTTTGGAAAATATTTCGAAACGACAACTTCGCTGTTTTGAAGAAATTTGTTTGAATTTGGTAAAGAATTCAGTGCCTCTTACCACCGATCAGCTAAAGGTGTGTCAGCGTTGGCGTCGACCATTAAAGCTGATTGCCCTCAAAAAATATCCTTTACGAAGCAAGAGGAAATTTTATTACAGCGCGGAGGATTCTTACCTGCGGTTCTACCTGTATTGGCAGCTGTTTTGGGAACTGCCTTACTGAAATGAAACCGGAAGTGCATTATATTGTTCCCGCGAGCGAAATGAAAAGACTTGCAAGTGACACGGTTGGTCGTATTGTAACGGATGTCCAATTACAACAGCAGCCTACTGAAGTTGTGGATATTGTAAAACTGGACGATTTGATGAGAGATATAATTTCACGGAATACGCTAAGCGAATGGGAGAAAGCGGAACTGTTATCAAGAAACTTGGCTCGCTTTTTGGCGCTGAAAGAGTCGGCGTTCGGCCCTGACCAAATGGTTATTCCGCCTCCAGCATCTGTGCCCCCCATTCCAGTACAACTATTAAAGAAGCCGTGGGTACCCCCTAATATGCCTGATCGTATGTTAGATGCTTTCCCTCCTATTCCACCTGCACCCCCGGCAAAACGCAAGCGTGCAAAGCGAGAAGTATTTGATGAAAACACTTTACAAATCGAAGGTCCCATCGGTTCAAGAACCAAATCCCAGTTCAACTGGATGACTATTAATAACAAATGAGTGGTGGTGGATGCGTTCCTTTTCTTTGTCTTTGGGTGAAGGTATGACATGGAACTGCACATCTAGCTGTTGCGATGGATCAAGCAGTAGCGACGACGAATACGATGGCCAATCTACTGCTACGACAAGCGTATCTGAACCCTCAGCACCCGGGCAGCTTAACAGGGATTCAAAAGTTTCGCAGCCACTTTCCACAAGCACCAAACTATCAACAAACGCGGGAACAGCTGGAGCATCTGGATCCATATACAGTCCACAAATCTCGACGCAAAAGGTTCAAAAGAAACCCCGTAGTTGTCTCAAACCTAGCGGAGCAATATCAAGCCGATCTGGCAGACATGTCAAAATATGCGAAGCAGAACAAAGGATACCGTTGGATATTGTTTGTGATCGACGTCTTCAGCAAGAAAGTGAGCTGTCAACTACTAAAGAATAAAAGCGGTCTAGAAGTAAAACTTGGGTTGGAAAAGGTGTTTGCAGAACTCGGAGCTCCCATTAAATTGCAAACGGACAAAGGTCTTGAATTTTACAATAAGGACGTTAAGAGTTTTTGACAGCCCAAAAGGTTTTTTGTTCTCTTCTGAAAATAAAGCAATCAAAGCATCCTTAGCTGAAAATGGCATACGCAATCTCAAGAAACGAATATGGAAATTATTTCGACACCGACAGTCTAAAGTGTACTGGGACGTTCTGGGAGATTTGGTAAACAGTTACAACAACGCAATTCATTCTTCGCATAAAGTCACGCCTAATGAGGTTAGCCAGTCCAATTCTCTGCAAATATTCAATCGACTATATGCAGAATTATTATTGGGAAAGCAGAAAAAGCCAAAAGTACAGCGTAGGTGACACAGTACGAGTAGCCATCGACAAAACACTTTTGAAAAAGGATATGAGTCAACATTTAAGGAGGAAATTTACAAGATACACCAAGTATTACCACAACAGCCCGAGCCCCTCTACGTATTACTGGATGAAGACGGGGACTTAATTCGCGGGAAATATTACGAAGCCGAACTCAGTCGTGTCAGAAATGGCTCATAATAGCTTTTATGTCACGCTTCCATCTGATGCCTGTATGCAACAGTTCCCAAAGAATAATGCAGCTGAATGGACCACAAAGTTAAAGAGCGTGATATCGCTACCGGGACAATGGGAAATGGCATTGGTGGAAATACAGTATCCTAATTCAATGTACAATTTACCCAGTCCCCAAACGTTGCACGTTGACCAAATTACTTCTATGGATAGCAACGGTGTTTTCGCTATGGAGAGGGACACAATTACGGTACCTGCAGGGATCTATGAGAAAAGTGACATCATTAATTTTATCAACAGTAAAGTACCACGGTTAAAGCCATTTCGCGATTCTTCAGCGAAAGAACAGGCGGCTTTCCAACTAGAATTATTTGCAACCGAGCCCAAGCTCAAAGTGAAATTTCCCAGCGTACGTGTTTTTCTGGATTTTCCTCCCTCATCTTTGCATCTATCCCGTATGCTTGGATTTAAAGAACGACGATTTTCTGCTGCACAGTCTGAACAATATGAAAATTTTTAATGGAAAAACGAATTTTGCTTCCGCAGCTACAACACTGTCCGACCAGCTGAAAGCCCTGGCAGAGTTGCAACTGTTGGAGACGTCTATAACAATGACAGCAGATAAGCCCGTAAATATGCACATTGGGAACCAGTCAATTTTGTCTACTGCAACAAGTGCGACTACAATATTGTGGGCGATGAAACTATGCAGCTTTTGCGCGCTTTCCCCATTAAAGCAAGTGTTCCTCGCTTCGAAATTGTTTCCGAAAGGTTTGAGGATCCACATTATTTACCTGTTTTATACGATCGACTGGACACTATTGATATCAACATTGCAACTGATCTCGGAGAAGCGGCAATTTTTCAGACTGGAAAGTCAATGGTAAAGCTGCATTTCCGCCCCATTCAGTATTACTATCGCTAAAAAATGCCCGTAATCCTCTTTGAGCCGTCACCATCGTTCTATCTGGATTTATTTGCGGGGGCCGCCACGGGCGCTAGTAGCCAGCACGGCTATGGAGCCGTCGCGACACGCTATCGCGGGAGTTTAATGCAAAATGGCAGCGGATTTATGCTACCTAATTTCCTGCGCGCAATGTTTAGTAAATTAGCGCATTTTGCTGCCCCGGTTATTAAAGCAGCGGCACCACATGCCAGAGCAGCAATGGAAGCAGCAAAGCCCCACTTACGCGACGCAGCGACAACAGTTTTAAGTGAAACATCCAAGAAGGTAGGAGAGAAAATTTCGGAAGCGTTAACTGCGCAACCTCAACAGCAAGGAGGCATCAAACGGCTCAAGCAGCAGCACAAGAGGACAAAAGATAAAGAAACCTTCCTTCCGACTTAAACGGCTTAAACGGATTCCCCCAAGAGAATTTGAGGACGCATTTTAAAATGGCTTTTATTTTGGAAGGAAGCGTGCCAGCTATGCAGGTCGAGTCGGATTTATTCTCCGTTCCGGCCACTCTAGCGGATTTTGTGCGGACAGAAGAAGAACGCATTCTACCAACATCAGGGCAAACAGAAGAAATTAGTTCTGGAGAAATTTCCTTTTACATTCCCCCTTCAACGTCGGCGCTGCTAGTGCTACCGGAAATTACGCTAGAAATGGATATTGCAATCAAAAAGCAAATTGCAGGACTTGGTGCGGCTACGCATATTGAAAACACGGATCTGGTAGCACCAGTGAACTTGATTGCACATTCTATATTCAGCTCGGTAGAGGTAACAATGGCCAACCGCCTGATAACTAATTCCACCCCATTATATGCCTACCGAGCGTACTTGGAAAATTTGTTGGGGTACACACCGGCTGCCCTAAAAAGCCAGGCAACAAGTGCTGGATTTTATATAGACACTCCCGGGTACCTAGAAGATCATGCCAATAACGCTGGAGAAGTAACGCGAAAAGCTATGTTTGTGACCAACGAGTACGTCCCGTTCAGCGCCAAATTATGTACGGACATTTTTCAGCAGGGAAAAAATTTGATCACCGGTGTACCGCTACATGTGCGCCTCATTTTGAATAAGCCGGAATTCTACCTGCGTTCATATGCCAATCTTCCAGTGGATACCTTTAAAGCATACATTCGCAATCCGCGGTTGTACGTCAAACGCTTTGTGCCTAATCCGGCATATTTGTCTGCGCTTACTGCCCAATTATCGACAAAGACTGTGAAATACCCTATTGAGCGAGTGTGTATGCGTGTTAATGATATTGGTATGATTCAGAGCACAGTGCTGGCTAATTTACATATTGGAGCAGTACCCAAATGTGTTTTTGTGGGATTTGTAAAAAGCTCGAGTTTTCACGGGCTGCGCCGAGGTAATCCGTTTAACTTTGAACATTTCAATCTCAACTATATAAGTGTCGAAGTCGACGGACAGTCGTATCCCGCACAAGCCTACCGACCAAATTTCGCCACGGGTGATTATTTGCAATCATATGACGGTCTGTTGGAGACGCTCGGCCGCTTGCACGCACCGGACGGGGCGCTGCCTTTCGACCGTAAAGCATTTGCGGAAGGATTTGCTATTTGGGGATTCGATCTGACACCTTCACGGACAGGCCGGGGACCGATGAGCACCGTGCGCCAAGGAAATCTATCAATCCGCCTGCAGTTCGCCGCCCAATTAACTGAACCAATTATGGCCATTACGATGATGGTGTGGGATAATATTATTGAAGTCAATTCACATCGCCAGCTAATTGCGGATTTTACAGCGTAAAACCTAACGTAAGTGTTGTAAGACTTAAAAATGCCGTGTTGTTGCCTGCGCGGTAAGCTTCAGGGTCGCCAGCGGGGTGGGCGCGCCGTCGGCCCCTTTGACGCTGAAGAGAATCGTGACGGATGTGGTAAACAATGGGCGACCGGAGCGCTTCGCGCTCTCGGTCGCCATTGTTCTACAGGACAAAGTGTAAAAAAAAAATTCAGATTTTATTTTGAATGCAGATCGGCACTAAAATGGACACTGCTGAAATCGACCACGTGCTACGTTCAAGTACCGTGACGAAAGACGCTTTTATTGGTGTATTTGCTGCGGACATGTTACCACCGTCCCTGCCAATGAAGCTGCCATGGGCATGCGTTGTCAATACTGACGAAGCTGCAAAGCCAGGCTCGCATTGGTTGGCGTTCTACCAGGACGTCCCGGGAAAATTGGAATATTTTGACTCTTATGGTCACGAACCGAGATTTTACGGCATCCATATTGAAAGTTTTTGCAAGAACGCCGAGTTAGTTATTTCGCAAGCGCATCGTTTACAAATGGAATGGAGTACCGTGTGCGGACAGTACTGCTGCTTTTTTTATTCTAAAACGATGCTCCGGCGAGTCATTTACCTCTCTTATTCATTTGTTCACCAATAGCAAATCGTCGAATGATCGAATGGTTTGTGCTTATATTAATCATTATTTTGATTTGAACACTGTAATACGTGATCGCTCTATGATAATTCAGTCTGTTTTCCGTCAAATAATGCAATAAAGTCTGGCCATCAAACCCTTACGTATGAGTGTAGGTGTAGTTACTTTGTACCGCAACAAATTGCAGTGCAACAAAATATTACACTACAGCAACATTGCGCTGCCATGTGGATGTTTTGTTTCGAAATATAAACAGGACATCGCATTTTGTACTCGTGGTCTTGCCAAAAACATGTGCTTCATAGCAGTTTTCCTTACTGCATCTATTTCTATTTGGCGAAGCAGAATGGTTTTTCGAATTGTTGTGGACATCAAATGGTATAATCGTAATGAGAAGTCAATTATAACGGAACTGGCAATTAGTTCTGTTGATTTCCATTGTCTATATTACACCCGATTTTTGCTTCCTCCGGATAATTACATTGTTAGCAAGTACGGCATCAGTTCCACGAATGTCGATGAAATATTTGTTAAAGCTTTCTCGGACCTGGAGATTCAGATAAATCGAGCGTTCAGAAACTATCTGCAAAACGTTAAAGACCCCCCTAAGCGTTGTTTTCTATGCGAAAGGTTCAGAAAAGTGCGGTATTATCCAGGATTTATTAAAATCTGATTGCATCAACTTGGACTCGTTAGGCTGCCCGCGCTTTTCCGATTTATGCAATGACAGATGCTACAGTCCCAACAAAGCACAGGCTTACTCAAACTGGATGCTGACTCAGTATCTAAAAGTTCCAAAAAAATGCTTGCTTTGCCGCATGCCGATCCCCGACACTGGCGTTCGTCATCATCGACGATGGCGCAGTCGAATTTCAAGACCAGATCTAAATTACTATTCGGGTACGTGCTCAAATTTTGATGTTCTTTTTTAAAACATTTCTGACAAGGTTTACGAAATTGCAGATGAACAGGGTAACAGGTGCTGCATCCGTTGTGGAGCTGTATTCATTTCCGGTGAGGACCGCACTGAACAAAAAAGGATCGCGGATATTAACATGCCTGACATTTTTAGCGCATGAATCATTGAGCGATCTGTTTGGAAAATTCAGATGATAACAAAAATGCTGTAGCGGAATTTATTCATATATAATCTGAGTATCTTGGGTGCATCTTTGAGACTAGTAAAATCACGTTGCCAGAGCTCGTCTTTACGATGACGCAAGTACCTGATCGTGTACAGGGCAACTCTAACGCCTGTACTAGTAACCCACAGTTTGCTGATACCGCACTTTTCAATCATGATTATGCTCTTCTTGATCATAATTATACTGTACCACGAGCTGATCTGCCAGCTTTGAATATAGCTGACGAAGTCGATCCAGACTTGAATGACATTAAAGATTATTATGTGCTCGAAAATATCGGAGCAAAATATTCCCAGAAATTTTCAGTTTCGTTCGAAACTTACAAATGTACAGTGACGGGGCTGGATAATCTATCGTTCAAGTATGCTGTTAAAACGATAACACTCGTTTTGAAAGATATTCTGGAGAGTGTGATTGCTGCGATTCCAGCGCATAACCTGGTGCGAATCCGCATGTATCAAAATGCTCTGCAGTATCCAATTTGGATGCCACCTATTCGGCGGGACCAAATAACAATTGAACGGTGGATGACGACAATAAGGCGGATTCTAAACTCTAATCAGGCTTTTCTGCTAGACGAATCATTTGAACTGTCAGTCCAGCACACTGATTTGCCATCCGGATCATGCAGAAAAAATGTATCAAAATTGTTGCAGCGGATTTTAGACAACAAAAGATGTATTACCCAGATTCGAAATACGGACTGTTTGTGTATGGCCAGGGCTATAGTTGTGGCACAAGCGCATGCAGATGGCGACAAAGAGCTGTACACAAAGCTTTACCGAACCATAAAGTTGCAAGACCAGAAGACAAAAGAATTATTGTTGACTGCCAACCTGCCAAACAGAGAATTCAACGTGCAAGATATTCCCCGCTTTGAAGAAGTTTTACCGAATTATCAGTTTATTGTGGTATCTGTGGATCATGGAAATTCTATCGTCTACTGCGGCGCCTACTGCGAAAAGCGAATTATGCTGCTGCATCACGATCAACATTTTGATGTTTTAACATCTTTACCGGCCTATTTTGAGCACCACTATTACTGTTACCGTTGCATGAAAGGCTACGATCAAAGACAGTATCACCGCTGCGAGTTCAAGTGCCACCAGTGTTTGTCTGCAACTTGCAAAATGAATAAGCAAGAAACCATACACTGTCTGGACTGTAACCGCGATTTCTATGGGCAAGATTGTTTTGACAGACACCAAGCTGGGAGCAGCACCATCTGCGCAAATTTTTCATTTGCCGTGAGTGTAAAACCTTTGTCTCCATGGTAAATCGCCGTATGAAGACCAATTACGATACAATTCATGGTGAGGACAATGACCAGGACCACGATATTGCTAAGGAAATCGAACTAGATGTTGACGATCAGCAACATCGATGTGGTGAGTTTTGTGCGACTTGCTCGTTATTCTATATGCCGGAGGAAAACCATGTGTGTTATATGAAACCCGTGGAATTTACGGATAAAGAAAAGGCCAAGCACCATAACGACAAGCTGGCATACTTTGACCTGGAAACATATCAAGACGAGAGTGGAGAATTTAAAGTCAACCTAGCGGTGATCGCGACAAAAAATGAAAAATTTATTCTTCCAGAAAACGGTAATATTAACGGCGACATTTCACAAGAACTTGGCGATTTCATTTTCAGTGAGCGTTTCCGTGGCTACACATTTATGGCGCACAATTTGAAGGTAGCGAAAGTCAACACGTTAAGTAACTTCTTTATTAAATAAATTGATAATTTATTTTTCAGGGATTTGATGGATACTTCATTTTGAATTATCTCGTGAAAAACGGCGTTATTCCACGTCCGCTTATTTTCAACGGGAGCAAGGTTATGCAGATGGACGTGCCCAAACTCAAAATAAAATTTCGTGACTCTATGAACTATGTACCATCATCGTTAAAAATTTTGCGAAAGCATTTGGTTTGCAAGAAACCAAAGGAGATTTCCACACAAACTTAATAAGCCTGAAAACTGGAATAAAATAACTGCTTGGCCCGATCGTCATGACTATGGCTATCAGTCTATGAAAAGAAAGAACGAAAGCGCTTCATGAAATGGTACCGCAAAGAGCGACGCCGTCACAGGAACAAATTCGACTTTAATGCACACTTTATCAAGTAAGCTAAACCCTTATGCTATTTACAGAATCGAACTTATCCGATTCGTTTTAGGTATTGCTCACAAGATGTCCTCATTTTGCAACAAGCGTGCGAAAAATTTCGAGCGCTTTTCCAACAGGTAACCGATGGATTATGCCCATTTGCGTCTGGACTAACCACACCCGGCATGTGCAATTACTTTTGGAGAGCGCGAATGCTGAAGGAAAACCAAATTGCGTTGATCGGCCCTCCTGGTCAGGGCAAAAAGTCATCTGTCAAAGGAGAGCGTTGGCTACGCTGGATTGAAATGGAAAATGATGTAAAATTGCAAAAAGAGCATCGAATCGGTCACTGGACTGTGGATGGTTTTGATCGGGATACAAAAACCGCTTACGAGTTTTTAGGTTAGTCAGCTCGATATAAATGTTATCGATCACATTCAAAACGCAATTCACCTTCAATGTTTTTGTGCAGGATGTATGTGGCACGGCTGCAGCGAATGCACAACAAAAGCACGCTGCATCCCTTTCTGAAACGGCCAATGGAGGAAGTTAACAAAGCAACTGCCTTACGCCTTGAAGCTATCAAAACTATGGGCTATTCCGTAGTTTCGATCTGGGAACACGACTATGATAGCCGGCTCACTACTGACCTGGAATTTCAGAAAATAATTCAGTTGACCGGTATTGAAGAACCTATGCACCCCGAGACGCATTTACTGGTGGCAGGACAAACGCTATCAAGTTGTACCACAAGTGCGATCCTGGAGAAAAAATCTATTCGCTCGACGTTATCAGCGAATACCCTTATATTAACAAAAATCTACCTTATCCGCCTGTTATCATTACTAAAGATTTTCCGCCTGTGGAGAGTATTTTGGAATAATTAAATGTCGCGTCATTCCTCCACCGTCGTTGTTTTTACCGGTGCTACCTTACAAAACTGATAAACTGACTTTTCCTTTATGCGCTAAATTGCGTGACGGAACGCGTAAACGAACCATGTTCTCACGATGATGAGGACAGGGCTCTGGAAGGAACTTGGTGCACTCCAGAAATTCATCGAGCATTAGAAGTTGGCTATCGTATCGATAAAATATACTCGGCTTGGCACTATCCAGAACAAATGCAGTATTTATTCAGAGAATACATTGACCTGTTTTTGAAGCTGAAAACGGAAGCTTCTGGATATCCACCACAGTGTCAAACGGAAGATGAAAAAGACAGATATATTCAAGAATTCCTTGCTAAAGAAAATATTCTACTGGATAAAAAGAATATTGCGAAAAACGACGCATTGAGAGCTCTTTGCAAGCTTATGCTAAATAGTTTTGGTACACATGTGAACTTATTTAATTTGTGCATGTTCATTATTTTTACGCTCATTGCAGGGAAAATTTGGTCAACAGGAAGACCGATCCAACACGGATATGGTGGAAAAGAAAGAGGTATTCCATGATTACTTGTTTTCTAACAAGTACGAAGTCGCCGGGTTCGATTTGGTCACCGATGAAGTTATGGCAGTTCAATACCGCTCCAAGAAGGACTACATTGCGACGAGCAAAAAGACCAATGTTGTTATCGCAGCTTTTACGACTGCGTACGCACGGCTACACTTATTAAAATTCATGGAAATGGTTGGAGACCGTTTGTTATACCACGATACAGGTGAACGCGCGAAACAGTATTATCGGCAAATTGCTCATCCACTTCTTTATTTTGCAGACAGCATTTTCTACATCCATAGAGACGATTTGCCCGATCCACCAACGGGAACGTGCTTGGGTGATTTGTCCTCGTCTTTACAGCCTGACGAGTACATTGACGAATTTGTAGCGCTTGGTAAAAGAATAATTATCTAGATAATAATATGCGAGCAACTTAAAATGTTAATTCTTTGTTGTCCCAGGACCAAAAAGCTATGCTTACCGGACAAATACTGGATGTGAAACGATAAAAGTCAAGGGATTTACGTTGACACGGCAAGCGAAAAACAGCTAAACCTGGAAAGCCTGAAAGAGATGCTACTGGAAAGCCTGGCACCACCGGACCAGCCAAGCGGAATTACCGTGAATTATCCGTTCAACATAACACGCAATAAGCGCAAGCTGGAAGTTTCGTCGGCGGAAATTAACAAACGATTTAAACTTACTTACTCAAAACGTAGAATTGTTGACTCTGATTTTAACACTCGCCCATGGGGTGATGTTTCGATTGAGTAAATCATCAACTTCCAGTGCGGTGCAATTGTTAATAAAGGTCCTGACACTGTGGCTTGCTCCGAAAAATGCTTCCAGCAGTATTATAAGAATTAACATAACAATAATGCAAGTCCCCACCACGGCTTCGCAAAAGTTTTTTTTACACACAATGCGCGCCATTGTAACAAAAGTCACTTGTTTTTTTTTTCTAGATTTTATGCGTTCCGTGGTGCCTTTAATACTTACTTCCTCCCGAAAGACTGTAATTAGTTAACTATTGTATTAAATTTTAACTACATATATATATATATATATATATAGTATTATAGTATGCACTATGGACATACACTATACAATTGTGATGACTCATATTCTGGAGTTGGGAGCTGTAGTCATAAAGTCCAACCGGGAATTGCAGTTGGAAAGTGCAGCTCCCAACTCCAGTTTATGACGTAACCGACGCCATTTTATGTTTATACAATATACTGTTTCTTCTTCTTATCTTATTTAGATTTATCTTATTATTTTTAATATCTACCTAAATAATATATTTAGTTGTTTTGCTTGCATTTTTTTATTTTCCTGGATCGATCAGATAATTACAAGAGAAACGTTCTGCTCAGTTTGTGAAACAGCTGATTAGCATTGCTTTATTACGTGGAAATGTCGCATATGTATTGGACAAGGAACGCCCTGTACAAGTAGTCTGTATTCGTATTGGTAGAGGACTTAATGTAGACCCGTTCAATGTCGCGGAAGTGATTCTGGTGCACGGAATCTTTATTATAAAACAATCCCATTTTTCTAACATGTCTACAAGTAAACCCAATCAAACGCTCAGACATACAATACGTAATAAATATTATTACCACCAACGAAATAACCGCCGATGACCGCCAGTGACCGGCGAAAAGCATTATATATACCAAACACATCAAACAGCATCATACAGCGACGTACAGCGTGCTCAACAGAAACGCGTCAGTACATGCATCGTCTGGCAAACTAAAAGCGTGATTTGTGATTAATTTATTAAATACTACATATTATCTGTTCAATTACAGTACACTGTGTAATACTCTGTACCGAGCATAATACCAGAGCACCGATGAAATAACGGAATCAATGCTACCAGCCGGCAGTACTGATACGGAAGCCGGCAGCCGAACTACCGTTCAGTAAATAAGCGGTACAAACGACACACTGCACATATTACAAAACATAATTATAATAATATAATTAAAAGAAAACCTTGCCGCCTGCTCTTTGCTTAACAGGCGCTTTTTGTGCCGTTCGTGAACTTGTTTCTATTGCGTTTTAAGCGATACCGATCAAGCAAAGTGCATAGGCTACATGTGTCGTCGCCTTCCTGTTTGGCCATAGCAAAACTCTATGTGCAGTTTTAATTTAAACTGCCTCTTGTACTGAAGCAGTCGTCTGCGTACGGATGGAACACTTCTGTGACGTATTTACTGAGCGCTAATACTTTCAGTTTATTAGCAGCTCAGGAGCTGCACCTTAGCAGACTAAAACATCAACAACGCAACTGCGTATGTACATTAACTACGCCAGTTGCCAGGTACAACATTCGTACAACACAACATGTTTACATTGGCATTCACGAGAATCCTTTACTATACACTACAACTTCCGCTCCAAATGTACTTTCCGATGAATCCTCCGCAGAACAGCGTAGAATCTTCACCTTGTTTTGCGGATCGTTTATCGTGAGCTTGCCGTTATTCAAACATCAAGTATCTGGCGTTTTCTTTGCGGGCCAACCCCGGGGAGGGGCGTCACCGTAATGAGCGCCGGCGGATGCCAAGCGTAATTAGCGTGGCGTGACGTGCCGTAGCATAGAGTTTGGCGTAGCCCGTCTTCGGCAGTTGTACATATTTGTCGCGGTGTTAATGCGATAGAAATTACGGGATATTCTTGTACAGCTAACCTCAGCGTCACTGTCATGCCGGTGATGAATATTTATCCGCACCTAACGCGTACCTTCGACAAGGTACCGTGTGCGTGCGTATTAAAATTTAATTGTTATCATATTGATTATTATTCTTCATTAGGGAATTATGTGTTATTATTAAACAAGGTATGCCTCGCGCTCCGCGCTCGGCAAAACCCTCTTGGACGGAAACTAATATTTGATCTCCCCACGATTTTTTCTTGAACCTCTGACCTCTGTGCGATTCCGATTTTTCTCTACTTTATAAATTATTGCACTAATTGCTGCCTCCGTGGCAACAATTTTTTTTACTCTTAAGAATGTACTACAGTACCACTGCACCAGTATCTAAAGAACGTCATTAAACTAAATACTCCATTTTCTATACTTAAGAACCTGTCAAAATTTCTTCTGACCAACGCTTTCAAAACAAAATCAAAATTCAGAAGGCACACCTATGGAAAATTAGAAATTTTTCAAGACTAAGCTTGACTTGAACTGACCACGCGTTGATTTATCCATAAAAACCCAGGAAAAATACGTTTTGAACGGTAAGCTTGTATGAACATAGAGATAGGCATTAATAACTTTACTCCAGCTTTATAATCGGAGTGGCTATTTTGCCCCAGTGTGTGGGGGGAAAATAACTACTGGGCTATTTTGCCCCAGTGGGGCCCGTCAAATAGTTAGTTGGCTATTTAGCCCCATACTGGGGTTTCACAGTCCTTGGCTATTTAGCCCCATTGTGGGCGTCTGAGTAGCCTTCCGGCTATTTAGCCCCATAACACTCTTCGAAGGTAACGGAAAAAATGTTATAGGTTGGTACATTGCCGTGGCCATCCTGGAGTTTTTGGTATGTCATGTGCAAATATTCAGTTAATAACTTCACCAGTGATATCGGATAGAAATCCAAACGGGAGTGCGCCGGTAAAACATTATAACCTGCTTGTAGCCATCTCTCTTGCACTGTTCCCGTTGAGAACGTCGTATATTATACTCCAAGGTCAGATGCAAGAAATGGCAACAAATTGCATAACGATTATTTTGAAGTCGCAGCAGCTCATTTACAAAATAATCGAAAAATGTTAAAAAAATGCCATAAAATGCGGGCCCGGTATAAACTCTCAACAGACAAACAAACTGTTTGCTCGGCTGGCCGGAAGTCGAATCATCATCGACGAAACTGACTCTGAAGCGGACCGCCTTCAAACAGAAAACGATCGTCTTATCGACGACATGTCCAAGTTGCAGGACAAGATCAACCGCCTGCGCAGCGGATATCACCTGCTGTATGAAATCATCAAACTTTCGTCCAGGTGACCCAACAAAGACGACTATTGGACCAAACGGTTCAACAGAATGCAGCACAGATCGTGCAACTCCAGTAGCAGGTCGCTGCCCTCCAGAGCCAGCTCAGGACCGAATCAACGATTCGAGCCCAACTTGTACAAAACAGCGCCATTAGGCAACAGAATTTTGTCCAATTGGAGCAGGCCTTCAGCCAAGTCAAACAGGCGATTCAGGGCAACCACGACCGGATCATCAAATTAGAGGCCAGCAATGCTGGTCTGGTCAAAGACTACCAAGTGGCCACCCACGTATTAATGAACTCAACGAGTATCTGGAAAGGCTAAACACGGAGAACGCCTGCTTAGATGCGGGAAAATCACATCTCGAGAATTCACATTTCGAGATGTCCGCAGAACCACCGACCTATCACATCTTTCCGGACTCGGATACACAACGTCGACAAGAAAAAGTCGACGAGGCCCTGCGGCAGGACCAACGGTTCTACCAGCAGCCAGTGCATCATCATCAACGTTACCACGTCAATGTGCTCCAAACGCAGCCATCAACGGGACAACCGCCGACCATACCGACGCCCTTGAGTCCAGTGGACCAGAGATCATCAACGGCGACAGTAACGCTGCCGCCAAAACCAATCCCGGTCACCATATCGGCAACTATGGGTCAATCGACCACACTGACGCCCGCCACACAGACTCAACCGTCCGTGCCAACCGGACCATTCTTTAGCCCGAGCCAGCCGACGTCTCAGAACCAGACGCCGAGCCGAGGATATTTAAGGCCACGTCCACTGTACCCAACTCTGTTCCCGAATATAAACTTTCACCTGAGCCCACATCTGGTCTCAGGTCAGGCTCCAACAAGCGGCTCGGACCCAAACCGGACCAACCCGCCAATGTTTGGGCTATCAGCCAGTGACAGCCACACAGTGACAAATAGGAGGCCAAAGTGGCACACCAACGGTGCAACGGACACTCCATAAGCCAACACAGCCTAATTGGTCCTCCTATCCTAGCGGCAGCACCAACGGGCAAGCCAACAACAGCCGGGCCAGAATGTACCTCCGGGCCAGAATGTGCCCAACTCACCCGGCGCACCGCCAACGGCGGCGAGCCACCGGACCGGCAGCTCAGCCAAACCAGGGCCAGAATGCGCCCATGCTAGTTCAGCTGCCCAATAGAACATACGGGTGGATGGCGTCCAACTGAGCCATCCAATACCAACTAAAATTGTTGTTGAACCCTCAATAGGGGCACCAGCCGGGCCCAGCGCCACAGGAACTGCAACCACCGGCACAATTAGTGGGGCAGCAGATAACGCCTGCACCGTCGCCAAGGGCCAGTTCGCCAGTGCATGACCTGGTACACATGCAGATGCTGGCCGACTCGTATGCGAAGGCTAATGCAAAGGTCAACGCCCGGACCACCCAGCCGACCTTCGACGGTGACAGGACAGCCGTGAAAGAATGGATTGCCCAGATCAGAAGGATCTGTAAGCAGTCGTCCGACTTCATCAAGCCGGACCAGACTTCATGAGCAGCATCTTCGCATCCTTTTCCAAACCGGTCAAGGAATGGTACACTGGCCAGGTCAAGCGTGAAGAAGGCGACGGCTGGACAGTCGACGAGTGGCTTCAAAAGTTTGCAGCTCGATACGACAACGTGAGCCAACAGGCCAATGCTCTTGGAGACATCTCGTACCGTACCTCCTTGGCACGGTTTCGAGACGCCAGAGCAATACTATGACGCAATCCTAACTTTCCAGGCGCGCGCCAACTTAGACGACACCATGACTCTTGATTTTCTGGAGACCAATATGACTGAGCCAGAAATGCGCCGTGTCCTGGACATCCGGCTGCCGAAGTCTCTGACAGAATTTCGGGACTATATTCGGCAGTTTATGGCAGGTAAACTCGAATACGACGGGAAGGCGGGCCAAGGATACCGGGCCATCCGGACGGCCGGACCAACGCCACCTGCCCGTCGTAGCGCAACAGCCAACATCACCGGCTTACTATCCTCCACAGATGCTAACACGAACCTAAATCCAAGTTGAAGCAACATATGCCGCTATCGCGGCTATGAACTTAGGTTCCCACGGTGGTGGTGGTGGTTATGGTCAGGCCCGGAACCAGGGCAATTCTGGCTATAGCCAGGGCAACGGTGGCGGTGGCACCGGGTAAACTGCCGGTGCCTGACAGAGTACTCACGGGAAACTGGTCCAGCGATACAAAACATGATTCACGGGGGTGAGAATTTCTTCGAATACCGCGCCGACCAACTCCTTGCCCTAGTAAAGGGCTGGCTGGAAGAAACAGGTGCACCACTAACGTGGGCGCAGATAGCCGAACAATATGGATCATTTGCCCAAGAACTAAACAATCTCCAAGAAGAGTGAGCACTATGGGAAGACGAACGTCTAGCCCTATTGTGGGACTATAGAGAATACCACATGGAAACTCCGAAAGCACTCCAACGGATGTACTCGAACCTCTTCAATGACATTATCAAACTTAAAAATAATTGGCCCAACAACCTGGCGTAACCGTCAGCATATGGCTAATGTACGACTTGGGCCTGACCAACGTCAGGACCATACCGGAACCATTGCCAGAAGCAGCACCACACATAGCAACCAGAGTGCGCTTCAGTAGCGGCCCACATCCTGAACAGGGCCGACGAAGGGACACCCGCAACGAAATGCAGGATTCTGGCATTAAAGTCCCCCATGCCGGACAGCTATGAATTCACTCCGGCATTAATGTCTCCCATTGCCGGACAACTATGAATTCACTCCGGTATTAATGTCCCCCATGCCGGATATCACTAAATTTATTCCGGCAATAATGTCTCCCATGTCGGTTAACAAGAAAAGTGGTGTACAGTAAAATCTTTCCTTAAATACACTCCTGTATAACATTCCCACTCCAAGGAACCGGATTGTCTCGTAGAGTATATCATAGGGGGATTATCTTTATAACATTCCCCTCTTTATAAGGATTACATACACTTTCCGCGGAACCGAACGCAGTCTTACCGATGTAGAAAACCTGGACATAACATTCAGCTCCGGCTCTGGGGGCTGTTGTTCTTTATCAAATACACCTCGTCATAGCATACGAAATCGGTGTAACCGTGCGTGTATTTTATAGAGAGCTTTTACTGTAGCAGTAATGTCCATCGGGAAACCATTTATTGCAGTTGTTTTTCATTGGTAACGCTATGGTACCGCTGGTGGCGGTTTTTCAAAGTTCAAGGATTGACCTAAAAATCAGCTTTCTATGGTACCCATGTCACCATTCTGGCCGAAGGGTTAGTGTTTTGGCGATGGTGGCAGGGGGGACAAATGTCCTGGGGGAGTCGGGGGACATTCTTGCCGGTCACCCATGTATTTATCTCATACGGTCCACATCTTATCAGAAATTTTATCCTCGGTATCAGCCGTAGTCAAAGTCTTTGCTGTATGCTGCTGCGGTCAGACAGCTCTAAAGGTATTTATTGAGCATGATTATTCAATTTGTTGTCAAATTTGTTAAAAATTTGTTCACGGTGATACCTACCTGACATTTATCGGGCTATTTCAGCTCTGCTCAACCACACGCGGGCAATTGCACAAAACAATTTAACCATACTTATATGCATCGTTATGTTTTCCTCTTTGCATGTTTATGGTGTAACTTGTTAAAGCGGATTCAGGAATACTCAAATCTGAATCTTTTGATGTGCCGGTAACTGCCCAAGGGGAGATTAAGGGGAAGGGGTCGTGATCATTTTTACCGTGCGTATAAATCCTGCTCTAAAACCGTCATCAGAAAACAGATTACCGAAGGCTAAAATTATTGTTAATTTTGCCGTTAATCTTAAGGCGGCAAAACGCAACCTAACTATTACCATTCCTTAGCAAAATCCAGCGCCGCTGAAGCATTCTCTTTAAGCCAACAATAATTAAAGACAACGAGGCAGCTCCCATGGAGTCCAGGTAGAGGAACCATAGACAACCCCTGCCGTCACTTTTCCAGGATCCATCACAGTGGAAACTTCCGGCGGACGATATGTCGATGCAAGCATTCAGGGCCTCTCCGACAGCAGAAGGCAGGAACAGAACACCATCTGGATGACACCCTTGCCGCAATGTAGCGAATATATTCCAGATCGTCAGCAATACAGCGAAGATGCCGGATATAAGCGATATCCACAAAAACTCCCAAAACATGGTGACTTTTCGGAAATTTCTAGAGTTTCACCTCCTCTATGAACTTTCAGCAAAAACTTAAATTTTGCAATTAAAGATTACGTTACCTAGAATGAGTTGTTTGTGTGAACACTTTTAACTCTAGCCAACACACTTTAATGCATCTTGTTTTTGGCAACCAATCAGCCGGACTGGTATGGGGCAATATAGCCGGAAGGATATCCACCCCCCGGACCGGGGCAAAATAGCCGTCTGGCTGCTCATACGGAGAACTGGGGTAAAATAGCCAATAGGTTATTAAACCCCAGACTGGGGCAAAATAGCCAACCAGCTGTTCCGCCCCCATTAAGCAGTACTGGGGCTAAATAGCCTTAGCCCTTTATAATATTACTAGTTCATACTCAAGTTGGAAGGTGTTGACATAAAAGTTTATCCCACCAAAAATAAAACATAAATTCAAAGAAAAATTAGAAAGATTACAAAACTGAAATTGACCGCATTTTCCTGTGTATCTCCCGAGCCAAAATATTTAATTTCTAGAAAACGGAAGAAACAACTCTTATTCATGGGAACATGTTGCAACCACTAAACTGACGATAAACATTTGGACCGTCTTCATCTAGCTCACTCCAAAATTCCCAGCGCGTGTCCTACCTGTTTGCAGTGCTCTGTCGTGATATCATCCGTGAAGGTGATGACATTGGGCAGCGGTTTGATGGGGACCAAGTCGACACCTGCAACACAGCACCGGGGACCTAAGACAGGGTTCTCCGCACTACAGCGTCAAGGCGTCGCTGCGCCGTTCGCCGCCAATGAGCATAAACGCAAGATTACCGACGATTATACTGGACACGGGCATGAACTGGCGGGCCACTTGCAGCCAGCCACCGGGAGCCGCGCATAAATCGATGAGAACACGGGATTTCTGCAGAAATTCATAGCTGCGATTCAGCTGGATCAGTTTGAAGGCCGCACGCGACCGATAGCCCGTCTCCTTGGCCAGATGGTAGAATTTATCCTTACGGGCTTTTCCCACTTTCGTTTTCTTACCCATTTTCGAGCGAAACTTAGATGTATACTTTTTATACAATACTTTTTCAACAGAAAACGTAAAACTAAATTGCAGGGAATTCCAAAATGCACACTGATGTTAGGCATTCAGTAATGATTGATGAATCATGAGCGGAAACACCGAAACAGGCATTTCCAGGCGACCACTAAACTGCCGCGTGTGAGAGGTTGACTTTGCGTCATACGTACTCTGCTCGTTGACACTTGACAGTTGGTTTTCACCGGAAGTAAAAATATTCTCAGATTTCGGTCACAAAATGGCAGAAATTACTGCATTTACATTAATAATGATAAAGAAAATAGTCTTCTGAATATAAACATGTGTGATCGGAATAGATGTATAACCTTCTGCAGACTGCTGTATTGTACGACTTGTACAACCTTCAATTTTGTTCTATCTCTACTTCTACATACATATCTATATCTATATATCTATACAAGGTAGCCTCGCGCATCCGCGCTCGGCACTTAAGTACTGGATAGTAGTGGCTTTGTTTTGCAGAGGTCATTACAATTATAAAGGCTGACGTTCGGACTTTCTCACGTTCTGACAATTTTACTTTTTCACGTTCTGACGCTCTGAGGTTCTGACGTTCTGACGTTCTGACTTTCTGACTTTCTGATGTTCTGGCGTTCTGACGTTCTAACGTTCTGATGTTCTGACGTACTAACGTTATGATGTTCTAACGTCCTAACGTTCTGACGTTCTGACGTTCTGACGTTCTGACGTTCTGACGTTCTGACGTTCTGACGGTCTGACGGTCTGACGGTCTGACGGTCTGACGGTCTGACGGTCTGACGGTCTGACGGTCTGACGGTCTGACGGTCTGACGGTCTGACGGTCTGACGGTCTGACGGTCTGACGGTCTGACGGTCTGACGGTCTGACGGTCTGACGGTCTGACGGTCTGACGGTCTGACGGTCTGACGGTCTGACGGTCTGACGGTCTGACGTTCTGACGTTCTAACGTCCTAACGTTTGACGTTCTAACGTTCTGACGTTATGATGTTCTGACGTTCTAACGTTTGACGTTCTAAAGTTTTAACGTTCTAACGTTTTGAATTTCTGACGTTTCGACGCTCTGAAATACATATGAACTTTTACATGACGTAATATACATATTTTACCTAAAGAGCAAGTATTTTTGTGCATCTGCTATAATCTCCGTGGTTACAGTCATTATGTTAATCGTAAGTACTTTTTATTGCTGTGCAGTGAATACTTCTTCGAGTACTCTTTACGTTCCTATACTTAAGACCTGGTGAAACCATCTTCTGACCATTGGTTAATAAAAAAAAACAAAAATCTATTGGCACACCTATGGAAAATATGGAATTTTTTAAGACCAAGCTGGACTTAAACTGACCACGCGTTGACGAGCCTATTAAAACGGCGCATAAATACGCTTTGGTCGGTAAGCTTGTATGAATATATAAAGATATTATTGTTTTTATTATTCAACTGAGTCTTTAATATTGGTTTGGAGTTTCTTATGCGCGATTCCACATTCCGAGATGGTTAATTTTTCCAAATGGCGGCTCGGAAATGCTGTGTATCTGTATGTGCACGCGCAGATAAAATTAACTACTGTATTCGATTGGCTTGGCGTTGATTTAATCAGCTTGATAAATGTTATAGAGATATACAGATACAGTACCTAGAGGTTGAAACACAACTGGAAAAAAAAATGTCTAGGGGCCCCAAAAATCATTTATATGCTGCGCTGTTGCAATGCATGGAAACAACCGCAACAACTCTATCAACTGGATGAAGCAGTGCGGATGTGTTTTCAGTCCCTGTGCAATGTACGCACGTCGCACGACGACTATCCGTGCTGGCGGCAGGCGAAACTACCAGTGAGCAGAGGCGGTATTGGCATACGCCGGGCGGAAGAATTAGCTCTCCCTGCCTTTTTGGCATCGATTCACTCCGTATCCGGCTTAATATCACTATTGCTTCCTGATCACCCTACTGTAAATGTTTCGGCCGCTTCTGAGTTGTGGAAAGTCAACGCGCGACTGGCAGAACTCCCGGAGAAAAATGTCAGAAAGGTACAACGAGCATGGGACCTTCCGCTATGTAACACATCACTATCCACACTGTTGGACATCTTTCGCGATGATGAAGTCAACCGGGCCCGGCTCCTCGCACAGTCGACACCGGAAGCCGGCATATGGTTAAATGCCTTGCCCTCGGCACACATCGGCAACCTCCTGGACGATGACACCGTGAAGATATCAGTCGGCCTGAGACTAGGGGTGAATATCTGTGAAGCGCACTTATGTTCTAAGTGCCACAAGCCCGTCGATGTGTATGGCCACCACGGATTGTCCTGTGCTTTCTCAGCCGGAAGACATCCACGCCACGGCGGCTTGAATAGTATTTTGTGCAGATCGTTAGTATCAGCCGGCATCCCTGCAAAATTGGAACCGCGAGGTACATCCCACACATCGGACCGTCGCCCAGATGGCTGCACCACGTTTGCGTGGCAACGCGGTATGTGTTTGGCGTGGGACGTGACCTGCGTGGATACTGTTGCTATGTCTCACCGGAAAGCCACATCAGTCACTGCGGGATCCGCCGCCGCGCAGGCGGAGGATAGAAAGGCGGGACTGTACTTGTACCTACAGGGCAGATACATCTTCGTACCGCTGGCTTTTGAAACTCTTGGACCATGGGGAAAATCAGCTAGCCGTTTAGTGAAGGAAATTGGCAAGCGACTTCAACAGCATACGGGTGAGCCTCGCTCCCATGAGTACCTCCGTCAACGTCTGTCGCTGGAAATTCAGCGAGGCAACGCTGCTTCCGTTCTCGGTACAATGGAAGGAGCGGCAGCATTAAATGAAATTTTGTTATTTTGATTTACTGTTTCAAAACTGTGATGTTACCGCATTTTGTGAAATAAAAAATCATAACTGGAAAAAGCGCTCGAAATGCTCAGACTGAAATGTGTTTGTTAATCGAAGGACAGTAAGTATAAAGTGCACGAATTACAAAGGACAGATTCTGAGCGCGATTAATGCCTGTTAAGCGTGCGTTTATGCAATAACCTCGACGCTGCGGGCTGGCCTGCAGTCATTATGGAGATATTTCTTAATAATCGCAAGCTGCTTAATGAAGTACACGGCAACACTTCCGGTCACTTGACTGGCTGCGCTTCAACGAGCTGCAGCTTTGTTGTGCATCATCATTAGTTCTTCGTTCCGACAAAAAGACAGAAAGATGCCTTGCTGCTTTTACGCAACATGATGTGTGATGGATGACCGTTCCTATTGAAAAGGAATTTACGATGAAAAGGCCGCAAAATAGGGTGGGATCTTTACGCTGTTTTGTGGCTCGTTCTTCGTACAGCTATCTTTTTCAACGTTACCATAGCTGTCCGACAGCCAGCCGCCGGAGAGTGCTGCCACAATTCATGGCGCGCATCCGACCGCCCCTGGTACGCCGGTTACCATGTCCGCTGCATCGTGGGGAGTAGAGGTTAAGTGGCGTGGCGGGGCCCGCCGAAGGATGGAGTTGTGGCGTAACCCGTGAATTTGTAATTGTCGTTCTATTAATAGCTTGTATGTACATGGCTCATAATTATGAGCATTTGAATATGCACCATAACGAATGGATAAACAGCCGCTTATACATCACAGTAAAATAAATTTTGAATTTTTGTTGTGTCACAGGATCACTATCGTACTGTAGCCGCTAGATGAAGTGAGACCACTGTTAGATCCGGGCGCTGCCTTCCACTCGTCAGGCATTGAGCACGAGCCTTCCTCCCACCGGGCGGCGCACACTTTGCATTGCCTTTAGTATTGTGCTGCCCCTGCCAGGGGCACCCCAGAAACCACAACAAATCAGATTTATAAATTGGAAACTATCAGAGCTCTGTTATTGTGCTCTTAAAACAAATATCTTTCGTTGCGAAGAATTAAAAAATAGCAAAGAACAGTAAATCATGTCAAATGTTGGTAGCAGCAGAGGGAAATCAAACACATTTTTGCATGCAGAACAGTATGTATATTGGGCTTGCATTTTTCCGTACACCAGACTCTGTGGTCTCACTTTATCTAGCCGCTACAGTAGTCAGTCGTGGCGTGGATGTGGTGATGACTGATAAGCACAACCACGGTTTTGTACGCGTACATAATAACTTATACCGCCGTATTTTTGCAGTATATATAAATTTTCTTTTGAAATTTTAATGTTTTTATTCTTGATATTCAGTCATATCCGTGCTAAGCAATGATTCGTGATCGCTTTTAATTTACACAACATGCAGTTCAGTAGCCGGTACCGGTCAACCACAAACGGATGTGAGAGTTCGTGTTGAGAAGGAATTAAACTGGTTTTTACGATTTGCGTTCCACATACGTTGAAATGTAACTCTAATATGTGGATCGTTTTTTGTAAGCTCTTTTTCTCGAAACACAACGCACTAGAACTCCGGGTACGAGCCCGGAACTATCCAGTATCGCGGTACACTTCACACTCATATCAAAGTGATTAATATTAAAAGTGGCGGAACAAAATCGAATTTACCGTAAAGCAAGCGTAATCGAGTTCTTGATAGGGGGTCGGGGACGGATAGGAGCTGCAGCATACAGAGCATGTGTACTAATTTCTACCGATATACTCTCTCTATGTTGAAGCATCGGGTGAAATCAGAGCGCTCCCCGACCACCAAGTAGGAAACCCGTTACGCTTGATTTTCAGTGAATTCGATTTTCCCTCGACACTTTAAATATTATTCACTTGGCTCATATTAATGCAGTGTAGCCAGAAAACAATTTAATTAGAAGCCGTTAGTAAACTTAGATAAAAATTTACTTTGTTACTTTATCCAGTTAACTGGCACATTCACTGAGCCGGCGAGTGCCGTGTGGCCCCCGCCGGCGGCAGTCAGATGGGCATATTACGTACGCTTCCGGCGGAAGTGCAGAATAATTAATTCTGTACGAACTGTGCACGGTATTTTATCGACCGATAAACGCACTGCGGACATGGAGATGCTTCCGATGGGCGTTATTATCTGCACACGCTTCCGGCAAATAATCACAAAGGTCACCAGTGCAAGCAGTCCGCTGCGGCAGGAGACTAGACTGCAGGCGTTGGTGTGGCGGTATGCAGCGGCTGTTGATTTGTTTCTAAAAACCGGCTGGACAATTGCAGAAGAATTCGTTCGTTTTCGTACTGATTTTCCGTTTTTCCCTAACAAGATTGGGTAAAAAATTATCTTTACACTTGTGTCCGTTTTCGGAAGCTGTCAATGCAATATCCAAAGTTTCGCGCTTGCTCTTAATTCTTCAAGCTTATGTAACTGATCTAATCAGGTTAATTCTTCTCGTCGACCGTTGCTCGTGACAGCGCAACGGTAAATGGCTTACTCGATAAAAACCTAACTGAATTATTTTCTACGAGCACAGTATGAGGCGAAATGCAGACTGTAGACACACATTCCCTGAGTAATGCACGACGCTCTCTATATTTAATAAATGGAGAGCGTCGACCAGGAAAGTGCTTTTATGTCTTATTTCCCTATAACGGTGTAATCGGCTGCCTGTACACAGATGACAGCGTGCCTGTTATTAAAATTATGGATCTTGCGATAAAGGCACTATAGAGCAAGCTGCAGTTGCCACTCTGTTTTTTGGAGCGTTTTTTCTTCCTGTACATCAAAGCCCCTTTTTTTCTGGAAGCACTGCAACCAGTTCGTGGCGTAAGAAGAACGCTTCCACAACGAATTTGTGGAAGCGCTATCGCTGGACATTCAGCGCGGAAATGCAGCATCTGTCCTTGGCACGATGGACGGAGTGGATAGCTTAAATGAATTTTAGTTTTGCTGTTGTGAATAATTTAATGTGTTTATTTTTCTTCCACCTGATTGTGCACTGAAACAACGAATTGCCACTGCGACGGAATAAATGTGGCGAAATGTTCCGCGACCATCTGTACATCTGTCACGGTATCTTTCCGCCGGAAATGCAGGATAATGATTTTCTTATGACCTGTTCATGGGGCGCGCGTCACCTGTTGAACGGTGCCGGTACATACGCGGTTTGTCCGTCGCGACAACGTTGAGTTGACTATGCAGGTATTATGCATTGCTAAATTTTACTATATATTATATATATTAATATTTCATTTTTTTATTATTTGTTTAATATATGGTTGCAGTATATTAGTTTTGGCGCATTACATTGCATTTTTATAGCACAGATTACATATCACAAAATGTAAGAGAGGACGACCGTACTTCCTAGTTCCTGGTATAGCGTCTTGTGCCGTTCGTGAACTTGTGCCCATTGCGTTTTGAACGATATCGATCAAGGAAAGCGCAAAGCTACATGTGTCGTCCCCTTAATTTGTGGCCATAGCGAAACTCAGTGTGTATTGTGTCCACTGCTCCTTGTATTACAGCAGTCATCTGCGCACGGATGCGACAGTTCTTATTCAAATTTCAAAGGGATTTTACGATAAACCCGCTGCAAAACAATGTGGAATTTTCACGTTGTTCTGTGGATGGTTTCTCGTGAGCCTTCTTTATTCAAACACCAAGTATCTGGCGTTTGTTTTTTGCGGAACGTTTGCGGGAATTGTTGTCACGTGGCTGCCAATACGGGAGGCGCCGCGTAATTGTTTCCACAGCTTTGTTAAACGACCGATGCGGGTCGGTATGACTTTGTCCCGTATGTAAGTAATTTCTGACAGCATGTATTTAGCGTGTATACCTTGCTGCTTTTCTGCAACAAAATGTGCAATAGTCATATACCGGCAACAACTGTAAGTGCAATTTTTTCGTACCCTGGACAACTTTTTCTCAGAACAAACTGCAGATTCGTTTTTCTCGCAGCATTCTACGTTAGAAAAGCGGGGTAGCACTCGGCGTGCGTTACGGAGGAGCGATGTATGCTAATGTATATTTTACGATGTATGCTCCGCAAAATAATGGAATTGTTCCCTTGTTTTGTGGAGCGTTCTTCGTAAAGCTGTCCTTTGCAACGTCTTGTTGCGTGTACGGAAGCCAGCCGACCGGAAGTCATGTTACATTTCATGGCGCACTTCCAGCCGCCCAAGGAACGCCGGTTACCAGCTACCCGGCTCGGGAAATGTGTCGACCGTGGAAAAATCGCGAGTAACCCAATTTTGCAAGTAATAATTCGCATTACCCTGGACAGATAATACAAGCTAAGCTTGTCTGTAATTTCTGTCGTTAAGGTGCAGAATATAGCGCGTATTCAGCGTGAAGTTTCGCAAGAAACCACAACCAGTACGCTAGCCATCACGACAAATTAACTCTGCTCAATATTTAAAGTAATTTTAAAGGAGAAAAATAATCATTTTATCATTTTCACCGATAGACTTTAATTTAAATCGCCTTGGACATGCTTAATCCGTGCCAAATGCATGTACCGGTAGAGCGTAAATAGTGTGGCGTGGCGCGCCGTACTGCTGTAATATACGACGATACGAGCATACGTTTCTGGCAGAAATGCCCAATGGTGATTTTTTTATGAGCGGTACGTGGCATTTTATTGTACATATGTACCTTTATTAAAGTATCGCCTGGATCGCGGAATAAATTTATTATTATTAATTTTATTATACACTCGGCCGCGTGACTCGGATTTATTACTCCTGATTAATTTTTCTACAACTTTGTGATTATTGTTTGTATTTTTTAACTGGGTCTGTACCATTGGTTTACAGTTAAGTGGTTCCTTAGGTTTCTTGGTGGCCCATAAGTTAAATAGTGTGTACATATTATTTCACAGTCTGTGTATTCTTAAAATTAATGTGTTTTATGTAACGTATTTAATATTATTAACGTCTCGAACGTGCAAAAGTACTAAGACAACTGTTTATAAAAAATAAAGCTCTTCAATTTTCCTTATTCACCACAACTCACAAGCAGCTTTTTTTGGGACCAAAAAGTTTTCTGCAGATATGTGAATGACCTCTGCGGAAAGCTGGAGCCCTTTTCCAGAAAGGTGGGGCTTGGGCAGAAAGGTGAATGACCATCCACCATCCGGCGTACCGACATTTCGGCATAGGGACTTTCCGGCATTGGACACTTCGGCAGCCGAAATGATCTTTTGTCGAACTGTCCTATGACGAAACGTCACTATGCCGAAATGGTCGGACACGCCTCCATTGTGCTGTAAAGAGAGTAAAGTGCTTGCTTGTCTTTTAACTCGTGTCCGACCATTTCGGCATATGATTATGGACATTTTGGCATAGGACATTTCGGCATAAGACATTTCGGAATAAGGACATTTCGGCATGTGGACACTTCGGCACACGGACATTTCGGCATACTATTTTTCGCAAAAATTTAATGTTTTATGTATATTTTGTCGAAATCCTTTCATTGTGTGGCGTAGTGCAGTGGCACTGATGTCACGAGAATGCCCCACACATTGGAATGAATATCTTTAAACAGTATTCATAACGTTATAGCGATTTCCAAATTTTTTGAATTCTTCAGGTTTCTTAGGTTGTCCTGTGTTTTCTTACGTTTTCTCAGGCTTCCTTAGGCCTTTTTATGTTTTTTTATGTTTTCGTAGGTTTTGTCGGGATTTCTTAAGCTTTTTTATGTTCTCTTACGTCTTATATTTTCTTATATTTTCAATAAAGTTCTTGGTTTATTAGGTTGTCGTATGCTTTCTTATCTTTTCTTAGGCTTATATATATTTTCTACTTTTTCTTATGCTTTCTTGTACTGTCTTATAGTTTCTTTTAAAGATTCTAATGTTTTCTTACTTTTTTTTATATGTTTTTTACTGTATTTCAAGTTTTATTCTTATGTTGTTATAGGGATTTGGTCTCATGATCTAATGTTTTCTTTGTTCTTATGGGATTTGTACGAGTAGTAGTGAGGCGGCGAAACAGGTGTGAAGTCGAAGTTGGAGTTAGGAAGTGGATCGAACGCGTTGAACGGTGGCTAATGGGAGAAGTGCGCAAACGCTACACAATGCCTGCCACACAACGACCGTTGAATAGCGTTCGAAAGTTCTTGTGTTTTGGTAACACTGATTAGCCCGTTACTGATATATGTAATTCATTTGGAGTTCCAATCCACGCTTTTTCCTGATTTTTTCTCCCGTGTATAGCAGGTTTCCCATGTCAGTTTATTTAGTGTTAAAAATTTTAAGCGCAACAAACTTTGACTTGTTTTACGAACGGTGTTGCTTTTCCACCATATAAAAGATCTGCTCGACAAACTTTTAATTTTTGACAACATCACACTTTGCAAGTCTGGCAGACTCATTATCTGCGTTACATAATTTCCTTCTGATTGGCCGTCATTTTTGCTGTTGTGCGGCGTGCTTTGGTTGCGCACTTCCAATAGTAGCCACGGTTCAATTCGTTCGATCGACTTCCGACTCCAAACCTTCTACTTACACCTGTTTCGCCGCCTCACTAGTGTTAACAACTCGCGTAGATTTTGAAGATTTCTTAGGTTGCCGGTAATTTTAAACTTAGATGATTCTGAATTCTGATATGCCGAAATGTCCGTATGCCAAAATGTCCACATGCCGAAATGTCTTCATGCCGAAATGTCTTATGCCGAAGTGTCCTATGCCGAAATGTCCCTATGCCGTACCCGAAATGTCGGTACGCCTTTTAACGGTACCAGTGTATCTGTGCGTATTGCGACCGGGTTGTGTACTGTTAGTGTTGATACTAATCCCGTAAACAGTATATTTTTTCTCTAGACAGTTTTGTCTAGAGTTCTTGTTTTTCCTTGCGATTCACGTAATTTTTGGTAAGCCTTTTCGACTAAATATAAGCCCTGCCATTTCTGGTTCCAACCAGATTGGCAGGGGCAAACCATCTCACGGAACTGTTCGCCACGAGCCCATCATTACTCGAGCACCTCATTTACTGCTTTCCAGCACATTTCTCCATTCCTTGATACTCCTTCCTGCTTTCACTCATGACTGCTGATCTGATGTCGCACTGTTTCCCTGTCTGTTGTGTGGAGCCCTACGGGGCCTGGAGTTTGGGCCGCGGGGAGAACTTTGATGGCCACGGGGGCGGACTGCGGGGGATTTCGGGGTGTCGTGTATAAGCGTTCACGCCGATTAAGGCTCCATGAACAATCTTTACTCTTCCACGCCTGTAATGCTCAATCGGTAGGCACTCGTACTCTCAAACTGTAACAGAAGAACTATGGTGGAAATAGGACGAACAATTCAGGAACACTAGAAGATCAGGAATCCCTCAGGAACGAGCTAACCACAACTTCCGGTCGTGAGTCCTGCGAGGATCGGCAAGAGCTAGGACGATTGTGTCACGAGCAAACCTGTATTCTATGCAATAATCCGGGAGCGATCATGTACACCAGAAGGAACAAGTATTGCTGTCTCTTATCCAATTCACATCACAGTTCACAACGCTAGGAAATTGTAATTAGATAGCAGTCTCAGAAGTAAATCTCAGACTGCTGATTCCGATATTAGGCATCACCAGAACTTATATAGACTTCGCGTTATGACATCATATACATCGCTAGTAAAAGAGAACAGCAAATCACAGAAGAGATTGACTAGATATTCCTTTACGTTGCAGGTGGAAGGCGGACAGTCAGCATCCGTACGTACATCCGGCGTATGATCCTACTCCCATACGTCACCCCCACGAACGATGCTTGGCCGTGCCAAAATAAACAATCCATCCCGCAACATCCCAGTGCGATTGTGCACTTCCATCCATCCTGATCCCGATCCACCGCACAATCCACGCGTCCATCCGATGCCCAATGTGACTGTACGCCGCGATTCCCAGAGAGTTAGTGTGGAATCCTTGGCGAAGAGGCATCCGGAAGTCCACGGGTTTGGCAGGGCGGAGGTCCAAGGATCCAGGAAGACGAACTATGAGTTACTAATACTGTGCCATTTGAGTTTAGATGGTGTTTTAGTATGTACAACAGACGGCATCAAGCTTTATTGACTGTAAAATTAAAATCTGAAAATGTGAGTATGTGCGATTCTGAAGAACTATGGATTAAACGAGCGAAAGCACCAAGTCAACCAACCAGTAGTATTCTTACGAATTCTCGAGTACTGCAAATCACATCGTATAGCAACAAATGTCAACAACAACAAACAAGCTACAAATAAGCGTATCAAAATGGTGAGTGCAATCTACCAGCGCACTGATACAATAATGTAAACCAGTAAAAGGCAACAAAATCAAAAGTCAAGGCAGTGCAACAAAGCCAGTAACAATATGAGATCAAAGAAAGCAACCAAGGTCAATGTCAGAGGTGAGTCAAGGTTACTTGCCAGCACTGGGAGCCAATGAAAAGAGGCCAGTGATACCAGAGCCAGATGCAGCGGCATCCAAACGGCGAGAAACTTCCGCAGCCATCTGTCGTCGGCGATCGGCATCCAATTCCCGCTGCTGTTGCTGAGCCAAATAACCAGGCACAAAATTATGTTCAGCAGAACCAACAGGACCGGAAGGTGCAGACGGCGCACGTGGGCGATCAGCTGGAGAACGGTCGCGAGCATCGCGGACAATCGGCACTTCAGGAAGCGGCAGCACATTTGGTGGCAAACCGGGAAATTCAGCGTTCTGCGGAGCTTGCTGCTGCACAGGTGGAATGACAGCCGGAGGAACGACGGCATTCAAGGCTGGTGGGCCATGTAGATTGACAGCAGGGTTGACACCATTGGGCTCACCTGCAGCCACATTTCCGTTGCCTTGGACCGGATTCGGTGCATTCGCTGCTTGGTTGCCCGGGTCGTCAACCTCCATGTTTGCGGCGGCAGCTTCCACTGGAGCAACTGGGTGAGCGTCTCCATCAGGTACTTCAATAACTTCCGGTGCGCCCAGAGGTCGGCCATTACGACGCCAATGATCGTTTCCACGACGCAAGTTATTGTCTCCAAAATTCCTATGATTTCCTCGGCCGTACGGACGAAAGTTGCCACGGTAAGCACCACGGGCTCCACCCCTTCCTCGATGATTATAACCGGCATTATACTGCTGTTGCTGCTGGTTAGAAGACGAATGAAAAATAGCGTCAACCAGCTTATCGAAAGCTCGGTTAGGATCAATAGGCGGCATGCCCTACTAATGAAAAACTAATGACCTTTTAACGCGAAAAGTGTAGGAGAAAAAGCGTCAAAATCGCAGTCTACACACAGTGAAAATCCAGCATGCCAGAAGGCCGAAACGAAAATCCACAATGCCGATTTCTGCACACTACACGCAAGTGATTTTATACCTGTCTGCGGGAGCGAAATTTTAAACTGCGGCAGATTCCATACTAGTAAGAGAAGCAACCAATCAGCGCTTCGCGCTATATCCTTTTAATTCAACGTAATCGGAATATCAGATCTAATCCAGGTACAACGAAAGATTCGGCACTGGCGGCTATCGCGCACATATAATACACTAACGACCAGTTCAATGACTCAGCGCAGCGCGTAAAATTGGAAAACAAAATTGAAGGACAAAATTTTCGTTGTGTTCTAAAATGTAATACCACTCTACAAAATACCACTGCAAAAATAAAATGAAAGGAACCATTATGACACGAATTGAAGAAACCAACGATACCAAAGGAATACAGCGAAGATAGTGCAATAGCAAACATTAATAACATTACAGTTCATCCGAGTGCGGCTGATGCTGAGCAAAAACTGCAGGTTCCGCAATTTCAGGTGAATCCTCACGCGCAACAGCCGGAATAGGCATTACAGCCGGGGCAACTGGCTGCAGAGACGGCAGCGGATCAACATCCATTTTCTCAAAATCAGATCCATCATCATCGTCACAATCGACAACCATGTCCGCATTCTCGTCGGTTTCGACATCAGCATTCTGCTCAGAGGATAACACGGCCGAAGGATCCTCACGCTCTTCACCATCATCCGAGACAGATACTTCGCTTGGCGCCGAAGACGAGGACGGTGAAACCTCCTTATACTTGCGCTTTTGCCCACGAGTGCGAAAGTTATATGGTCCAGCAGAAGTGGATGGCTGCGGTTCAGCATTTTCCACGGCATCAGCATCAGCAACCGCTTGACGAGCCACCGCATCACGCTGCTGACGATTGGCGATTTCTTTAAACAATCCAACAAAAACAGGATGTAAATAGAGATATTGACGACGCAGCTCTAACGCAATTAACGAAGGTAATTTCCGAGTAGCCACACACAAATCATAACGATTGATTAATACTCCGTTTTGGTATAAGAAGTGAGACAAATACAATTCCGGAAAGCGAGGATGAAAGCGATTTAAACCGGAGAAATAGGCTTTTGTAATTGCCATCTCACCCTGCTTGTCCGCAATAGCCATTCTTGGAAACACTCCGGAATGCGCTCGTTTGCGAGCCGTCTGCTTGGTCTTGAAGACCGGCCGCGGTGCATCCGGGTTATACGGCACATAAAGAATTCCGCCTTTGCGCAGGTGTTCCTCGTCTAAACACAGTTGAAACAACAATGAGCGCAAGCAAAGCTTAACCATGATTAACTGCAAAACTGGCAGAGGAAGCAACAAAACAGAAATGATGCGACATGACAACGATTGTCGTATCTCATGAGGGTAGTAACGCGGAACAACTACACGAGAAGCGAAAAACACTACAGGTAAAATTCAGACTTGTGAAAAACCACAACATTACAATAAAACCACGGCAAACACGGCAATACCTCGCTTTGCTTTTACAGATGGAGTCTCGGAAGACGATGGCTCTTCTTCAGACAGGTCTGGAGTACCCAACTGTCTTTCAGCCTGCGTCTGCAATTTCTTTGGTGACGGCTGACGAATCTCAACGTCAGGGCTAGCAGGGAATAATCCTCGGCGGGCCTGGCGGCGAACCACAGCAGCATTGCGTCGCAAAATCGTTCGTCGCCGTTGCTTATCATATCGGCGCTGTAAAGCATCGACTATCACATCTGCCCGACTGGCTGAAGGCCGTTGATTCGCTGCTGCACTCACCGATCCCGATGACCCAGAAGATTGCGCAGAAAACACTGGTTGAGCGGAAGTACGGCGAGAGACGCGAGATCGAGTGACACGCGATGAAGAACGGGCTTCATCGCTGTCCGGAGAATAACCAAAACTTAATCCCGCTGTTGCTCGACTCGGGCGCGGTGTACGCGATGCAGTCTTTCGCGCAGTCGCTTTCTTTGCAGGAGGAGACATTCTCAAAACGTGAAAATGACAAATCGTACGCAGACAAAGAAAACAAAAACAAAACAAATGCCAGCAGATTCAGAGCGCAAAGAAAACTGGAGTGCAAAGAAAAAAGCACAACAAACAACCTGCACTGGCGCCGACACCGAAAACTCAAAAATGCACGGAGTACACCATGAGGCGGTTGACAGGCGACAAGTGGATTTTTGAAAATTTTGAAGCCACTATGATCATTTTGTCGTAGAACACACAGGAACCCAATTAATTCGCCGACGATTTGTAAATTTCCGCCACAAAAACTGGATTTTAATACAACAGATGAATCATGACAATTAAAGAGATACGAAAAAGGAAAGTCCGAATGAAAACACGCGGCTGGGAAATATTCAAGACACAGACCAGAGACTGCGCAGTTTCCGATAGCATTGCCATATCAGGGCGGCTGGCAAGTGACAGAATGCCGCATCGCAAGCACAGAAAATATCAGCTGTTCATTCATAAAAAGCGAAGAACCCAACAATATTTATCCTTTATTTATCATTTATCCGGTGACGGGTTTTCTGTTTCATTTTATTACTAGCTTGTTTCTCTTCGCCGAATTTTATTTTAATCATTTCGAATCCTCCGAGCATCATGTCAGCGCAGCCTGTAGGACCAACTGAAGAGCCTCTGCCATCGCCCAAAGCAGATGCGATTGCCCACTATGAATACTGGAAAGGACGAACTCGCGAATCAGTTCAGTTTGCCATGGCGGAGCCTCTACAGGCAAACGAAACCATCCGAAACCGTCAACAATTGGCGATGCATACGGCAGCCCACGCGTGCATTCTTGAAGCTGACATTACGGGATATTATGTGGACATGTCATCTATCAAGAAATTCATTGTGGAAATGCACGACGACTTCACGGAAGAACGAGTGGATTTCTTCCTTGGCGACGCGATTAACGCAGGAATCTTGCTCAAGAAGATGAGCCGCGACGGGCGCTTCGTCCTAGAAGTCGCCGAAGAAGTCAAGAATAACCGTGATCCAGAGACGAAAGTAATCGACACAACTAGCAAGTTTCGTCGGATGATTCGCGTAATTCTTTACCACGGCCGTTATGCCATGTCACGCACCGAAATCCAGCACTGGATCTGCACGTTCGACGTACATCTGCAGGACGTAGACTACTGGCTGGAGCGCGGGCTGCGCCAGCTGGTTAACCAGAAACATGTCGTCGTCGTCTACGGGAATCTTTTCGTGGATAGTTGCATCGACCTGTGGCTACGAAGCATCCGAGGCTGCTGTCTGTGCACCACTCTAGCCCAAACTATCAGTAAGTACTAAGCAGTTTCGGTTTCCCGTAATAAAGTCAGGAAAATGTAATGTAGGTGCTTGGCTATATTAATTTATAGACATTTGCGCGTTAAAGGAGGCTAACCGTGCTACATACTGCAATTTATCGTACTTTCTGTAGCCTAATTAAAACGACGTATTTTGCAGATATCAAGATGGGCACGATGAAGGTTATCGTAAACGGCAAGGAGACCGAGCAGCATGTCGCCGATTGCAGCTTTGGCCATGTGGGGCAAGACGCAGATTTAGTTGTGGATGGGGTTATGGAACGGCTGGAGGCAATCGAGCCCGGGAAGAACAACACCACCAACGTAAATCTGGTAATCCGGGCAAGCAAAGACGGACGCATTGAGCGAGAACCAATTATCACTCTCACTCAGCTGAAAGCTATGGGCGGCCGTCCGAAATATGTTCCCCGATCAAAGAATACGGATACCGAAAAGAAAAGCCAGAAGACCAAAGAGAAGGCCGAAAAGCCTGACAATGAAGTGAGCACTGCAGAACCGGATGCTATTACAAAGCCAGACGCAATCGACAAGTTACTAGAACAAGTTGAACGCGAGAAGGATATTATGGATAACTGCAAGGCGCTGGTAAATACGCTGAAGGCTCGAGCGACGATGGATGCTAAACATATCGCATATATCCGTGAGGCGCTGGAACAACGTCTTGCGAACTTGAAAACTGCGAAGGAGAATCTGGATCTGGACTAAACAGCAGTTGCAACATATCGGATAATTTCCCGCGGCTGTCTGATAATTTTGTTCTAAAATTCGGCCGACTTTTGTTTCTTCCGTTTAATCTTTTAATCTCGTTGAATTAATCTCATCGATGTTTTAACAGGTAATTCTCATAATTCCGTACAGATTCTCATATAGTCATTAATTTTGCTGGTCGGACAGATCTTAATTCGAGTTTTAATTTTGGATTTATGCAGCATTTGAATAACCGCAATAAAATCGGTGTAACAGAATGCGCAACCGTAACGACAGTGAATTCCAGTGCAGTGTGAGAAATTAGCAGCTTAAAATCAATTATCACACCTGCACCCGTGAATCAAATGCTAAAAACAATTTTAATATTCCATCCTGGGAACAAGGTTACGGGAACCACCAGAGAAAAGTAAAAAGAATGGAAAAGAACTTTTAAAACTTGCAAAATTTGTATTCACGCAGGATTGAACCTTGCATCTAGGTGGACAACTAAATCCTGCTCTTGCCCATACGCTAGCATGGCTATACCACATTTCACTTTTAATTTGGCAATCACTAGAGGCGCTGCACTACGACAATTCGCAATATAATAAAAATTCACCACTGCAGCAGCTGATAAGTTTTAAGATTTCACCGTCACCGTGGCTATAAAATTCATTCCATCAACGGCAATATTTTCACAATAACAGTAATAAAGTCCCAAGAGCAAAAAAGATAAGGTTTCAGAAAATGCATATTAATTGTAGGGGACTCGAACCCGCAACCTTCATTGCACCTGTTGTTGTGGTTCAACAGTTCAGTGCACTACGCCACTACAATCTGCGAAGTTAAACTTAAAATTCACTCGTCGGGAGTGAACGTAAAATTAGCGATCTCGACGCCAACATAATACTGCATATAGATTTAAAAATACAAAACCGAAAAAAGAGGGTTGTAAATTAAACGGATTAACTTTTAGGATTTCGAACTCTAGACTTGGTAAGAAGCGGGTCGGTATGGATTGTCAGTCTAGCCACTACGCCACAAGGTGCTCTACACTAAAGCCGAGTTAGGTTCAACACCGGAAGCGCCATGTCGTGTATATTTAACCTGACTATAATAAGGCAGCAAACCATTAACGCTTAAAAAGGTACAAAAATACAGGGCAGGAAAAATGTAGTTTTTTAACATGCAGCATGCAACCCTGAGATTAAGACCAGCCGTTTAGGAGGTAGAACATGAGGCGAATGGCCATCATTCATAGCCACTGAACTACAAAGTCACACGAATACAGACGAAGAGACGGCCAAGTGCAAAGTCAACCATTGAGTGTGCATACAATTTTACACCCAGCTCTTTGAGTTTAATTCTAATATTCTGGGGACTATTGTCAATACTTTTTCCAAGACGAAAACAAAATTATAAAAGGAAAAAAGTACGTTGCTCAAAATTGCAAATTAGCTGTAAGGGACTTGAACCCGCAACCGTTTCATTTCCCCGTTGCTGCAGTTCAACGGTGCAAAGCACTATACTACGCTGTTCTACGACAGTAACTTTTGAATTTGCTCATCGGAGAGGAACGTAAAATTAGAACGGTCAACGGCAATGCGTATTTGATGCTACCTTTACAATATAAAAGGCAAAAAAGAAGGTTTACGGAAATGTGCATTACTTGTAAGGGTTTCGAACCCAAGGCCCTAAATTCACCGAGTAGTCGCAGAGATAAGGCGGACAACCACTACACTACGAAGTCTCACGGCAAAGTAACAAAATCCGCAGGGTAAGGGCTGTACAAGTGTGCGCCGCTCGTTGGAAACTAATAGGAATTTAACGGTATCACACCGAATGTCTAAGTACAACCAAATGCAAAAACTTAAACACGAAAAAGGAGGTTTTATGAAACGCTTTTAAATTTTTAGGGATTGGAACCCAGGACCAGCAACAGGTAAACGGATTCGCCTGGTATTGTCCACTTTACTGGACCACTCGACTACAGGAGTCATCGACAAAAATAATACTAAAAACACAGCTCGCAATGTTCATTTTGACGTCTCGCAACAGCGATTCACCCAATATTCCCCATATTAAGTCGCACTAATAAAAATATAACGATTCATGAAATAGAAACCAAAAAGAGGGACATTTACAAAATTGCGTTTTTTATGTGGACTGGAACCTCCGACCTCCAATGACGAAGCAACGGAAGCCTCTACTATACTAGCGGGGTCGCTCTACGCAAAATGTTTGAAAATATCGGCGCCAAAAACGTACACCAACGCTAGTCAATGGTAGGTGTGCCAGAAGCCTACCCACCCAAGCAACCAACTGCGTGAAAACCAATACAATGTCCCAACGGAAGTGGAGTCTCGTGCGGTTATGCGTTACATTGTCCAAAAATTACCGACAACAGCAGCGACAGCGGCTACTTAAACTTTATTAAATTCGCAACTCTCCTAGTAACTAAACAACAAAAGTGCCTTGCGGAACGAAGCGCAAAACCATAATGTACCAGCTAAACAGTGTACAACACATATGGCGAAACGCAACCTTGAATAACGAAGAAAACTAACCGCAAAACAATAGAAATACAAGATAAAACGCTGCGCTAAATCTACACTATGAGATCTCAGAAGAGGCATGAGCGTACACATAAAAGAATGAAGGCAAGGAGATCATAGACGTGAAGCGATGTTTCAGGCATTCCGTACAAAATACCAAACATTCTAACGATAGTGGCGAAATCCACATCGAAAAGTCCGCCAGATAATGCCACATCAAGGAATCTTAGGAGGGAGCTTGGATACAGCCTCCTTGACGGCAATTCTGCCACGCTCAAAACGTTGTTGGGCTTCGGTGCGTTCAGCCGTCTTTTGCGCCACAATCTCCGTCCATGCCGTAACACGGTTCTCCAGCGCCTGCTTGGCCGCTTTCTTCCTCTCGCTTGCCGGAGGAGTCATGATAATGCGAACGATTGGGAGCAAATCACGAATTCCGCAAATAAAATTTAAAGCAGCAGAGTTAGCGGAATTAAATCACGGTAATAGTAAATAATTAAATTTAAGTAAAAACTCATACTGGGATACATTCAGGATAGGAGTTTGACAGCCGCCCATACTGGCGACCGCATACTTCGTAACCAGCGAAGTCCATCAAACGAGAGTGCCACCCGGCGGTAGGCCTGCCGTTCCTTGTTTACCACACAGACTACACTTGTTTGTAGTTTTGAAACTGTTTTAATTTGTGTTACAATTTACCGAAAGCTATAAAAATTACAGCGGTACCAGAAAAATTATTGGGCTACCGCATAATTCACAGAAAACAAAAGCCCCAACGATCAGGCTTATCACAACTGTTGAAAGGAGCAAACAGCGCTCATTCTAAGGATTACAACGCAGCAGCTGTAAAATTATTCGCTAGAAACGTGCTAAGTCATTATTAAAACGCGCAGAAAAGCACAAAACAGCAAGAGATTTAAACAAAAAGAGCCCATACAGTTTAAATCATCCCGCCGTGCTTTAAAAATACAAACGGCCGATCGGCAAAATCCTCACTTCCAGTAGCTGTGGGGAATGCCACGCAGAGAGTGACGCTGCACAACGATGTGCTTGCGCTTCTTCTTCGGTTTCTGGACAGTGCCGAAGTCATCATCCACCCACAGCATGTCCACGGGCAAAAATTCAACCGGATCCTTAAAATCCAGCTTGTGCTCTGCCCACCAGTCATCCACGTCTAAGTCTGGCTCTTTCCAGTCCTCGAAACTGCCAGATCCCCAGATATTTGGAACAGGCTTGTCGTCCATGGTGTACAACATACGGCCGCACGAACCCGGGCCATTATTCTCACAGTCCACACAACAAAGCTCTTCTTCCACCACTCGCTTGTTGTGTTCTGCCATGCGCTGATGACGCTCACACGGAGTTTCCGGCGGGTTAAATAGGGATGGCAAACCACATTCCTTCCGCAGACGTTCAGATGCTTCACGTCGAACTGGAGTGTCGGGATACAGAATAAACCCGATCTTCAAGTAATACATCTGCGACTCCGACTGGCGGATGTTCTCAATCTCCAAAGCCACCTGAGCCTCGAAATCCAACGGCTCCGGTTCTACAACAGTTAAGGCCATGATTTCGGAATTAGAAAGCTTGCAGAGCTCCGAAATAGAAATATACGGGCCAACCAAGGAACGCCAAAAGTACACAAACTCAGCGATGTGTTCCTGGTTCACAGAAACATACGCAACAGAATCAGAAAACTTGACAAACTTACGGCGTTTCTTATCATCCTGTTCCGCGCAAATCAAACGCCCGCGCTCTGATTTGTAAAATTCCATCTCCATTGTATGAAAGAGCAGAGATTTAAACCAGAACAAATGACGGCAAGAGTCTGAAGAATTTAAAAGCTGCAGCTAAAAATGCAAAAAGCAAGATTAAACAGGAAAACTGCTGACACCCAGCTGTACAGACTGGAGACAGCTGAGCACTATGTGACTGCCACTGCCCTAAAATTTAGCGACATACGGGCGGTCGGTACAGTGACATAATTGTTTACATGTTCAAACGTGAAGACTTTGCGTTTTTAGACTGTCATTTGTGTGTTAGAATGGTTTTCCGTCGGATTATCTGCCACATTCTGATTTTAAACAACCGGAGAAGTCTGATTTGAACCGATTTAAACAGCCAAATCTGCGTTCCAGAGAATGAATGGTAAGCCATTTCGTAGAATAGCTGCACCTTGCACAGGCTGTAAAAATAACGTTAAAGATCTAATTGTAAACGGAAAACAGGTTCTGTACAGAATTCTATAGACTTGGAGTAAAATACTCAACACCAAAGATAATGCTCCTCCGTAAAACAAAAAATACAGAAGCTAAAATAAAAAGGTACTAAAACAGGGCTGTAATTGCAGGGGAAAATCATCATTACACCGCAGCGCCCATGTTATCGTCGTCGTCATCACGGCGTGGACGGTGGCGTTTGGCGATTGAAGCATCTCCTGTCCTTCATGTAACAGCCAACGAGTTTGTTGCAGTTGCTGCTGTTGTCGGGATGACGAGCGCGGGTCCGCTGCATTCAGGCGATCGAAATAGCGCTGCTCTGCTTCCAAGCGGTGATCCTCGTCAATATTGGAAACCAATTCCTCTATATGCTGATTATACGCGTCCACGAGCGTAACAACGGCACCATGGTCTCCCGTTTCCCCCGGGACATAATCCAACGCAGTGAGAAACTGGACAGGATTGCGCACCACATTGATGCCGTGGTTCCGACGGAGTTCGCAAACAATTTGCCCGATGAGCCATCCTTGGCGGAAGTCCACCCGCAGGTAACGCAACAATGCATAGTGTGCATCCTTTGACAGATCCAGAGTGTGGACAAAACGGTTATATTTGTCCACCGTCATCTCCAATCCATTATGGTAGATTTTGCCGCGGAAACGCAATCGAGTGTCGGGATGCAGTTCCACGTAATCGGCGTCCGGATTGTAGGGACAATTAATCAAACCAGATGGGGGAATATAACTCTTTCCTCCACGAGCATAGTCATGCGGAGACGGACGAAGGCCACAATCCACCATGAGATGGGACCATTCAAACGTTGGTTCAGGCCATCCAACATGAGGATCGGGGTACATTGGTGGCTGAACATCGGCCAAGACATCTGCCAAAACCTGCACTGAATCTTCCGAGGAACTCGTAGTATCCTCATGCATGAAGGAATGATGTGCTGGCACTTTCGGGCGATGCATTATAGCGATATACAGTAATTAAGCCACAAACTCAGTGTAAAGAGAGAGTAGATTCAGACGAGGCTGAAAGCGAATTGATAACTAACATTAATCTTGCAGGTACGAAGAGCATTTGCGGCCATTTATCAGCGCCTTTCCTGCACAGTTGGTATGCAAAAGAGCAACGAACGCTACTACGTCATCGCGGACTGTCCAATGGCGACTACGCGCACACTCCAACTGTACGTACAGCGGTTTTGGGAATTTTCCAGATAGTTTAATGCAGTAGAAAGTAAAAATTTCAATCCTTAGAGTTCAAAAATAAAATAAAATAAATGTACAAATTTACACGGCCGCTCGGCCTTTTAATCCAGATTACATAGGGTACAAATTCGGCAAAATTTCGCTAAATCAGACTTCATTTCAGGCCAGAAAAACCGAAGGTGTTTATATAAGTAATCATATGGCGAAATGGCACTGCCATACTTATGGAGCAACCGACGGTGTACTGATTCAGCTAATATTTTACGCCATTGAAACGGTATCAGAATTTTAGGGATTCTTTTCTGGATATCCTCTCTTTCGCCGTAATGGCAGATAATGCCTTTTACTTTCAGAACTAGAGGGAGATGCCAGGCCGCGTATGCAGATTCCTCAAGAGTGCAATCTCCATCAACAACGGCGTCCCACAACATCATGTCACTACACTCCATCTGGCGATACCTCCAGAATTCCTGTTTATCCAGGGCGTCATCTGATATTACGCCCTGAGGCCAGAACTGCTCAATTGGACGCGCCCAGGCCGGAGCTGGAAAGATCTTGTCTTCTACAGTAGGCGGTGAAATCTGTGATGGCTGCATCGGCCCGATCTCCATTGCGTTACAGGTAATTGACGAAGTATCACTGGCCACCGGGGCAACTAGTTCAGATTGGCCCCCTCCCGGCTGGGATACATTCAGAATAGCCGGTTCCCTATCATTTGTGGCCATGCGCTTTTTAGCGTCAGCCGACGGGTCTCTTTTACGCTTTTTGTCGTTCATCTGGTTCACAAGTCTTTCCACAGGTTTCACCACACGCCCGGAGCGGGTTTTGAGCAATGGAACTGCCTCCATCTGGTTATCCAGATATTCAGCATACTCAGCATCAAGGCGCGACGATGCTGAGTCAACGGATGGGATCACCGGCGGCGGCGCGGGCGCCTCAACTAATTCATCGGGGCATTCCTTTTCCACACAATCGAGCAATTTCGGTAAGTGCTCGTCTTGAAGAATAGTATCAACGTCACGAAAATTATAGGGCTTTAAGCGGCTGACATGGACAGTGTCAGTTTTGACATTTCCACGCCGATTACTCTTTACTACATAGTGCACCGGCCCTGACTGACGCACAATTTCCCATCCAGCAGTCCAACGGGGCATAAGGGATGGATTCTTCCCCGCTTTTCGATGTAGCACATAAACTAAAACCTGATCTCCGGATTTATACGAAGTATGCGATATATTAGCATCATATCTAATTTTGTCTTTAAGCTTATGGCGAAACTCTTCAGCATTCACCAAGTCCAGGGCCTCACCAAGGCCGCGCTGCATCTGCTGTACGTATACATGGGCGGGAATCACGAAATCCTCTTCGAAAGGCAAGAAATTATTTATCGGTAAGCGCATCTCGGTGCCTTGCATCATGAAGAATGGTGTGCGGCCCGTTCGCTCGACAACCTTGCTGTTAAATGCAGCACAAAGTGCTGGGAGGAATATGTCCCAGTCACTTTGCTGCTCATTCACATACTTGGCTAGCGCCTTTTTGATTTCCCCTACGCGTTTTTCAACCAGACCGTTACCCTGCTGGTGGCCTGACGCCGTCGGTGCGTGAGCAACACCCGCGAGAGCTAAGAGCTCTCGAAACATTTCTGACATAAAATTACTACCGCGGTCTGAGGTGATGTGCACAGGCATGCCGAAGACCGTGAGTATACGACGATAAAAGAACAACGCCAAAGTGGCGGCATCATTTCTCTCAACTGCCTCAGCCACAATGTATTTGCTCCCGTAATCAACAGCGATTATTATGTTTTTATTTCCAGATTCCGTCGTTGGGAGGGCCGGAGCAACATCGATTGCCCAAACTAACCGGGGAGGAACCGTTGGATTTGACTGGAGAGCACCGGCCGGTGCTGTAGCAAGAGGATTTTGTGCAAGACACGCCGGGCAAGAAGCACAATAACTTTTAACAGACTCGAACATACGGGGCCAATAAAAATACTTGTACATCCTTTTGTAGGTGGCCAGGACGCCCAAGTGTGCTGCTAACGGGGAATCATGGTTATCCTGAAGGAACTGAAGCCGCCAGTGAACAGGTACATACATGCAGTAATAGATCTTCCGGTTTAATTCAAACTTGTAGTATACAACGCCCTGTTTCACTACAAATTTGTTTAGGTGTAATTTCTCGTGCTCTGACATCTTTTCCTTTTTATTTTCTAGGAGCAGCCGCCATCGGACAATTCGCGCATCGCGAGACTGCTCTTCAGCCCAGTATGAAGCCTTATCGTCAGTAATTAACTTCTGCACCTTATCCTCATCAAAGGCTTTCATGTCTTCCTCTGGGATGGCTTTAACTTCGGCCGACATCATCTCAAAGCGGATATCCACATAATCTCTTTCCAGGATAGCGAAACAACACTCGATCATCGCCACATCACCGGCAAAAGGGTAGGTTTGCCGATAATCGAACTCAATATCCGAGTCATCAGAATTAGGTTCCGGTTGCTCTCCTGGATTTCTGCTCAACGCGTCAGCAATTACATTCTCCTTGCCAGGTATGTGCACAGGTTTAGTGTTAAATTGCTGGATATACAACGCCCAGCGCCCAAGGCGGCCAGCGGCATCGCGCATATTATTTAAAAACACTAAAGCTTGGTGATCGGTTTGTACTTCGAACTGATAGTCAGACAAATAATGCTTCCACTTCTTTAAGGCACAGATAACCGCGTAAGCTTCAAGCTCAGTAGGGAAATACAGTCTTTTTTGCGTCTCTGTCAACTTGCGACTCAAATATGCGATAGGTCTCCAGTTCGTCGGCACATCAGTTGGTTTATCCTTGGGACATTGCATAAGGACTGCACCCACCGCAATAGTACTGGCATCGACGATAACACGCGACAAAGCCTCCGGGTCATAACGGGCCAAGACCGGCGCCGTCACCAAGGCCTCCTTCAATTGTTCCACAGCCCTGCACTGATCCGTTCCCCATTCGAAGGTAACTTTTTTAGGAATTAATTTTTGAAGCGGCTCAGCGATCTCTTGAAAGTTCTTAATGAATTGACGATAATATCCTACCATGCCCAGGAATCTGAGAATATCTTTCTTATCTTTTATAGGGCCAAATTCTTTAACCGCCTGGATCTTCTCTGGATCCGTACTTATACCAAATTGATCGACTGTGTGACCCAAGAACGTTATTGAATTTACAAATAATTCTGTTTTTTCAGGGTTAATCGTCCAGCCGCATTCCTGGAGCCGCAAAAAGAGCTCCTGTAAATCACGCATATGATCTGCCAGGTTTTTACTGAAGACAATAATGTCATCAATAAAAACCAACACGTTCCTCCACTTCATGTTCGCAAGCGTCAAATCCATGGCGCGCTGGAAAGCCGAAGGCGCGTCCTTCATCCCAAAAGGTAAGACTTTGTATTGAAACGTGAACTCCTCACCAACCATTGTGGTTTTACATCTGTCTTCCGGTTTGATTTTTATTTGCCAAAAGCCACTCTTTAAATCAATTTTGCTAAAAACCGTAGCTTTATCGAGGGCATTTAATATGTCGTCAACTCTGGGAAGCGGGTAACTGCTGCCCATTAATCTTTCGTTAAGCTTACGGAAATCCACGGTTAAACGCCGGGATTTATCCTTCTTCTTTACGATACAAATGGGACTGCCCCACGCCGAATTTGTTGGCTCAATAATGCCGTCTTTAATCATTTCCTGAGTTTTAGCTTGGAGCCATTTACGATCCTCGAACGACGTACGATACGGAGGCGTTCTAACCGGCAAACTCGTACCTGTGTCCACGGAGTGCTCATAAATGGTACAGCATCCCACAGGGCGGGCTTTAGTCGGTAAAACTGATTTTGCCTGATAGAATATAGCCTTTAGTTCTTCCTTGCTAGGGCAAATATCTCCCACTTTAATCTTTGCGAAAGTTTCCTCTGTTTCAGGATCAACAGCGCTGACGGCAGGTGGCGGCAACTGCATGGCCACACATTCATGGACTTTCTCCGGCACTGGAATGCCCTTGTCATCACTGGGAACATCACTAATCGCTTCTTGACAATTCTCTTGGAACTCCGGCGAGTCCATCTGATAGACCGCATCGACGAGCGCGACTTCGCCAAGGTTAGTTTCTTCATTCAACACTAACGGTTTGTCCGAAACGTTGACCACACACACTCTGCAATTACCGTACTCGTTAAGCGTTAAAACGCCATCCAGCAATACGCATTTTTATTCGATTCTGGAATTTTTCCTTCATAGAGAAAAGGCTGAGTATATAAATACTCATCCTGGAACTCCATGAATTGCTCATCGGACATAGACGTCGTGGCGCGAATAATTCCTTGCGAGTGGGGTTGAATTATGACCGATGAAGTTGGAAATAGCTCCATTTTGAAGCAATCAATCGGGCCGGGTTCTGGCTCAAAGCGGTAAATGTCATGTTCGGCCGAATTAACTTCAACCTGTGCTTGGGCTTGTTTCAGGTGGGCGTCCCTGTACGCCAGTTCAATGACATCTTTCGAATACACGCATGCCGGGATATCTGTGGATTCACGGACGTCCTGAGACCGTTTCGGTAAATTTTTAGCCGTCGGTTGTTGCAACGCCGGTGCCGGCTCCACTGTCTCAGCCGACATTTGGCTTGCGGCCTCGCGCTCGGCGTATTCCCGCCGAATTCTACGGCTGTAACTGGACTTTTTACGCCTAGGAGAATTCCTTCCCGAACCTTCCGGTGATGGTTCGTAATTTCCTACGGTGGGTTGTACTGAATTAGCAGCTGCAGATTCGCTCAATGCTTTTTGTCTCTGAATGTCATTCCAGATTTCCCACTGTTCATTAATATTAATTTTTGTCGCAACATCGTAGGTCGCTCTGACATCCTCCGAAACGAACTCAGACGGCTTCGGCGGCGGTGAGTTACTAATTATTTGAGCATTTATTTCCCTTTGCTTCTCCGCCTGTCTATCTTCATAGGAGGTCGGACACGGGCCGATATTGATGGGTTTCATGCCATCAGCTGGAATAAAGCTACCGTTCTCGAATTCACCTGCGGGAGCCGGATTGTCCACGGAAAAGGTAACTTTACGTTTCCCTGTAGCTTTCTGTGCGGCCAACTGTTCATTTCTTTTAATTGTTTCAAAATGCCGACGGTCATTAATCGAGTTTCGACACACGTCGCAGTTTTTCTCATATCGTTCGATTTCTATTATACAATCAGGCCAGTAAAATAATTTCACCAAGTACGGATATAGCTTTTCATGCCGGCCGTACGCTTGCCGATGAATAAGAATTTCGTGGAAGCAGGCGATTAATTTCTGTCGCCATTGGTGCGGCACGTAAATTCTTGGACATGCACCACTATGATCGGGTACTCTGCACAATATACCTTCGCAGATAATAAACCGATTAATCTCGTACTTTGTGAAATTCGTATTAGCATGCGACGGCTTTTTGTACATTTTGTACCACATCCGGCTATCAACACACTGCTGCTGAGTTTCGCGCCAAAACTGTGGATCTCTGAAACGTTGTTCCGATGGAAACAACTGTTTATCCTGTGGCCTATCCATCGGCGTCATCCACTTCTTCAACTCCGGATTCCGTGCCATGTAAGAGGGGTAATCATGGACTTCATCGACGTCTCTGCGGTCGCGCTCAACAGGTATAACATTAAGCAATTTGTTATCCATGCTAAGACATTCGACAACCTTCGCTGATTTCTCCAAAACACCCATGTATAGATATTTTGCTGCAGGATGCTGTTTCAATACTGCGTCAACTGAAGAAATTTGAATGGGAAGCTGCAAGGGATCGTCACCCCCACGAACTTGACTGGAGCCAGAATTAGGCGCGGGACTAACCGATGTCGGAGACGAGGTACTCGGACTGCCTGCCGGTGACGGCTGAACAACTTTTTCCTTTTTAATTGGCGGCTGGGAGGACACCTGTTCTCTCCCCCGCGAACTTGACTGCATACTATTCACAATTATTTCGCCGCCTCCCCCACGAACTTGACTTGGTTCTGGGTTTTTCTCCACTTAAATTTCTTGCTTAATTGCAGGACGGACGGGTTCGTCAGCAACGGAAGCTGCTTTTGGGAGATATTGGCGAATCATCTCCTGTACTACACTACGCACAAACTCCTCATCACGCTGATCAGATCCCTTTTTAATCGGAGCTACGTGAACTGGTGTAGTTTCTTTAATTTCCGTTTTCACCGGGGCATCAGCCGTTTTTATCACCGGTAGCGGCGGGACTGGACGCGGCCACTCCTGCTTAGCCTTTTGTAAGTGTAAGATACAAATTTCTGGGTCAGCTTTTGCCAGAATTAAATGAGCTGACTCAGACGGTACGAATTTTGCTTCTTTAGCGACACCGATGCGCTCTGTTAACATCAACGCTGGAATTGACGGGGACGGCTTAACTCCCGCAGGAATTAATGGATCAAAATCGTGAGAGCGGATAACATCCGACATCAAGTGAGTTTCACGACGTAAAAATGCCGGTGCATTAGGCTGTCTACGCGAGAGACGCCACGTCATGGTGTTCATATCCAGGATAAAAGGCTTTGTAGCTAAAAAGTCTAAACCTAAAACCACGTGGTCCCTGTCAAAAGTGGAACTCACAAGCATAGCGTGCTCGAAGGCCATACCAAACTCGTGGATTGTAACCACTACAGACAACGGCTCGATCAACTGTCTTCCTTGATACGCTGTATGTACAACCCTGCCTTTAATATGATCAGGACAGCGATGAATATTTAATTTTAAATCTTTCGCCATCTTCAATGACATAACAGAAATACTAGAGCCCGTATCCAGCATAGTCTTCACTTTCTGATAATTTATATCGATTACAGAATACCAAGCCTGGGCATCCAGCGTCGGCAACAAACAAACGTGATCTGCCAACGGATATTGCGAAAAATCCTGAACTTCCATTTTATTGCACTGTGGCGGCGATGTGGACAAACCGGCCGGTAAGTCCAACTCCATCATATTAATTTGCTGCTGCGGGTTGTTGTAACGTGCCAACAATTCTGCAGATGGCTCATACTGACGGGGAAGTACAAATTGATTCGTACAACCAGCTGCAGGATGAAGGCCATGACAGCGGAAGCAAATCTCGACTCCGCGATTTGTTCGCCATTTATCTTTCAAGATATTTCGTTCATCAAAGGGAGGCTGACTACTGGCCTGTTGATTCGGTCTGTAATTCTGGTTCTGATTTTGATTTTGTTGGCGGTTATTATTATTGTTATAACCACCACGCCCGCGATAATTATTATTATTATTTCGGTAATTTCCACGATTATTACCGCCATCATAATTGTTGTTATTCGCAGGGCCATTCTGTTGGTACTGCTGATCGAAATTCTGCACCGGTTGTTGGAATTGCGGCTGTATAACCGGCATCATTGGATTCATCATTTGAACTGGGACAGGCATAGGAGCCTGCATGGGAATTGGTTGAGGGAAAGTCTGCGCAAATTGTACCGGGTGTTGTTCAACAAATGGTGGCTGTGAATACACCGGAACTGGCACAAATTGCGGCTGGGGAACATTCAGGACGGGTTGGATTGGAGCCACCGAATTTTGCGGCTGCGGAATCACCGTTTCCGTGTACGAGCGGGAGTATCGGCCTCGATTGTTGCCATAATTTCCGCGGCCTCCCCGGTTCGAATAATAATTTCCTCTTTGAGACGAGCCACCACGGCCGCCTCGATTTTCATAATTCGAATTATTATTATTGTTATTGCCGGCACTTCTCGGTTCTGAAGGGGCATTTCTCTGAGTTGATTCAGGTGCCTTCTTATCTTTATTCATACGCTTCCATAACTTCTCGCACTCTTGTAGTTTCTTTTCAAATTCCGCATAATTTTTAGGTGCCGCATTATAAATTTCACGGAACCATGCCGGTCGATGTTCCTGTACGCCATCAAGGAGTGCTTCCACCTGCTCTTCGTCAGATGTTTTTAGTTCCTCAAACCATGGGAGGAAACTATCCAGGTAAGCACGGACTGGTTCATAAAATTCCAATTTGCGGTTATTCATTTTTCTGCGAATATCGGCTTTAGATAGAGAGCCGTTAAAGTGCTCTACAATAGCTGGCTTAAAGAAATCTGACCACGATTTGCCTTTATTGTCCTTCCAGAATTTTTCAAACCATTGAAAGGACGGACCGGTGAATGCACCGATTACTCTGCGACACGTTGTTTCATCATTCCAGTTATTCGTGGCTCTGCATTGTTCAACATTCATGAGCCATCTTTGAATTTTTTCCGGATGAGCATCGTCAAAGGCAAGGAGCTTCATGCCTCCTACTATTTTATCGCTATCTTTCTCCACAAATTTCGCTAAGAGTTCAACAACACTTTCTTGTGTAAGCGTCGTTCTATCCGAAATTTGGGTCTGTTTATTCAGCCATTCCTCCAGCTGAGGATTTCTGGACATAGACTCATTGCTGGCCGTGCTACTGGGGCGACGGTGTTCATCCTCCATCAGGGCATCATCCATCAGTTCATTTTCTGTATCGGAACTGTCTCTATTTTCTGTTCCCCGTATCTGGCGACTAGATTCGTCAGCTGTTCTTTTCAGAATTTGTTGGCGTAAATCTGTTGAGCCATTTTTCCTCTGTTTGGCAGATGCCGTTTCCCTTGGAATTTGACTTTCTGACGATGAACGCGGCATGGACTGAGCTTCCGAGAATTCGACTCGTGATTCCTGCCTAGGCCTCCGCAAGATACCAGCTGGATTACTGCCAGTAGCTAAAGGCTGATCCACGTATGACGAGAAATTCTGGGGATTAAATGGTGTAAAAACGGGAGGACGTAATACGTCTCCTGTTGCTACCGGCGCTTCCCTTTGAAAGTATCCTTCACCGCCGCCAAGAGCAGCATCTGAATTTCGAAGCCGACGAAGTTCGTCATACGCTTGCTTTAGGTCCACTTCCATCTTGGTAAGTTGGTCTTGTTTTTCATGCCATTCCTTTCGGCATTGCGCATTTTCTTCATACAGCCGATTACACCTTTCAGACTTTTCATATGCGTCAGCCTGTGCTGTATTTTTCGCTTGAATCGCGTTCTCACAATTATCACATCTTTTGTCCTTTTTCAAATCTTTTAATTCCTTTTGGGCCTTCTGAACATTCTCTCGCTCTGTGGTTAACAGACCCTGCAGTCTCTCAATTTCCTTTTGGGACGAATCGTCCTTTTCTTTGGGAATATGCATCGGGCCGACCGAAGATTTGTTATTCAGCTGCACTCTCGCTTGTGTGAGTTCACGCTGTAGAGAGTCTTCCGCATCTTTAGCCCGTTTCTTTTCATCTTCCAAATCTTTGGTGAGTTTTGTGACCAGGTTCTGCGCATCCGTCAAATTTTTATTAGTTAATTTATGCGCATCTTTCTCAGAATTACAACCTTTCTGAGCTTTCGACAGCTTTTGGTTCAAATCAGTTATTTGTTTCGTTAAATCCGGTGCTGGTTGCGCACTGAGGCCATCAATCGTAGCTTTCGCGTTTGAAAGGTCTCTCTGAGCGTCTTCCAACTGTTTTTCAAAATTACGATTCGTGTCTTTTAAAGTATCGCGCTCATCTTGCATTGCATTAAATGCGGCCTCCGCATTTCTGTTGGCTTGTCTTAAGGTGTGCAAATTATCATTCGCAATGCGTATTTCATTAGCCAATCTGTCATTTTCTATTTGTTCATTTTCGAATTTGATACGCATTTCATTGAAATCGTTTTGAAATTTCAATTTTTCGTTTCGTTCCGCATCTACGCGGGCGTCTAACGACATAGTATTACCCATTTCATCTACTTTTGTTTTTGTAGATGCGATAAGAGTGCGGAGGCTTTGGATCAACACGGGCATAGTTTGCCGAACTATCAAGCCCACGTCCTGGTCAGTTTCTGCCGCAGCTAACTGCTCATCGACTTCCCTAGCTTGAGTAAGGAAGTCTTCATCAGGTTGTTCGAAATCCTTTTCTGACACAAAACTGTGTAATTTTAGTTGTGCCGGGTGGAATGTCATTGTTCCACCTCGAATGCTTTTACTTGCTCTTGTTTCTGATCCCTCTGAAATATCCGCCTTATCTGCAGCCGACAGCGCTATCAAATTGTTGTCCGACTGGGACGACTGGGGTTCCATCTGGCTCTCAGCCACACTTGGAGTCTCCGATATGGGTTCATCCAATATCGCACCAGATGCCTGGGCTGGAACTTTCTCCTTGGCACCGCGCGTGACGCGCTCATTTGCTGCCTGTTTTTTGGGAGTTTTTCCCGTCGCTTTAGACGCTGTAAGTGCAGCTTGGGCCGCCTCTCCGTCTATTCAAATCTTCCGTGTATTCTGGCAGCCACCTGTTTGCATCCTGCACAGCCGCTTTAAACTGCTCATCAGTGATGTCCAGGTAAGCTTCAGGGATACATCCCTCGTACTCAATCCAAGGTTTAAAATGTGCTGGCAATCTCGTTTTGGAATTTAAGAACCGCCTGATTTCCTGGTAATCAATCCATGACTTTCCACAGAATGCATCTTGTGCTTCTGGTGGTTCAACATTAAGAGCAAAGTACATCAAATTTAACGGAATTTCTTTTGCGTTAAATTTGAACCTTGTCTAGGCTCTCGACCCATCGTACGCCCCAATAATCACTTTGTTGTCTGGAATTTTACGCGGTGGTGGGCGATTTCTAGGAATCGAACCGCCCGACATTTCAGCTTTTTTATTTTAAAATTAACCTTTGCGGCTAATTAAAATATTATATACAGCAGCGATTGTGCTACCGTTTCCGACAAATACCGTTATTGCTATTGTGCAATAACGATCACTTCCCAATCCTCCTTTGAGGTTTGAATTGTTCCGTGATAATTAAATAGCAGTCGACCTTTACGGTTTCGACTGTAACTAATTCCTAAAATTACGCTGCTGCACTTTGCGTGCTGCCGTAATTTTAAGATTCACAGGTCAATCACCGTTTGCCGGTGTTTACCTTTTCACGGTCAACTCTCTCTAGCTGCTGATTTTGGCTACCGCTTGCGGCTTGCCTTTATCAGACTGCTGGAGATCGTTATCTCACCTGGCCACTGACAATGGCTCGGTGCTTACTATCTGATCTATCTGCAGGCCAGGTACACTGACACTGCAGATTACGCTTTATTCGCCGCGGTTACTGCTTTGCGCAGACAACCCGGAAATTACCCACACAGATACCAATTACTTACACAGCCGACCTTTAAGGTTTCGACTGTTTATTCCTACGGTCCAATTTAAGTTAAATTAATTTAATTGGCGAGGAAGCTCACCAGTGAGGAAGCTCACAATTGCGAGGAAGCTCGCTGAAAATAAATTAACTAGGCCAGATCGGGAACGCTGACCTCCTTCGGCGTACCTTTGCGGTTCGACGCCTTTCAAAACGGACCACTTTTTACCAATAAATTACCATCAAACGTTTCACCAATAATTTTCAGTTACATCGGGAAAATTAAAAGACACAGGTGGGCGCCATGTCGTGTATAAGCGTTCACGCCGATTAAGGCTCCATGAACAATCTTTACTCTTCCACGCCTGTAATGCTCAATCGGTAGGCACTCGTACTCTCAAACTGTAACAGAAGAACTATGGTGGAAATAGGACGAACAATTCAGGAACACTAGAAGATCAGGAATCCCTCAGGAACGAGCTAACCACAACTTCCGGTCGTGAGTCCTGCGAGGATCGGCAAGAGCTAGGACGATTGTGTCACGAGCAAACCTGTATTCTATGCAATAATCCGGGAGCGATCATGTACACCAGAAGGAACAAGTATTGCTGTCTCTTATCCAATTCACATCACAGTTCACAACGCTAGGAAATTGTAATTAGATAGCAGTCTCAGAAGTAAATCTCAGACTGCTGATTCCGATATTAGGCATCACCAGAACTTATATAGACTTCGCGTTATGACATCATATACATCGCTAGTAAAAGAGAACAGCAAATCACAGAAGAGATTGACTAGATATTCCTTTACGTTGCAGGTGGAAGGCGGACAGTCAGCATCCGTACGTACATCCGGCGTATGATCCTACTCCCATACGTCAGTATCACAATCATGTGAACAAACGAGCGTACTCGTATAAGCATTCTGACTCGTACAAGCAAGAAGGAGTTAGTAGCATTCCTGCTTTTACAGTACGGTATCTGTAGCATGCGTCAAGTGTACCATTTCCATAATTATGACGTTTGCGCTCGTATTTGTTCGTGCATGACTGAAAAGGTGATTTACTTTCTATGGAAATTTCTCTGTGGTCGTGCACTGCTTTAACAAGGCTGATGTGTAGTTTTATCTTTTGCTCGGCAATCGGCGTAGAATGTGGTCGAATTTCACAACCGTTGAAAAAAAGTCGTTGCCTAAGCTTGTGGTTCTGCAGAACGTTAGAAACACAGGATCAATAATCAAAGAAATTTACCAGTATTCCATCATAACAATCACGCTGAACTGATCACTGATGTACGTATGAAAATCTTCAAATACTGCGGAAGAAAAGTTATTTCTTGTATCCACGGTCGGTTTTTCATTGAATGTGACCACAATAGGATGATCATTATCTGCACATCTTTGAGTTATCGGCCGCAAAAGCACTTATTGCTGCAGCAGATTGTCCGTTGACTCAAAGCGTCCAATAAACAGGATAGCTTTAGTCCGTGTGTGACGAATGGCGTACAAAAATGGATGATCCGCAAAAAATTCCTGAGGTTCAGGAGGCGCATCCATGCTTCGGCCGGTAACGATTACTGCGCTGGCTGCGGCCGCTTTAGTACCTTTCTCATTAACATCTGGAAAAGATCTCGTTAAATACATTTCAGATGACACAGAGACTACATGTACTTATAGCTGTGACTACCAGTCTGTAAAATTTTACCTCCAGGAAATTAAATCTTAATGTTTGCCTGCACTCAGCGTGACAGAGCTCGCTATACGGCTGAAGCTCCAAAAGCGGCATACCTATCTGTAAACCCCGTCTATAGTCTCCTAACAAATTTTAGCTGATGAAAAAAAACTTACAGCAGAGGCACGATATTCTCTGCATTGTTTCAACAATAGAAAATTCGAGAATTTTCTATCAGTCTTGTATACAAGCTTCTATGAAATTAATAATCACGTAGTTAAATTTTGAGAGGTTCTGTCTGGTGAAACAACATCGAGAATGCAGTGTATCTGGCGCCCGGTACGAGGATGTATTACTGTGAAAATGTCCGGAATGCGAAAACCGTCGAATTACATATTATAAGTTTTACGCAACAGCCAATCATTTTTACGTGATCACAGCTAGAAGTTAGACGACAAGTCGACAACGCAGCGCTTGGACTGTTTGCGAAAAATGATCTTACGTAATCGTAGAAAAATAATACAATACAAATTTATGGAGCTTGTGTATGTTCCTGCTTCGTGTATTCGTATTTCGTAGTAACAACTACAATCAAAGCTAGTATACGCTTCTATTAGTTTATTGAAATAACTGCTATAAAATAAACCGTAAGCGTTGGCTACTGTTTGACCTTTGCAAGAATTCAAAGGATTTTTACATCTGCTTACCCCATTCGCTATTGCCAACTGAAACGCATCATCCTTGAGTTTTGAGCTCTTAGAACCCGGGAGTTTCTTGCCTTTTCCTGTGCTATTGGAAGTCTTTGATGTCGTCTTCACTTTCAGATCACTCATCAGCTGACCAAACGCTCCCGCAACATCCGCATCCGCTCCCGATTTGGAAAACTCCTTAAAATCCAGCGCTTTATGCAAATTGTCCCGGGTGGGGCCGCGTGCACCTAAATAGACCAGCACCATGGCATACAAAACACTGATGGGTGACACCAGGAAATTTCCCGCTGGCACCAGGGACGTCGCGCCACCATACAGAGCCAGAGAGACATTGTTGATCGTGGGACTTAGGTCCGGCATTGTGGCATACGTTAACGAAGTTTAGTGCAGTCAGCTGAGACAGCTGTCGCTTCAACTGCTGCAGCAATAAAAGCGCCCGCGTTATGCAATATAAGAGGTTGTGCAACTGTTGTTCTAGACAGTTAGCAGTTTATTAATGTACATTTTAATTGAAGGTAGGGCAAATTCGGAATTAAATGTGCGTTACCCGCTGGGCTTTCCATGAGTTATGGTTGAATTTTATGCAGGTGCAGCTGTTTAATTGTCTAATGGCTAATGCTATTAATGGAAGCAGCTACACCGGCTTGTGGTAATGTTTCGGTTTCACGTGAATTCATTGGCTGTTTATGGAATCATACGTAAACTTTGTAGAACGGATTCTTGGCTGCTTGATAGAATAACCGACACAAATGTTATAAATTCCATAATTCCGAAAATTTGTTATCGCTTTGCAGATTTGTAGAAACGCCACAAACAGCCTATTATGTATGTAATGATGTATGTAAAAACAGAACGATGATTTTTTGCAATATTGTAGCGATAGTATTTGTACGAACGATAATTGTGATTCATTCATCGCGTTCTGAATTTTTGTCCACTTTACCGGCTACTTCTTCTTCTCATGAATTTCTAGAATTCAGTCTTGTACTCAGCTTGCAGCATCAACTTGATTACTTGATCAACCTTGTCCTAATTTCTTGCTTGCTTGCACAACCTTGCTTCGTTTCTTGCATTGCATTGTAATTAAACATGCCTTGAGTTACGTTGTTGCGTTTGACGGCTTGGGATGAACCTGTGTCATCCCAATCGGAGTCACCTGTGTAATTGTGTTACAATATTAGTAAGAGCGTCCTCGGCCAGCATCGTTGCCGACCGTGCCACCTTTCCTCCCAACAGCCACATAATCGTGGCAAAGGCTGATCGTCAACCCACTAGAACATTAGCCAGATAGGCTGCTGCTACAATATCATACATAAACCAGCACGGGCAAAATTTAGAAACTGGTTTTGCCATTTCTGGGAATATTTCAAGCTCAACCTAGATAACTGTAGCGAAAACTATTGCGATAACAAATCGGTTATGGTTAAGTGTACTCGTGTCATAAATGAAGACCGCAGGCCGCAGTCTGGCACACCTCCTAAAATTGGTAATCACAAGAACAGAAAGTGCCAGCGTAAAACAGTGATGTAGACTTCTTGTCGCAACGCGCATTTTTGTGACTTTCGCGATCGATTTCAGGCGGACTACTATTCGAAAACCGTGACAATATGAATGGTCCAAACGTAGCAAACGCTAGTGCCACCTTCGACCTAAGTCCGGTTATCAACAATGTATCACTCAGTCTGTACGGTGCTGCCTCATCCATGCAACCAGAGGGAAATTTTTTGTTGTCACCTATCAGTATTCTGTATTCGGCGGTACTGATATATCTGGGTGCTCGTGGATCCAGCCGAGATAATCTGTACTCGGCGCTGGACTTTCATGAATTCTCCAAATCTGGATCCAACGACGATATCGCCGGAGCCTTCAGTCAGCTTATGAGCAACCTGAAACTGGCAGCTCGGTCCAATTCTACCACAAAAGTTACAACCAAAAAGGATAGAAATACCGGAAATCAGAAGTATCAATTTCAGCTGGCGTTAGCTAATGGGGTACTTCTATGATTGTTTGTTTTCAAATCACCTTAGCTGTATGATTGACATTGTCGTTCATATTAGGCCTTCCTTCGGCAAGGCCTTGTAGCCGACCAGAACTACTTAGCAACAGTCAACGGAAATCTAAAAGCAGCCATTGCCACCAAAGATTTCATCGGTCATCCCGATCAAGCTCGTCAGGATATCAACAAGTGGACAGCGGAACGCACTGGAGGTCACATCACAGACCTCTTTCCACCAGGCTCCATCGATAGCAACGCGGTTGCCGTTCTGGCCAACGCTATTTACTTCAAGAGCCGCTGGGAGCAAATATTTGATAAAGACGATACCGAAAGCGAGGCTGTGTTCTATCTCTTGAATAACGAAACGACTACCGTCGACATGATGCACATGTCTATATCATTGGAAAGATGGAATTACGTGGAGGACACGGAACTGGATATCCAGTATGTAGAGGTGCCTTACTACGAGAAAGAAGCTTCTATGCTGATTTTTCTGCCGAAGCAGAATGACGGACTGCGGAGTCTGGAGAAGAGACTCGCAGCAAAGGACATCCACAAACTGGCCGAAAAAGCGGCACAGAATCCGAAACTGGTCAGTCTGAGTCTGCCCAAGTTCAAAGTGGACAGCGGTTTCGACATGGTGGATATGCTGAAAACGATTGGTGTGAGCGATATTTTCATGGAGAATGCCGATTTAAGCGGAATGGTACCCGATGGACAGGTCTACGTTGGCAAAGCTTTCCACAAAACCGTTATTGGTACGTCGACGACTGCAGCTTCAATAATCGATTAGTTTAGACATATATAGATATCACATCGATTCTATACTTTATCTTCGAACTTTTCGCTGTACATGGCATGCACAATTGCAGATGTGGACGAAGAGGGAACCGAAGCTGCCGCTGCCAGTGGTTCAGTTACGCAGTTGCGCAGAATGGTATACCCGGTAGCGTTTTTGGCCGATCATCCATTTATGTACGCTATTCGCCATAATCCATCGAAGGCGATTCTGTTCATTGGTCGCTTCGAAAAATGAGCTACGTGCTGTGCAATCGTTGATGTGTGGCTTCCTGTACGGGTCATGATGGTAGGGCAGTTTCTACACACTACAAATTGAGAAGTTTACTCTGTTGTAGTACGGTACGTACGCGCTACGCTTCTTGTACTGTGCATATCCACGGAAGCTTCTGTTAGAATATACCAGAAACTTACAACATGCAATTACTAATGTATTGGCACAAGTGAAAAACGGAAAAAACAATGTTTTTGCCCTGTAGATACGCGCAGAGACCAGAGTACTATAGACGGAAGATCCACTATAGTATAAAAGACGCATACTTACAAGTATATACAATACTGTGTGACTAATACAATACACATTGTACATATGCCAAATACTTGAAGTAGCCAGTAATCGAGATAGAAATAGGTACTTGTATACCTACCTGCCAGTTGCGAAAACCAGTTTTCTCACTTTTCTGTGAGTCCACAACCGGAATTGCTGTAGCAAAACTGTAGCAACATTGAAACAACAATTTGTCGAAGTGGAGTACTCGCAAAAAAATATGAATCAAAAGCATGGTGGTTAGAGCTCTTGTCGTAACGCTAGCTTAATTATACTGTACCTTCCTTGCCGCTTTTCATATTTTCGTACTGCTGAAAACGATATGGCTGCTGTTAACATAGTGAACTCCAGTGCGGCTTTCGACCTTAGTCCAGTTATAAACAATGTATCGCTCAGTCTGTACGGTGCCGCCTCGTCTGTGCATCCAGAGGGGAATTTCTTGTTGTCCCCTATTAGTATTTTGTATTCGGCTGTATTGATATATTTGGGTGCCCGTGGGTCCAGCCGAGACAACCTGTATTCGGCGCTGGACTTTCAAGAGTTCTCCCAGTCTGGCTCCGACGAAGATATTGCCGGAGCCTTCGGTCAGCTAATGAACAGCTTGAAATTGACGACTGAGAAATCAGCTGCAAAAATTACATCCGAATGGCATGGTGATACCGGTAATCCAGCATACCGGTTTCAGTTAGCGTTAGCGAACGGAGTGAGTTTACTTATTTCAGCCACTTCCCGAATTTCTACAAGTACTGAATTTGCCTTGCACTTCAGGTTTTCCTCCGAGATGGTCTTAAAACCGACAGAAACTATTTGGCGTTGGTTAACCAAAATCTGAAGGCAGCGATTGTTACGAAAGACTTTGCCCACCATCTCGACCAAGCTCGCAAGGATATCAATAAGTGGACAGCAGAACGCACTGGAGGTCACATCAAGGACCTTCTTCCACCCCGTGCCATCGATGGGAACACGGTTGCCGTTCTTGCCAACGCTATTTACTTCAAGAGCCGCTGGGAACGAATATTCAATGAAGAGTACACTAAAAAGAATGCCACTTTCCATTTGCTGAATGGCGAGACGACCACCGTGCAGATGATGCACATGCCCAAGCCGCGCCGTTCTTGGAATTATGCAGAAGACAGCGACCTCGACATCCAGTACGTCGAAATTCCGTACTACGAAAGAGAAGCGTCCCTGCTCGTATTCCTGCCGAAGCAGATGACGGGTTTACGCGATCTTGAGAAAAACCTCACAGCACAGGCCATCCGGAAGCTTGCCGTGAAAGCTGAGGAGGATGACGGTAGAATGGTGCTCCTGAGTCTGCCCAAATTCAAAGTGGAAAGCAGTTTCGACATGGTGAATCTACTGAAAGGAATTGGAGTGAACGATATTTTTACAGAGGCTGCCGATTTAAAGGGGATGGTACCCAGTGGGCAGATTTTCGTTGACAAGGCCTTTCACAAGACCGTAATTGGTACTAGATATGCCTAAGCCCATTAATGGTCTACAGTTATATGTATTGAAATTTAAAAGCGAAATGTTTAATTCTTGCTCTCTATTAAGTCTTGCTTGTATGTTTGCAGATCTCAACGAGAAAGGAACCGAAGCAGCCGGTGCCAGTGGATCGCTTATGACGACACGCAGTGGAGTGATTGATCCTGTGGATTTCATTGCAGACCATCCATTTATGTATGCCATCCGTCATAACCCTTCGAAAACGATACTCTTCATTGGTCGCATAGAAAAATGAACAGTATTGTGATAAGTAAATTATAAGTTAAGTCATTCGTGGGCAGTGTTGGCTCGATGTGCGAATATCTTGAAAAAGCGCGCGTTTTTAGTGTGGTTCTACATACCTATATACTGTATAAGCAAGCAACAGCTGAGCATCTTCTATAGAAGAACTACTAGCTAAACGGTTAGACGGGTCCCATTCTAATACAGACATCTGAAGCAAAATTCTGACGAGGGACTGCTCGCAATATTTTGGGAACAGTATCTTCCCGTGTAAATTGAAATGGATATCTCATTAAGCTGGTGTTTCTGCATAATGCAAGTATAGACTTCGTAAGCGTACCGATTAAAGTCTTTTATCGTTTTTTTCCAACGTTCGTTACTTTAAAGACCCTTGTTCGTAATTACTTATGGATCCGATTGCACACCATTGGAAGAGCACTGCACTGGAGTATTGCACTGAAGCGACAGCAGTACAATACGAGCGCATCTACCCTGTAGGTATAGGTACATGCCCTGCAAGTACCGTTTACGATCTCGTACATTTACAGCAAACCAGCGGTGCATACCCCGTCTGTTAAAAACACTGGAGTAGAAATCATGGGCGAAATATCTATATATTTTTGCGTAGCGGTGGCTTAACGTTTAATTATCCGCTCGTTGAGGAGCTTCACAATATCGATATTGTATGACGTATTCAAAACATTACGTACAGATATTACTGTATATAAAAGATATTTATTCCCGATTTCCACCATTTTTAATCGATCAGTATCCGCTGGCCAACTACAGTAGAATGTTCACCAGTAGCAGTCAATTACAGCGTCTCCAGGCGTCCCATGAACAAGATCGCCTTTGAGCGATTATGACGAATTGCGTAGATGAACGGATGATCGGCGTAAAACGTCACACGCCTGGTCGGCTCCGGCTCTATCAGCAACGATTTGTACGATACAACCATCGCACTCGCTGCCGCCGCTTCCGTCCCTTTCTCGTCCACCTCTGTCAAAACAAAGACCATGCAACTTTGGTATACGTCATTATCATTTCTCCAGTCAAATTTCGCTCACCAATAAATGTTTTATGGAATCCATCACTGACGTATACCTGCCCACCCGGCACCATACCGGTAAGGTCGGCATTCTTTGTAAAAACATCATTCACGCCGATCTTCTGCAGCAGCTTCACCAGATTGAAACCACTTGATACACGGAATTTGGGCAACCGCAGATCGACCATGGTGACATTGTTGTCGCCTTGGGCTTTCTTCGCCAAATCAGCAATAACCGCCGCGGTCAGTGCCTTTTCCAATGCCCGCAACCCGTTTTTAGCCTTAGGCAGATAAATAAGCATCGACGCTTCATAATCCGCATAGGGAATCTCCAGGTACTGTATGCCAAGTTGGCTGCCTTCGGTGTAATACCAGCCGGTCTGCTCCATGTGCATCATCTTTGCCGGGACTGTCTTTCCGTCTAGGGTGCTGAAGGTGCCCTTCTGATTGGTGGCCGCTTCATGGAAGGTTTTCTCCCAACGAGCCTTGAAGTAGATGGCGTTGGCCAGCACCGCGACCGTGCTCCCATCCACGCTACCTGCGGGAATGAGGTCCTTGATGCGGCCGCCGGTACGCTCTTCCACCCATTTATTGATGTCTTTCCGGGAGCCTTCTGCGTTCTTCATAAAATCTTTCTTTTCTACTGACGCTTTCAGTTTCTGATTTGCCGTGGATAAGTACCCCTGATCAATATCTGCACTATTTTGGATAAATACCTACAAAAATGTCAAACTTTGCTTTCATAAAATCTGTGTGGATAATATAAATTTTATTCATCTTTACAAGAAACTATGTACAATAACAATTAGACGCCGGACTGACTCTGTTATTCTGTATGTATGCTATTTATACGCGAGGTACATAGTTGAATAAAGTTCATATGCCGCTTCCGTCATCTTCCGGTTGTTGCCGCAAAACCGGTTTTAGCGTCTACTTATGCGTCTTTTTTAGTATCTTAGATAGCCGATTATAATTATTCATTGCAACATAGGTACCTGCGCGATATTCTTCGCCACATTCCGTAGACAAAATCACTATATACCATACTTAATGAAGCCAACAAAATTTATTTAGATCTGTACGTATTAATTACCCCGTTCGCTAACGATAACTGAAAGCGCGGTTCCGTACTCTCTATGGTGAGGGAAATCTCTTCAGTCTCTTTGGCTGCTTTCGGCCTCTTCGCTTTTTGACCTTTCGCCGTGGCACTGGTCTGCACTTTCAGATCTTTCATCAGCTGCTCAAAGGCTCCCACAATATCCGTATCAGACCCGGCAGGAGAGATTTCCTGGAAATCCAGTGAATCATAAAGATTACTGCGCGTGGATCCCCGGGAGCCAAGATAAGCCAAAAGCGTGCAGTACAGGATACTTATAGGAGAAACCATTAGATTCCCGGTGGGAATGTCCGAGGCAGCGGCACCGTACAGTCCCACGGATACATTGTTGATGGCGAGGCTAATGTCCACGTTAGCTGGACGGTTAATCGGAATCGGGATGAAACTAGCATTGAGTGCCGATCGTCCCCTTCCACCACCGCCTCCTTTTCCTCTTCCAGACATCTCAAAGGTTTTCACGACTTCAAAAATTTACAGACACTAACTACTGCCTAAACCACTGACTTGTGTCGTATATAACGCTACTATCAGATCCGATCGACATGTTTTAGAGAAAGTGAAAAAGATCTGCAGCCCACAGACTGCCGTAGTGAGAAGACACCCTGAAGGTATAACCGGTCTTCCGCTTGCATGGTGTGATGATTAATGGATTCTACTGCAAAAGATTGCCGGTATTCTTGGTTTGCTGATAAGGATACAGATCGCTACATTAATTGCAATCGCCATTAATTTCCCATTAGGAAGCGTGTACTGCACCTTATTACGTGTCTTTGAGCAAAGTCAAACGCTATAATAATGCCACTATCGCAACAGGAGGCCCATCATGCACTTATATCCGTATAAAGATTACTTTACTGTGCCGTCTTCCTTAAATTTTTACTGCATTAAGTTTTATTTTGCCATATACGAGTAACACAGTGTTTCGCAAAACTGGTTGGGGAAGTTAAAACAGTTGTAACTTGTACGCATAACCATACAAATGAAAAGTATGACTATCCTTTGGAGAATATACGGAATTTATAGTTCTTAAAACGTTTCCAGTCGGCCCATGAATAGGATAGCTTTAGAACGATTATGGCGAATTGCATAAATGAACGGATGGTCCGCGCGGAATGTCACGCGTCTTCCTTGACTACCAATGTGACCCGACCTCGCTTTCTCAATCATTGCGTTGGCGCCAGCAGCTTCCGTTCCCTTCTCATCCACTTCTGCAAAATAAATCATCATAATCGAATTCGTGTTGTAGATATAGCTATGTACATTTAAAAACGTTTTTACAGTACAGTACTTTACAGACACCGTAAGTAAGCGAAGGCATCTTTCTACAGTTGACCTTTATAAAAACAGTAAGAGCGTTTCTTACCGATAAATGTTTTATGGAAACCAGACGATACTTGTGCACTTCCCGACGTCAGCATTCCGGACAAATCAGCATTTTCCGTAAAGACGTCATTAACTCCGATCTTACGCAGCAGCTGAACCAGATCGAATGAACTCTCCACTCGGAATTTGGGCAGCGCTACGTCCACCAAAACCTTATCATCAGCTTGTGCCGTTTTCGCTAGGTCCACGATCGTTTGCGTGGTCAGGGACTTTTCCAGTTGTCGCAAGCCGGTTTTCGTCTGGGGTAGGTAGATAAGCATGGACGCCTCGTTATCCGCATACGGCATCTCCAGGTACTGCACACCGAGTGTACTGTCTTCGGCGTAGGAAAATTTCTTTCTTATTCGCATCAATTTGGCCTTGACGCGTTTTCCATTCTGCGCGGTAAAGGTGCCATTCTTCTCGGTTAAGAAATCGTCAAAGACGTTTTCCCAGCGGGCTTTAAAGTAGATCGCGTTGGCTAACACGGCCACCGTACTGCCGTCCAGGGCGCCGGAAGGAATAAGATTCTTAATGCGGCCACCGGTACGCTCTTCCACCCATTTATTGATATCGGCTCGTGCTCCCTCCGGATTGTCATTGAAGTTCTTCGAATCAACTGACGCTTTCAAATTCTGATTGGCCGTACTAAGGTAAGTTTTGTCCACGTTTAAGCCATCCCGAATAAAAATCTGAAAGGACACAAAAATCAATATTTTGAAAAATACAACCTTGTCAAGTATGCCGGCTAATGTAGAACCCACCCCGTTGGCTAGTGCCAGTTGGAATTTATTATCATCCGTATCATTGCTTTTGCCGGCTTCTTTGGCGGAGGTAACCTTAAGGTCACTCATCAATTTACCAAAGGCCGTTACAATATCTGGGCTGGAATCGGAAGATGCCAGTTCTTTAAAATCCAGGGAATTATATAAGTTAGTCCGAGTAGAGCCGCGTGATCCCAAATAGACTAAGATGGTCGAATACAGTATGCTCAAGGGAGAAATCATCAAGTTACCCTCCGGAATAGTGGAGGTAGCGGCGCCGTACAGGGAAAGCGAGACATTATTAATAATCGGACTAACGTCAATGTTGGCCGCAGCCGTTGCCGTTGCAATAGGGATTGGGATTAGCGGACCGGGTTTTGCTGATCTTGACGCCATCTTAATAAAAGACAAAATTCCAGATATTGCTGGCTATTCCAGATGTAAAAAGCAGCGGTCAGAGGCAACTGCCAGACTTACAAATTAAAAAGTACGTTCCTAATAGTAATAATAGCAAAGAAACCGCGTATTTATCGGTACGTGGTTATTGGCGCTTTCTAACTCCGGGGCAATTATAAAACTTTTTCATTCGCTTACATTATGCCAATATACCGTGTAACCGTAAAGGTGCAGCTTTTTACATCGAAAGACACCTTTTGGCGAATTTTGTCGATAAGAGTAGCGTGTGATTAATGGGAAGACGATGGCCATACGTCATGTACCGTCAACGGAGAATAACCAGAAATTTAAAAAAATCACGCAGTCAAAATCCAGTATTTTATTCAAATTTTCCCGGCAGCGATTTCTACGCAGTTGTGAGTTTTTATACTGCTGAAACTCATCTACTTGGAGAACTCTTTCATTGCATAGTTTGCCGATTTTTGCGCAGGTCCTGTAGTATTGTAGATTGTAACTAAAGATTTAATTTTTTACAGCGGCAATATAAAAATAATAATAACTTTCCGCCGAATAATGGTGGTTTAAGTTCCCAAGTAAATGAGTACAGTTCTCGTAGAGTACTTACTATAGATATTACTACTACCTAGAGTAGAGGCTGGCGTGTAGTAGTACTATGTACCATAATTATCGATTTTTGATTCGGCAAACCAAGTATCAAAACGAGTATGATTTTTATTCTTTCGGTTTCTGCTTGAGTTGCGGCTTACTGATCTATAGGAAGTCTGCAGTAAGGTATATTTATGTAAGTTGTATTACAGTTCTACATGATTGTATTTGTTGTGCAACGGCTACCGGATATCAAACCGGTAAGCTGTATATACAGCTGTACACACCGTACTTACTTTGCCGTATCTACGTGCCGTACCGGTTCCGGTTTGGCCGCAACGTACCGCGAACGGAAGTCACTGCAACTAGTGCAGTATCGTACGATTCCTAAATCAATTCGAAACCTTGCGGCTTGCCTGCAGGTACAGTATCATTCTTTTCTTACCGGCGTATTCACATGCACACTTTCTTTCCGTCTCGAGACGTGCGAAGATTGGAACGACCGGTAAACATTTTCCCCGTCTGAACGACTTTTTTCTTGCTAACGAGTACAGTTGATGCTAACGAACAGTACATTGTACACGCGAATGCCGTTGCTGGCATAATTCTGACGTTACGGCTATGTGAATTGTTTACATCGGATTGTTGTCATGGTGTGGCGAGCGATGCAACAGCTGCGGAGGATGGCGGTTCCTGCGACGTCTGTAATATTTCTCCTCACGGCTCTGAGTCTGGGACCATGCTGCGCTCAGAAATTCATTATTGCCTCCATGCCCACGGCGGAGGAAGTGGCCATGCACAATATGCACGGGACATCGATGGGCACGGATGCCGGTGATCCCAATGATCCCATCACGCCCGATCGGGTGCGCGCGGGCCGCATACCCACCTGCGACGATGGAAAGGTATCGAATTTCTGTAATGTTTTACAGCAATTTTTTTCAATGTAGAATTTAGCATAAAAATAGTTTATAATAAAAATGTGTTACATCATAGTATAATTGTAGCAAAATATAATTAAAAAGAAATATTAATCAAAATTTAATTTCGAACAAATTTAATTGCCCTTGTCGTGAATTATGCAATGTATTTTTTGGTTACTGACGCTGCTGGATTACGCATAACTGTTGTGGATTTTTCTTATTTTTATTATCTGCGGCTGGCTGGCATTATTTGGCTGTCGAGGTTGCAATAAAAGTCTGTACGTTTGAAATTCGGTCACGGCAATAAAATATGCGAGCGTTAAAGATGATAGCGTAAAGCAGTGGCGAGCTTAATAAGGAATGGAAGGTACTATACTACTTGCATATGCATCGTTGCACTTGCATCGTTGCACGTTACCCATCTATTGCGTATCTAACGATAAACGATCGCCTACTAAACCGTATTACAAAAATAAATTTTTCTTTAGCTTTTATAATTAATTATACTTGATTTTACTGTAGCTATTTACTGTAGCTGATTAGCATTCCTAGACCATACGCAGTTGTAAAGAAACATTGTTTGTCGGTTTCGTAAGAGCACCTTTTTGTAGACGAATTTAACCGTGGATTGGGATGGATCCAAAGACGACTACACCTGTCCCGGACCACAATGGCCCACGCCGGCCAACACCGCGGTAACTCCCCGTCTTGCAATTATTAGGCTGGCCACAATAATATTTTGCATACAAATACCGAGTAACATCTATTTTCCGCCAAGCATAACAAACCGCTGTATTATGCTCGCTTGCTTGTTTTTGCTTCTGTGATGCTTTGGCATGCGTGTGTGGTTTTGTCATATACAGCTGCAGCTTGGCGCCGGTTATTATTATGACCGCTTGGCTACACACTACACTGGACATGCTCGCTGGCTGCCGCGCTTCCATCCGCTGCCGGCTTTTTATTACGGCTACGTAGGTGCTGCTTTTTTTGCTAAAAAACTGTAGAAAATAACTGTTATTTTGTTTGTTAGGTAATTGACATTCGTAAAGAATTGTCTGTAACGTGTGGTTTTTTTTTCTTCTAGCCCGACAATCGCTTATGGTGTGAAGCGACGTTTCCAAAGCAGGTACAGATGCCGGTATTGTGAGGTCAAGTTCGGTGTGATTGTGGTTGACCAGTCAAATTGTGGTCGGACGCACGTTAGCACTTGAGATGTCGATCGTTGTGCAGTGATCGTTGATTGATATACGGTTTATTTACTTTAGTCGTTCGCTAATTATTAGCCGGTAATTATTCTCGGAAAAATGCTTACTTTTTTCTTAAATAAAACAGCCAAAGTAAAATCTTTTTACGTAAGCAAATGTTGCTAAATTATTTTTATTTTTTAATTAATATCAAATAAATATTTAACTATACAGTATTTTTAATACAGCGCCTTATTTAATGTTGAAAGTATTTAAATATTCGTCGTACATATATACTGTATGCAGTATATATTTACTGTCGTACATAAACATACTGTATGCAGATGACAGTAAAACCAGTTCTTCTGCAGTACATGCGTTAATTAAATCAATGCCAGGTTGCAAAATAAAATATCCAGTCTTTGCAAATATGAATTAGAATAAAATTTATAAATCATCCATAAATTAGCCCGAGATACTTTTGTGCCCTTGGGCGTCCTTCTGGTGCCGTCAAGGTCGGTTTTTTAGAATGAATGCCTACTTACTGTACTCGTAGTCAAATTATAATATCGCTTTTTTTTACAAAAAAGCAAACGCTGGCAACATTAACTTTGTTTGGATCAACCGTTAAGCCATTAATCGAAATCAGAATTGAATCTCGCCTGCAGCAATAAAAAACAATCACTCTGCCCAGTGCATCGGAAAAACTAACCATTGGTGCGTGCTATACCGCTAGTAATTTGATGTGCATTTTTTGTTACAGGCGATCCATTTCTGCATGAAAGACAAGATCAAATACACCCAAAACCCACCTACCAGGTACGCAATTTTTTTATATAAGTAAATGATTTTTATATGCGGAAATGCGCAGCTGTGCCTACGCCGTAGCAAAATCGTGTGTCATTGATCTCTCGATCAAAAACAATTTAGAAAAGGAGAATTTTGTGCAGTATCTAACGGGATCAATGAATTAGTCCAATCAAAATTGATGCTTTATATTAATTGCATATAAAAAGCCCATGGGTCGCGCTATACAAGTACAGTCTGTTTTTCCATAATTCCTGCCGAAACCGGAAATTGTCTAGCGGTATACCGGCTTCGTGATCGTGCTCAGAATAACAATATTTACGTTGAATGTGCACCGGCAGCCGCTCCCGGATAACTCACTCCATAAACTGGAGCTTTCCCAGAATAATAAGATTGTTTTCGACGGTTGATCGGTATTACTTAAGTCAGCGTAATTAAAAATTGCCCACGCCTTAAAACTTAATCAGCTTACCGCTCGAGTGTTTTCCAGAAGTCTTTTCGTCTTTTGAACAGAATACAAGAGTCAGCAGGCAAAATTTTTCACAGGATACTAGACATAATATTGCTATAATAAGATAAAAATTAAAAAAATACACCTTAGCTTTAAGGTTTGGATTAATTATTGCTTTTCTATTACTGTCCATTAAGAAATATAGTGTACAGATATAATATAGTACTGGTACGTGCTCACGGTTCAATTATCTTTAGTCCAAGAGGGGCAGAATTTGGGAACACCAAACATGTGTACATTATTGCATATTGCATCAGAAAAATTACTGGTTGTTTCTGCAGCAAATACGTGAACAGGTTAATTTATACTGCAGCGTTTTGCATCAGATATATGACTTAAAACCGACGTGCGATATCTGTATAACGTTTTTTTTTCATTTTACAGCGGCGATCATCGGCCATCCTGGGCGGTATACGGTGAATACCTGTATTTACCGGTTCAACGTTGGCTGCATAACATGGAAGTACGTTATTAATGTCGCTGCACCGTTCGGTTATATATGCCGGAGTTCTTGTAAACGACCTTTTTGCAAATTACTTCCAGCACGGCACCATCGTTATGCTGTACCATCCGTGCGCTGATCCGGTGCAAGTGGAGAAATTGCGGTCAATTGTTACGGGATGCATCCGGCGACATATCATTACGCCCTACAATAAACTCTCCAAAGAAACGGTAAGAATGTTGACGCAAGCACTCGCCGATATGGGACAAGGGTGCATTTGTCTACTCGTAGCTCCGGATTAAAAATGAGCAGATTGTGCCGGTGTTTGAAGATTGCTTTTTATTCCCTATAGCCTTATGCGCTGCTGGCATGGGGATGCAAGTTACTAATGGGAAGTGTCGACGAACAAGCCGCCATGCAATTTATTCAAGTACGAGTATGAAAAGCATGTAACCATTTGAGCTTAATTGCTCATAGTGATAAAAATGCGCATTTAAACCAACAATAAATTACGTAAATACTCGAATAGCATCATTATGCCAAACTTAATATTTCATTCGATAAATGAACGGTACCAGTTTTTTTGATAATATAAAATTAGTTTTATGATTACTGTTTTAACATTTTAAATCATACTTCTATGAAATAATCTTGTAAAATTAAAATACTGAAAATAACTAGGAAAAATGCACGTTGGCATGCACTGGCAGACAACAACTTTCGTTTGCCTGAGTTATGTATCTTACATACACGTGGAATTCTTTTTCTTTACTGGGCGTAACGGACAAAAATTATTTGTAATGGAAGTATTGTCCTTAAAAACAGAAGACCTACACTGCGCTTCGGTCGATTATGCACAAAAAAATAATCTTGCAAAATAAAGCATAGATTTAATAATTTCAGCTAATTAGCGGTGCCAGTATCAGCTTGATTACTTACTGATTAATTAAAACCTCACTACAGTACTACTATTGCCATTAATTTTCTTGAAACTCTAAAAAGCTGTTTTGATAATCATGGGAATTTTGCTTTTACTAATGTTTAGACGAGAGCCAAACACGGGGCAGAGGATCTGTCAATGGAAGGACAGTTCATGGATCAACTGCTGCGAAAAGCCGCCATCGTCAGCGATTTTGACGACAGTGTGCTGTGTCCTAAAGCGCCCTTCAGTCTGCCCGGAGTTACCTTGCCACCACGGGATCAGCAATTAAATCCTGTGCGAAGGCTGTTTATGTGATTCAGTTTAAGACGGTTAACATAAATGTATAGTTGATTGTATTACTCCCTCTCCTTGTATCTCACAATGAGTTTTTTATTAACGGACAAATTTTTGACGACAAGAAAGATTTTCTTACACACCGGTACTTACTTAGGGTAGACCCGGTAGAGCTACGTAGGATTACTTTTCATCTTTGATTAGTGTTTGCATATTTCGCGGATAGTCACTCTGTAGAGGAAAACAGTAAGAACATTTATGAAAAAAAACCAGGATGAACATTTCTGGCTTTATTTGCACATTTGGATGGCGCGAGCAACGTATGCTACCGTGGCAAATCGATACTGTAAACAGGGTCCAGTTCTTTCTTATCTTCCATAATTGTACCTCTGACAATAAGGTCACCGAAACCGGAAGCATGGGAGAAGGCGTAACTGCTGCGTCGCAAGGTTTTTCGCCGCAAAACAGCGGTGCTCGACTTCTTCTTGACAGTAGCTGCCGGCACAAAGGTCACCACTTTATCATTTTTCTGCCGCAGTCGCACGCGTACCGATAAGTTCGGTTTTGTATCGTTCCAAACGAACCTGCGAAACCCGTGTTTGTAAAATAAAAAAACCACTTCTGGTTTCTTGCGATTCTTAAATTACGTATACGTATTTTATTTTTTTAAAGACTCAGGGATTAATTATAAAACCGTTTCCAACCTATAAAATGATTGAAAAATATAAGTAGGTACATACATTTCGCGACTCTCCAGATAGGTACAGTAAGCTCTGATGAGATACTAAAAACTACCTGGATCTACGGCAAGACGCAATAAAATCACTTACCGGTAGCCAACGATGGGCACAAATAAAACAGCCAACGTTAACGGAATAAGGAAATACAACACGGGATTCGTATGTACCGCATTCTCCGTGCCCAGATACGGCTGCGATAACAGTGCACTATGCGCAAAGTGGGTTAGGGCGAAATAAAACAGCACACTGCCGCTTATCGTTAGGAAGTTGAAGAATGTCCAGTATGCCGTATCCAGTGCCACCTGTATCACATCATTATAGGTGATACCGTACCGGAAACAAACACATAGAAAACTAATGTTAAGATGCATACCTGTATGGTAACTGCAAGAATCAGTACGGTCGACATAACTGTGCCGAACGCTTGCAACCCATCGAGGTCATCCGTCCAGACACAGGCGTAGTACGCGAAGAAGTGCACAACAACCGCGGTAACGATGCCGTAGCATGAAGTCTACATGACCAAATTTTAAAAAACGCTTCAGGTTTTTTTTATTTTTAAATTTTAACAGTACCTGCTTACCTTAAAAATTCACGCTTATTGAAAAACAGGTTTCTCTGGCCGGGTGAATAGAGTTTTGGAAACTCCAATGAATTGTTGTCGTTAACATCTTGATCAAATACTCCAAGCGCCAGAATGGGCAGTGACGTATAAAACAGATTATAGACGGTCACAAATAATGGGTCGTACACCGTCTATCAGTATAAAAGATAAAGGTCGTTAATGAAATACAGAACGTAGCATAAATGTCAAACGACCTACCTGAGCAGTGAATCCACAGTAAAAAGAATACCACATCTGGCACAACGTAAAGGCGAAATTCTTGTAGAAGAAGTAGGATAAAAACTTGGACATTCTGTAGTACGACCAACGACCGTGCACCAGCAGTAAGCGCTTCAGAAAACGGAACTGGCCAATGGCGAAGTCGCTGGCTAAAACGGCCTGCATGCCTTCCTGACCGCTGATTCCAACTCCAATATGGGCAGCTGATTGAGGAAACGCATAACTATATACCGCGCTGAATCTATGACGAAGTCGCTACAAAATATCTCGGACCTTTTATCATGCTAACATCGTTAGCGCCGTCTCCAATCGCCAACGTTATAGCGTTCTTATACTTTTTGATCAGCTCCACAACCAAAGCTTTTTGAAGCGGTGTTACTCTGCAACTGTCACAACACATAGTTAAGACAAATAAACCTGAGCAGACAAGTACAATATAAGAATATCAACTGCTAAACAATTGATTTAGTAGATCATTTGAATATAACATTTAATTGCGAAAGTCTCACCAGATGACTGCTTTACTGGCACAGGATACTTGAACAAATAGCTCTTCAAGTTCCGGATCAAGTGCGTAAACCTGGAATCAAATCTCACTGTCATCCACACAAATTAATCAAAGAAGCAGAGCTTAACCCGGCGTACTAAACTAGGGCCTTGTATAACGGTCGCATAATCGGTTTCTCCGCTTAGAACCTGGTGACCACTGACGAACTTCACGTTCGGGTCGAAATCGCCATCAACCACAGCGTCTTGTACGACAGCCTCATGGAGCCGTTTAAGAGCACGCTGTAATCACAGAAGTAAGTAGTTGCACAACCGTATTACTGCAGTTCCGGGATATTAGGAGAAAAAGCGATTATCAGTACATTCAGTTGTTCTCTGACACCTGTGACATCGTCCGCGTCAATGATAAACACGTCTTCCAACGCTTCTGTCAACAACCGGCAGGAATAGCCGATATTGATGGCGGTCTCCAGTTTATCCCCGGTAAGAACCCAGATCTTGATATCGGCTTGCGCCAGACTCTGAATGGCATCCGGTACGCCGTCCTGGAGTTTATCCTCAATAGCCGTGGCACCGACCAGAACCAGGTCTCTCTCAATCCCCGCGGCCACGGCATCCATCTGCTCTTCACGCTTTTCTAAGGTCACCGACGCTTCCGCATACCTGGCACTCCACTCTGTGTAAACAGACGCCGGCACTTCTTTCCATGCTAAACACAGCGTACGTAATCCATCTGAAGCGAAGAACTCCAGATGCTCGTTTGTAATGCTCTTTAACGTTGTGGTCTGGGTGGTGGCGGCTAACAAATCCATAATGATGGAATCGGCGCCCTTGCAAAATAATACGATTTTCCCGTTTAGTCGCAATATGACCGACATTCGTTTGCGGACGTTATTGAAATCGAGAATATGCAGAAGTTCATAGTCGACGATGCGCTCTTTCCGTTTAATCCGAATGGAATTAGGCGTGCGATGAAGGAAAACATATCCAAAATGCCGGGCCGCATCCACCAGTGCGCCTTCATCTGGCGACTGTGCCTGGTACGTTAAACGGCCGTCACGTTCCTCCGGCATCACCGTGTGGCAAGTAGCCAAAACAGAAAAGAACAGGTCGCAGTCTTTATCGTTATTCTCCACCAGGATCAGCAGTCGGTCATCGGGAAACCGAAAGGTCCCATCCGCGTACGGATTACTGGAGAAATCGCAGTGATGGTTGGGATCACCGTTGTCATCCGTGCAGTCGCCGTAGCGGCGACCGTTGATGGAGCATTTGTTAAAGGTCATGATGTTCTATAAAGCGTACAACATGTCGGAGTTTGCATTCCATTATTTCAGCGTAAACCGTTCAACGTACTTGCGTTAACGTGCCGGTTTTATCACTGAAAATGTAGTTAATCTGTCCGAGCTCTTCATTCAACGATGTTGTTCTGGCTTTAGCGCTGACATCCTTGTATGCCATCTGGCGGTCGCAGTCGATCCAGAAGCTGTGCGCGAAGCGAATAATCTCCACGCTGTAAAATTATTACACAGCGTTATATGCACGACCACAAGGAGATGTAGCACAAAAGGTCACGCGCCTCACATAAAGTGAAATCGGCACAACCGTGTTCAGCAAAATGATGTAGGAAAAGAAGACCAGCACCGCAATTGGCGTTTCGCTTTCGGCAAACGCCTCCCATGGCTGAACCGACTGGAATTTGGATCCCGTCCGGCGCTCCCATATGGAGCACGCCACAGCGCAGAATGTACACATGGCCAGTAAAAATACCATAATCTGCATAATACAACCTCTTTAAATTTTTATGGATCGTCTAGTTTATTGGAAAACAGTAACGTACACCAATAATTATGTAATTCAGCTGATAGTCAATATGGGTCCGTTTAAATTTCGTCTGGCCGCTGTTCTGCATGAGTTTGGTGTCCTGGCCGGCGAACAGCACCACACCAAAACACCAGGCTGTATTGCGCAATATACAGCCGCGCAGTAAGATTTGGTTATTCGTCAAAGGATACGAAACCTCTAAAAAAGACATACCGATATTCGTAAAGTACTACAATATAGTAACTGACCTAGCACTTAGCGTTAATACGGCAAAATGCTGGCTGCTAAGCGCAGTCAGTCAAAAGACAAACCTTTAATGGTAATCTTCCCCGTAAAGCGGTTAAGGTTAATGTTGGGCGGTTCGCTAAGGATCTCCGCACGAAACTCCCCTAACGCTTCCAGGTTATCTTTTAGCCGGCTGGTTTCTGGCAGTGACTGTCTCGCCTTAAGATTGGTTTCCCTAATAAGAAATTCGTCAAGGGGATGATTTATCAGTAATACAAAGGTCACCGCGTTACCCGTCTAACTCGGCTGTCTCGACATAGCACAGTCCATTGGGTTCGCTGGATGACAGCAATAGCAGATCGGCAGGGACAAACTGATCGTCTTCCATTCGAATGATATCCCCGACGACAATCTGATCCCAGCGCTCCGCGATTAAATTTCCATTGCGGAGGAGGAATGCTTGCCGGCCATTCACCAGATTATCGCTGCGGTGCCGTTGCTGAAAGAAGAAAACAAAAATTTGTTTTGATTTAACACTAAATTTGAAAGCGTCAAAGGTCAACGTACAATATCATCCATGGCGTCTTTGAGGGCCGTTAATCCCAGAACAATCACCAGCGGCACAAAGGTCGTGAAGGGCGTTAAGGAAGAGATTTGCGGAATTAGCTAGAAAATATAGCTGGAAAGTCTTTTAGGACAAAGCATATGTTTCTGGCGGCTGCAGTGCACCAACCTGGAGTACCAGCAGAATGAGAAAGTAGAAGTTGGCCAAACGCTGAAATTGCTCCAGGAGGTTTCTGGGAAGAAATGTCACGAAGTTGTACTTTGATGTTTTAATATGGTTATTCTGTAAAACATAAAAAAGTTCCTTCAGTACTCGACGAAGCGAACCAATGACATCTATCTACGGGACTTGTTTGGCATGAAAACCGTGAATAATGAAAGTACCGCATAGTTGTATTGGATATTCTTTTCGGGATCGTTAATGGCAACTCGCCGCTCCGTTTCTGTTGGAAAACAGCCGTTAATGCTAAAATTACTAGGGCTACACTTTACGCTGTAAACATTGGTAAAGCAGATTTAGCTGATTGACCTTTGGGAGTTGCGTCTCCTTTTCGGCAAGACAACAAAACCATTGCTCTAAACTCTAACAAACATGCACTTGAATTACAATGAATGATTAACTGACTTAATGCCAATCAGTGCACCCGGGGCTGTGAAAATTAGCAAGATTGGGGATAGTAATGTGGTTTATACCGCGTTCATAAAATTCGTTGAAATGAATTGTGCTAGTCAGTTCGTACGGGCAGCTGTGAAAATTTGATGTTGACAATTCAGTTGATTTAATGTTGATGTTGACGTTGATTTAATGTTCGTGTTGATGTTGTTGTACAATGTTGACTATGCAGCACTTGCGTACACATATTGTATGTAGACGGCATAGCATATGCTTTTACCGGACGTTTTTGCCTTTCGACTGCCTGTGCACAGTCTTTCTCTAGGTGCACAACCTTTTCTCTGCTGCTTGTAAACAGAAGTGCAATGCGTAGGAGCATTTGATTTGTGGTTTTGTGATGAAAATCTTTTAGTGACTACATTTTGCAGACAATTAACTGATTTTTTTACGTTCAGAACGTGGTATATTTCCCTTGATAATTAATTTTTATGGCATGGTTTGGTGCATGCAAAAAACTTATTCCAACCCTGTTTCTTAGTAGAGCTGGGCGCAGGGCAGGGATCCTGTCCTGAACCTGCAGGATCCTGTCCCTGCAGGACAGTTTCAGGGTAAAATGCTGACCTGAAATTTGGCTCAGGTTCAGGTTCAGGGCAGTTGAACTCCCTGAAAGTTCAGGGACAGGGCGTACCTTAGTCCTGCAGGAACCTGAATTTTTTTAAGAAAATTAAGGTTATCGAAATTTCACAAAGTTTCGAAAGGGAAACCTGGCGCCCGTAAGTTGACAACTGCGGGTGATGGCCCCAAGAAGTGCATCACGCGCTAAAAAGCGCATAAAAACTCGCTACCTTATTACGCTACTCTAAGAAATGCGAGCTTAGCTCGTTTCGCTACTGGCTACATATCGCTTTTGAAATGTGCCGATACGGAAAAAATTATACAACTACAATTTAACTTATTTAACTTAAACAGGCTCAGGATTTCAGGTCAGGCTCAGGGTGAATAGTTTCAGGCTCAGGACAGGTTCAGGTAATTCAGCACGGTGAGTTTCAGGGACAGGACAGGTTCAGGGAGGGAAAAATTGAAAAATTACAGGTTCAGGGCAATCTAGCCGTCCTGTTCCCAGCCCTATTTCTTAGTAAGTACTGTATACGGCTTGCTTTGTTTGTATTCATACCGATGGGCGATGGCACATGTGGGTTGCTAAGTTACCCTCGCCTAAATGATGCCCTTAAGAACCTAAAGCGTGAAAACGAACACAATTGTGCCGCCTTAATCCGCAGAACGCCGTGTTTGCGGTACGTTATGCTCATGTAATTGCCCAGGTAAATAAAATTAAAGACATTTTGCTGTTTACAGCAATGAAAACATTATGCACTGAGAAAATGTTCACAAAATGTGCTAAAGCACATGCTGGTTGCAGCGTTAATAAATGGTTTCTGCAGAACAGCGGAGTTCTTATTCCCTGTACGTGCATGGTAATCGATTACAGTTTACAGGTGACTGATGAATGACTGAGTTCATCTTCAGTCTACGCTTTTGCTCAATTTATGCCTTTCAATGCGAAACTGTAATCTAACATAAATTCTCAAACATCACACGGCCACGGCGGCCACTTGGCGGCATTCACGAATCGAAATTTGTATACCAACGGTTAAAATTTTCAGCAATGGATCATTCAGTAAACAAAAAGTAGAGTGCAGCAAATTTGTCAATCTGCAACAACAAAGTTCTTATATGGTAATTTCAGACTGTCGTCCATGATAAAGTAGATAGTTGTAGTGAATGCACTTGAATTTTTTTTCGATTTATATACTTAATTTTATAATCAGCTAGCCGCTTCTGCACATACTCATAGTGATCCACTTTATTAAGTAATGGAACATTTTAGCGAATCTTGGGTGAGGTGTTGGTGCGTGCCGCATTCGCATTCTTCTTACAGCCGGCGAAACCGCAGGAATATGTATGTTCCATGACCATGTACAATGGACATGTGCTGAATATTGATCTTTTTTCCTTAACAAATACCATTATCCTCATTTCTAATCCACAAACTGTTGCATTACCAATGCAATGCCTGAAACAATAACGAACCTTACACGCCAACATGTGCAGCGGCGCGTGATACGCATAGTGCCAATTAGCGAGGAAATCGATCGGTCCACACTGTCAGCGCAGTGCCATTATTAATTACTACAGTAACTCTTGACACCAGCGGCCGGATTAAACACCGCTGACATTCAACAATAAAAGGTTCCGCGGCAACATGTAACGCACTATGTATATACACCATAACACGCCATCCCTGGAATCAGTGTACATTTGTTTCCATTTCGCGGTAAGATATGGCTATATATTCCCGTTTGTGATACACTGCAACTGTCAAAAACCCCGGAAAGGGAACGCCCGCCAAGATCACAGCCTGGTCGAGGGATGGCTGAATTATTCATTGACCTCCCGCCCGCCTCCGCGCATTATGTGCCGGTTAGGGACGCTTTCAGCCCGTCAAACGGGATTAAAAGGATTGCAGCAACACTCAACATCGTGACACTTAATCACCGTGGTGTACGCTGCCACGACACATGACAAATAGCTGGCCATTGAGTGAATCGACAAATTACCGGCTCTGACATGGTCGGTAACGCGAGTGTTTTCTGCCGGGAGAACTGCAGTACGGATGGTAACGTTACAGGCGGTTTCAATAGTGCTCCGGCTTTCACCGCTGACCAGATCGCCAGAGCCCATTGGTTATGGTGGATATGCTATCCGGTACTGTTGGCTTGCTGCACAGTGGGCAACGGTCTCAATCTCGTCGTTCTGATTCGCCAGGCCAAAAAGAACAGCACCACGTCGTACATGATTGCCATGGCGTTTAGTGATCTTGTTGTACTGTAAGTGGCTTAATTATTCGATTAAAATCTTCCTATGTTCGGTTCGGGTTCGCTTCTACAATGTTGCACTGTTATAACCACCTTGACTGCAACGAACTCTGTACCATTACAGTTAATCTATGTAGATGCACTACACATAATATAGATATTGTGCCTATTGCACGTCGAGATTTTTTTTTGTTTATTGCCATCAGTATCACATTAGAGATAAAATTATTATCAAAATCGTTAAACAGTTTTTTCGTATATTATATACGTATCTAGCCAATTATGTACGTGTTGTAGCACCAGTATCGATCTGGCTGAGTGTCTGGTATCTGTGTGTGCAGTAAGGTACATACTGTACTTTATAGTTGATAGATATGTAAGTACCGTCACAGCATTTTTATATAAGTGAACAGAGTGAACATGTAATATTATCCATATTTCCTGCTAGTGTTATCGGTTGTTCTCTTTTCCTCTGCACTGATTAGGTGGTTATTTTTTCCGATATTCTTATGGAACATCACTAGGACATTTAGCCTGCCGTATGCTACGCCGGCACACAAAAAGATGTTGCTACAATCTATGGGCACTCAAGGATGGATACAGGAAACATTCATGCATTTATGTGACTGGTACGAAATATGAAAACAGAATCACGGTGAACAAGTCTCTACATTTTTAATAAATTATGCGCGCCGAAAAACTGAATCTCATGTTGCGCACGCTGATTCCCTGAAAAATGAATTTACAAGACAGCCCACTTCAACAATAGCGTGAAATATCGTTTCGAATTCATACTGTATTTGAAAGAAATTTGTTGATGCATCGCATCATGCGTTACGGATTGTGTGCACTCATAAGTCCTGAAAATTGCAGGGTATTGCTCATGTTCTCCGCTGAACGATTAATGGCCTTTGTCAAGCCGTTTTGGATTAAGAAGTTGACGAGCGCATTTTCGGCCAATATCATCGTTGTCGTTCTGTTCGTGTCGTCGGTCCTTTTTAGCGTGGAGAATTTTGTCAATGAGCGTTATTGTGCCGCCACAGGATGCGGCAGCACTTACTCCGCTTACACGTATGCAGCCGTTGTATTGTTTATCGTTTAACATGTGTAACTTTTGAACACTTATTCCGCTTACACGTACGCCAATGGTTTTAATGTTTAACAAGTCTGCTTAAAATGATTTTATTTCGGTGTAAAAACACGTTAATGATCTAAACAATGTGCTAACGTTACTCTAACTACGGAAGAATACCCCACGTACCTGGTTGTGTAACTTAGTTAATGAGACCCATCGTTCTCTATAACAGGACAGATGAGGGAAAACCGGCTTGGCTCGTTAAATGGGGGGAGATCCAGAACACCGCTGAGGTAACGGCCTCAATCGTTTATCCATACGCGTAATCACAACAATTCCCATTACTTGCAGCTTTCCATGAATTTCGGCAATTTCTTCCTTTTATTATTCATCAACAGCGCACTCATAGCAGCCATTACCAAACAGCATCGCCAAGACCTGGGTCGAGTCAAATCCGATAACGAAGAGCGCCAGAACAACCGCCGCCGGAATATCCATATTCTCCTGCTCAGCAGTGTCGTGCTGTATCTCGTAGCACAGTTCCCGAGTTTGCTGGTTCAAGCGCTGAAGCTGGCGGACAGTGACAATCCGGATCTGTGGACATTTGACGAATCAGCGAGAAAGTTCGCCACGCCCATCTGCAATGTAACTCTGCTGGCTAACTACTCGGTCAACTTTTTCCTGTACTTGACCGTGAGCAAACGTTACCGCGTACAGTGCACACGGACACTGCAGACATGCTGCGGTTGTCGTGATATTGCGGCGTACTTGAATACTGAGGGCAGTGTGGGTCTTACGGGCAGCACCACAAGACGGCAGCGTATGATACGCTTTCTGACGTCGAAGTCTTCGAAGAGCACGTGTTCCACTTCAATAGAATCCAGCTCCACCATGGAACGTGTGGCTAAACGCGAAGCCAGTCAGAAGAAGGAGCCGCTTAAAGGACCTCGGGCAGCCGTTTAAGCGCATTCTGTATAAAATAATAAAATCATATTAGCCGTAATCCGGGATTAGTCGAAGAAAAAGCGGGATCATTACATTCTGCTGTTCCCTGACACATCGTCCGCATCAGTGATAAACACATCTTAAAACGCCTTCGTCAGCAACCGACAACAATAGCCGATTTTTATGGCGGTCTCCAGTTTATCCCCGGTAAGAACCCAGATCCTGATCTCCGCTTGCGCCAGGCTAAACGGCCTCCGGTACACCGTCCTGCCTCTTATTCCCTACAGCCGTGGAGCCGACCACAGCCAGGTCTTTCACAACTCCGCGGCCACCGCATCCATCTGCTCTTCCCGCTTTTCTAATGTCAGCGACGCTGCAGTGTACCTGGCACTCCATTCCGTATAACGGTATAAGAGATAACTTTCCACGCTAAGCACAGCGTAAGCAACTCATCCAGAGCGAAGAACTCCAGATGTTTGTTCGTGATACTCTTTAACTTGATGATGGAATCAGCACCTTTACAGAATAATTTTCCCGTTTAGTCGCAACGGACATCGTTTGCAAGCATAACTGAGATCAAGAATCTGCAGGAGCTCATAGTCTACAATGCGCTCTTTCTAATCCGTTCGATGCGAATCAAATTAGACAGGCGGTACAGAAAGTAGTACCCAAAATACCGGGCCGCGTCGACCAGTGTCTGACCATCTCCGGTATTCGAAGAACCGAAATGCCGCCGAAGACCGCCTGGCGATCCTGGTCGAAAGCGACATCTGTTAATTCGTCGGCATACGGATTATTGGAGAACCCGCAGTGCTGACTGGGGTCACCGTTGTCATCCATGATGTTGTCACAGTACCGACGACCATTGATGGTGCATTTCTTAAAGGTCATAATGGCTCGCCGATATTTCGCCGACCATCCCGAGAACGATGGCTAAGTAAACCCAAAAAACCGAAGAACATTAGGAACCTGGGAACCTAAGAATCCTAAAAAACCTGAGAAAACCTCCAGTCCGTTCGCTGAGGGGAACTCGACGCTCCGTCTCTGTTGGAAAACAATCTGCGTTGTGTTAATGATCAAAATTAATAAGATTTATACCTGGTAAATTGGTAAAGTTGATTTAGCTGCAAGTTTGACCTTTGGGGGTAGTGATCTCTTTTCGGCAAGACAGAGAAGCAATTGCTCGAGACACTAATAAGAACGAATTTATTGACTGAATAAATTTTAATCATTTTGATGCCGCTCAGTACGCGGTGAAATGTAAAACTGAGCGAGACTGGGGATTGTACAGTCTGTACGTAGGTTGCCTTTTGTACAGTGTTCACAGTGTTCTTTTAAGTGCAATCTTAACGCTGAAGTGCGCACGACACGCCGTACTGGCACGTATGGAATGTCGACTATGTGGACGATATACCGTAACAGCATTGCTAAAGCTCTAGCGTTGGTTTTACGGAACTTACAACGACAGCTGCTGTCGGTAGTCTTGATCTAGAGTAGTTACTGCTTACATGCACCACACCTTTGTTGCTGCTACATAATTAAAGGCAGAATTCAGTGCGTTGAAGCATTTGATTTACGTTGTGAGCATTTAAAATTTTCCAGATAAAGGAAGCACGTACTTGCTAATGGTAATAAAGGAGCAATATTTACAGTATACTGTATACTGCAGTTTGTTTTTTAAATGTTGGATTCATATCGATGGCACATACGGGCTGCTAACAAGGCTAAAAGACCCTCGCATATAAGATGCCCTTAAAAGCGTGAAAAATATTAGTAACAAGCTCTTCCGTCTAAAACCATGCACCGTATTTACGGCATGTTAGTGCATAACGATCGAGAACATAAAACGCGCAACTGGTTAGTAAAAATGACAGTTCTTTTACATTACTGATAAATCATGCTACGAGAAAATGTACAAAAAATCTGTCGATGTCCATGTTGGGAAGCGTTTTCAGGGTATTACACTATTAACCCTCTAGTATGTTGAGAAACCGTACTGTTCTCGAAACCGTTCTGTACTTAAGTCGAGACGTCTATCGTTAATTTTAAAAACAAGAATGTGTCTGTCGAACCAATCAGAATAATTTGAAAAGGGCAAAGCGTCGGTTAAAGCGTATAATTTTCTATAGTGGCTTATTTAGTAAATAAAAAGTAGAGTTCAACAGTTGTCAATTTGCAACACCAACCTTAACGCCCTCATATGTACTGTTTTTCATGGTAAAGCGCATAGTTGCAGAAATTAAGTTTTTCCAACGACTCCAGCTGTTTTTTCACACTAGTGATTTTTTACAGTGGATTAATCAGCATTATTCCATAGGTACGGTACACGTACAATAATTGTTAATTTGCAACACCTCCGCCCTTGTATCAGTTATATCTTGTGTGTGGCGCCGGCCTGAGTTGTTGTGAATGAGCTTTATATTTTTCCACCTCAGCGCACGGCTCCTTCCCACTTGAGATCCACTTGGTTAACGCAACATTTTTAACAATCCCGGGTGAGGTTGGTGTGGCCTATGAGCATTCGCCTTACAGTCGGCAAATCGTAATATCTCTGTAAGTCTGTGTTACATAGTTTATAATGTAATTGCTCATATTATGTATTGTAATTGTATGTTCCATGTACTGTCCAGTGGATTGTGCAACAATAGATGTACTGAATATTGATCCTTTTCCCTCTGAAAATCACATTATGCTCATGTTTAATTCGCAAACTGTTGAAATATACCAGTGCAGTTGCTGAAATAATACGAACCTTACTCGCTAACAAGTGCAGCGGCGCATACGTACGTGTAATGCATAGTGCCAATTAGCGGGAAAATCGATCGGTCCACACTGTTAGCGCAATGCCATTATTAATTACTGACTCCTGACACAAGCGGCCGGATTAAACACCACTGATATTCAACAATAAAGGGCGACCGCGGCAAAATATAACGCACTAAGCAGTACAACATAACACGTCATCCCTGGAATCAGTGCACATTTGTTTTCATTTCACTGGAAGACACAGCTATATATTGCGCGGTGTTACACCGCGCAACTGTCAAAAACCCCGAAAAGGGAACACCCGCCACTATTATAGCCGCGGCTGAGGGATGGTTGCATTATTCATTGACCTCCCGCCCGCTTCCGTGCATTATGTGCCGGTTAGGGACGCTTTCATCCCGTCAAGCAAGGTTAAAAGCATTGCAGCACCACTCACAGCATCGTGGCACTTAATAACCCTGGTGTATTGCGACGGTATATGATGACAAATAGTTGGCCATTGAGTGTATCGACAAATTACCGGCTCTGACATGGTTGGTAACGCCAGTGTTTTCTGCCGGGATAACTATACCGACAAAAATCTTATTGATGATGTCAACTGTACGGAAGGAAATCTTACCGCCAATTCTACGGTTCGTCTTTCGGCTTTCACCGCTGACCAGGTCGCCAGAGCGCAATGGTTATGGTGGATATGTTATCCGGTACTATTAGCCTGCTGTACGGTGGGCAATGGTCTCAATCTCGTCGTTCTGATTCGCCAGGCCAAAAAGAACAGCACCACGTCGTACATGATTGCCATGGCATTTAGTGATCTTGTTGTACTGTAAGTGGCTTATTAATTATTATAGATACAGTGCAGAGATTCTAAACTGCAGATCTTTATTGTTGCTGTAACCACATTTCAAAAACAACTTAAGTACACAGAAGGAATGTTATGTATGTAGTTTTATTTGCAACTCATGAGTACAGTATTCTTTCGCATGCTGTTGGTTGCCGCCTTCTTTCTGTCTGTTTAGGTGGTTATTTTTTCCGATATTCTTATGGAACCTCAGTCGAAAATTTAACTTGCCGTATGGTATCGACGCAAACAAAGCAACGATATTCCAGTATATGGGTATTCAAGGATGGATGCAAGAGGCGTTCATGCATTTGTGTGATTGGTATGAAATATGAAACACATAATCAGGGTAGATACACGGCAATTAGGGTTAATGATCCACAGAGTAGTCTACAATACGTATACATTTTTGATAACTTTTGCGCCCTGAAAATACTCAATCTCGTGCTGCGCATGCTGGTTTACTAACAACACGTTAACAAGGCTGGACAGTGTAAAATGTTATATTCCATAGAACCATTCTAGTTCTACATCGTAAGTACTTCTGCAAAGTAAGGTCATGTGAGCGCATTACAATGTGACTGCCGACAATTGCAGGGTATTGCTCATTTTCTCCGCAGAACGATTAATGGCCTTTGTCAAGCCTTTCTGGATTAAGAAGCTGACGAGCGCTTTTTCGGCCAATATCATAGTTGTTGTTCTGTTCGTATCGTCGGCCATGTTTAGCGTGGAGAATTTTGTCTACGAGCGTTATTGCACTGTCACAGGATGCAACACCACTTATTCCGCTTACATGTATGTGATTGCATTTGCATTATATCCTTTATAGATTTAAATAAATGATCATTTTTTGTGCTACGACATCGCAGTTAATTGAATATGCGGTTATCAAGGAAAACGTTGGTTGTGCAACTTACAGTTTTTGCACTGATCGTGTAGGAATGAAGCGGCAAAACCGGCTTGGCTCCTTAAATGGGGAAAGATCCAGAATACCGCTGAGGTAACGGCCTCACCTGTTCGTTTCTGCCGCTACAACACATATAAGCATAAATAATTCCAATCATTTGCAGCTTTCCGTGAATTTCGGCAATTTCTTCCTTTTATTACTCATCAACAGCGCCCTCATAGCAGCCATTACCAAACAGCATCGCCAAGACCTGGGCCGGGTCAAATCCGGTAACGAAGAACGCCAGAACAACCGCCTGCGAAATATCCATATTCTCCTGCTCAGCAGTGTTGCGCTTTATCTCGTAGCACAGTTTCCCAGTTTACTGTATAAAGCGCTGGAGCTGGCGGACACCCTGGAGGTGTGGACTTTCGACAAAAACGCTAGGGAGTTCCCCTCGCCCATCTGTAATGTCACCCTGCTGGCTAACTATTCGGTCAACTTTTTCCTGTACTTGACCGTGAGCAAACGCTACCGCCTACAGTGCACACGGACACTGCAGACATGCTGCGGAATTACTAATATTGCAGTGTATTTCAGTACGAAAGGCAGTGTGGGCCTGACGGGCAGTACCACAAGGCGGCAGCGCATGTTACGGTTTCTAACGTCAAAGCCAACGAAGAACACGTGTTTCGGCTCAGTACACTCCAGCTCCACAATGGAACGTGTGGCCAAACACGAAGCCATCCCGAAAAAGGAGACTAAAATGTGACCTTTAGAAGCTGCTGTGTTGTGGTAGCTTGCTGCTGTGCGTTAAGATGTTTGTTAAACATTTAAAATGCTGTGAACGGTTTACGTCTATGTTACTTGCAAGTAAGCGTATCGGCACTGATGAAGCTATTCTAGTTTTATACTATTTCGCGGGAATCTAAGCTTGACAGAAACATGGTAGTGGTGAATAAAGCGCATGTACAGATATCTGTATACGTATTCAAAAAATGCTTTGGTAGTGCTGGCAACCAATTCAATTCTCTGGCTGCTCCGGTCATATAAATATTGCATGGAAATTAATGGAATCGTGATCTTAGAAATGTGTAGTCGGTGACCGTCCGATTTCTTCCACCCATCCTTTTCGACACGTGGAGATTATCCAAAAATGTTCGCTCAGATCTATCAGAAACACACGTACGTTATTCAAACTCTACGGCCTGTCAAATGCGTAATCTTTACTTCGCATGTATATTGATCGATAAGGCTAAGCTGAAGTTTAATAGAGATTAGTCGTACTCTTACCGACATTCCTCATAAATGTGCCATCGTAATGATACACCTTATGACTGACAATATCGTAGTAACCATGTCCGACATCCATCGTGTTTTCCGGAATTACCGGCGCGGGTGGATTCGCGACTAATGACGCTACAAATCAGTATTACAAACTGTTAATAAAACAACATCGAGGGGATGATGATAGTGCATTTAGTAATTCCCTTGTATTGCTGACGTCACCCGCCTGGAGTGTGACGTTACGGCAATACATATGGCTAAACCTGGCGCGGTACATGAGCCCCATGTTTAGCCACAACGTAGTACTCCAGCCGGTTTACGGCAGCAAGTACAGGGAGTGCTGAAATGCGCTACCGTCATTCCCTCGATAGCAACCAGGTGTGCTCGCCTTTATGTTTATTATAACTACGATAATATTCTGTGTCAACCAACGTTTTCCACTAAGGTCATTTTGGATTTCTTTCCAAAATCTCCGATCGTTCCCATCGCAGTATCCCCAAGGTTTATTCGCATCTGCCAGACCCGATCCGGGAAGTCCGCCGTCGTATATCAGTCCATCTGGAAAGACTAAGTGACCCTGCAAACATTTTCTGTTACCGACACTTTTAAAGTTATTGCAAAAGTTTAGTTTTCGACCGTACTGAGCTCAACTTTCCATGATCCCATGTGCCTTTGAACAGTGTTCCGTCAGGATAAATTATCTGGCCTACTCCATGGTAAAGGTCATCCTCGAAACCACCTTCATAAACCATGCCTTCTTTGGTGACGTACCGGCCGGTGCCATTTGCTCTGCAAATTTGTTATCGATCAGGTCAGATAACTTTTGTATACTGTTCGAACGTTATAATAGTTACTGTTATATGATTCTACTTGGTACCTTCCGTTGCGAGTGGGTCCAGCATAGTGATTATCCTTTGGGTTGTCTGCCGCTGCTTTGTTTTTACTGCACACTGGTACCATTGTCTTAAAACAAGGCTGTTAATGTTGTAAGTACCGCAAAATCAGTTGAATGTTTGACATGAAGCAAAGCACAATGCAAACGCAACTGTACTTCGCTATTTCTCCAAGGTCACCATGCAACGAAGCAGTAGAGTGGTTTTTAAAAGAAGCCTCAAACTTATGCATATCTGTAGTGTGTCTTTCATTTAAAACAACATTGTACATAGATCTTTCGCACGGTACACGTTACTGACCTATGTCCTTGAATACGAGATGAAAACCACTGTAGTACACAGGACTTTGCGCGCATTGCATATTTATATTGGAAATCGCGCGCTTCATCAATAACCATGCCGAAATAACAAAGCACGATTCTTTCTGAGCTCCTCGTCTATTACATGACACAGTACCGACAGGAAGTTTGCTCCAGTTTTTTGCCGGGGGACGGTTTTTTAATGCATGTATCTGTACTTACGTCAAATTATTTTGTTATGGATTATGGAGTAGCATTTATGCACAATCATACAGGCATGATAAAGCGTATGTATTCGGTAAAATTATGCTGGCTGGTATCGTAGCACGTACATTGTACCTGTACCATACTGCTTAAATTCCACCGATATTGTCCAACGCACAAAAACCGCATTGCTAATGCTGCATCGCACAACTCACTTCCGAAAATTTTGACTTTAACCGCATATGCCTCACCAAAGTGAATCTTTGCCCGGAGCTTTAGTTACAGCCGGCTGCTTTTTACAGAATCTTTTTTTTTGTTTTATCAGCAAAAATTTGAATATCAGGCAGGCATCAAAGTTCAACTGCACGATATAATTCACAGTATCATGGCGGAAGTACACTAGGACAGGTAGTAGGTACCTGTTTAGGTACGTGCGTATATGATCATAAGAGCGCAACCCATGTTTTGGGTGTATTTTTAGTGCGAATAATTAAATCATAATGCGCATTGCTGAAACTGAAATTAGTGGACATGCAGTTTTGAAAGGCGTGATAAATCAGCGTGATAGTCAAGTTCATGGTCGTCTAATAAGAAATGCCATTTTTTAAGAAATACTACTAATTCAAAAAAATTTACAAACATGAATCGACTTTGCATATAATTGGTTTGCTCTCGGCAGTGTAGCATTTGACGCTTTTTATGATACTGCCAGAGGCTCGACAAGTTAAGTTTCAAGTAACTAAACTGAAAACCAGACGCATGCGGCTTGGCTGCATGCGAGAATTGACAGAAAAACTTTAATGTATGGTAAGGAAGTTTCGAGTACCTATAATATTTACTAAAACATAGCGGAAACTTCGGATTTTTGATGATATCTTTAAGCCATGTTCATCAATAATGGCACGGCTGTTTGTGGAGATGCTTGCAATCTCAACATCACGTCTGATAAAGCGTTTTCCGATGACCAGATTGCCGGCGCACATTATTTGTGGTGGATAGTGTATCCGATTCTGCTAACCTGTTGTACGGTTGGCAATAGTCTGAATTTGATTGTACTGATTCGCGAGACGAAGAGGAGCAGCACCACGTCATACATGATCGCCATGGCCATCAGCGATATCGTTATACTGTAAGAAGGAAAATTCCAGAACCAGCGAATCTTAGTCAAAATTTTGGATCATTTAGAAAGCAGTAATACTCGTATGTACATGTACTTATGTAAACAACCATTAGCCTGATCAGTGATAAATACGTCATTATCTAGTACCATACTTTACATTGTGCTATGGCAGGATGTTATTTAATAAATGCGAAAGTCACCGGTATTTATTGTTGTAGATGGGTGTATTTTCCATTATTCTTATGGAATATTAGCAGCGCCTTCCGGTTGGCATACCACACCAAAGCTAACAAACGCATCACAACAAGCTTTATGATTGGACAAGGGTGGATACAGGAAACGTTTATGCAGTTTTGCGATTGGTAATGGTTGCAGTCAACCTGTCAAAATGTATCCAGACATCAGTGGTTATTTCGTTAAAAGCGTCACATATGGACGACGAAAGCGTTGGATTTCAGGCATAGTTACGGAATATATCAACAGTCTGATAATTATGGGAATTTGCTACCGGGTTTATCATGAATTTTGCTTTGTACGCAGGGTCTTACTGACGTTCTCCCTGGAACGACTAATTGCTGTGCTGAAACCACTGTGGACTAAGAAGCTGACCAGTGCGTCAACGGCCAATACCATCGTAGTTATTCTTTTTGTCCTTTCCGTTATTTTCAGCGTAGAGGAATTCGTGAAACAGTACGTATTTGCGGATTACACTGATATTGGCTGCGAAAAAGAAAAGAACCTTGCTATTATTCACTACCTTGCTGTAGGTTGGAAAAAGGTCAACCGCGTTGGATAATGAAATGGGACGAAGTTCAGTTTGGCGCAGAGGTAGAAACAAAATGGTTTTATTTCTACCGGATGACAAATAACAGCTGGCAACGTTTTTTGCAGATGACAATGGTCTTCGTGAAATTTTTCGGATTACTGATAATTAATGCCGTCCTGATCATGGCCATAGCCAAGCGGCAACATCGCGATATCGGGCGGGTTTCCGCGCGCTTGCATCGCCGGCCCAGCGTTCGGACATGGAACACCAATATCCTTCTGCTAAGCAGTGCCGTGCTGTATTTGATTGCCATGTTCTCCAGTTTATGCGTCAACTCCCTGGCCTTAGCAGATACACTGGGCGTTCGTCCTTTTGACGAATCCGCCAAGAAGTTCGCCACGCCGTTCTGCAACATTACCTTGTTAACGAATTATTCTATCAATTTCTTTTTATATCTCACCGTCAGTCATCGATACCGGGCGGAATTTCGCCGGACAGTACTCAGTATCAAGCGCCCTGTGGAAGCGCTGAAGAACAGTATCCGCGGTACTGTTACCGGGAGTCAACGGCGGCGGAGTGGGCGGGAACATCTTGTGGCAAAGTCAGCGTCAGAATCACGCAGTAGCAATAATATACCCGATCCAAGCGGGCCATCAGCAATCAGAACGAGCGTATCGGAAACGCACATGTAAATAACATGCAACCAACCCGGCATGCGCAGCAAATGCCAGACCTTTGCCTTTTGGCCTGAGGAGATGGCTAATTCTTAAATTTCAACCATTGATACATTTTTTGTATAGCATAAAAATTGTTGTCTGTTCACGTGATGACCAACTGGCATCCAAAACTCTTTACCTACCGCGAGACCCGGCATTTTAAGCGAACCCTTTTTCCTCGTTTAGGACGCTCAATAATAATTTACAATTTGCCATTATGAAATGACATTATTTGACATTTGACATGTAGCTTGAACTGCTGAAGCAGCAAAAGTATGTATGATGGTGGTTATTGTAAATTTGTGATTGATTTAGTGCAAGAACTGTAAACACAAAAAGTGTAAAAACCGGTATAAATATTAACAGAATATTCAAAAACCTACCCGAGTAGACAGCTAAGGACAGAAGAGAGCAATAAAAATTTCAAAGGAAGAGAGTACTGGCACTAACCCATCGCTCTCCATATGAACGGTTATAAAACCGTTTCATAACCGTTCATCTGGAAAGCGATATGCAACCATCCTCCACAGCAAATTAACAAATTGTATAAAATGGTTCACAATGTGAACTTCACATACGCCTGTTGGCGATTACGAATGTACAGATTATCCTGGGAATCGCTGGCGCATTGCACCGCGTCCAGTATTCCAGTACTTATTGTACCGATACCTGTAAGAAGTCTCCAGTCTGTAAGTACTCTGTAGGACTGCATATACCGGCGCCGTCACACCGGTTTCCAGTCCACTTTCACTTCCCAGATGTTGTTGTGATGCTGTACTCGTAATTCGTACGTGCCGTACCGAAAACCATAGCCAAGTCAAAGACGCCCATCTGCGTGATACGAGTGCATCTTATGAACTATGAAGCACTGATGGATGCTGCAGTACAAATGTACCATGTGGCGGATCGGCAGCCCAGCCTCCCGTTTCATGTAACAGCTACTCCATTTTAATACTTTCAGATGTTAGATGACAGCTGCACAAATATGCAGTTTCAAACTTTACGGTTTATGAGCGCTTGCATTTTTACCCAGCTGCGAAATCTTGTAAAGGAAAATTAAAATTTAATAACGGTGGTTTCTGTAGATTGAAACAGTTTCTCTGTTAGATTCTGGAATATGCCGTAGCGCTAGACTACCCGTATGCAATGCAGCGGAATCTGATTCCCAAGCAAACGCTACGCTGGGAACTATGTATCCTCTGTATCACCGGTTTCGTGCCCATTGCTGTGCTTTATCCCCGAGCATTCACCCCCAAAATAACAAACATTCTTGACATACTGTCCCGCATTGTCGGCCTCCTACTAATAACGGGTTCATGGATATGCTGCTCCGCCGTGTGCTTCCTAATCATCACCCGTCTGGGTCGTACCGACTGGTACTTCCCCACGAACAATGTAATCATCCAAGCGGCCATTGCCAGCACCGTTGTACTGGTCAACCTCCGTGCGGCGGCTGTTTTAACTATCCTGTACATAAAGCGCGACGCCTGGCACGAGATCTTGGCACAGTTTGATCGCCTCACGCAGTCAACCACCCAACCACCGTCCGTCAGGATCTTCGGAGCCGGGACGTGTTTACTGCTGATTATGACTGCAGTCGTGTGGTCCTACACGCAAATATCCATTCTCATCGGCCGACAGATTTCGTTTTACGCTGCCGATTCCTTCGAGCCGGTGCCGATTGTGTTCATAGTTTACCAGTTTGTCATATTTTGGTGGATTTTTAATACCGGACCGCTGTTATTGACGCAGCTGCTGTTAGGCACTCAGATGACCTTTGCGCACTTCCAAAACCAGACGCTGCAGCTCATCCTGACTTGGCAGAATCAACTACTGAGTAAATTGCGCAGTATTTCCCCGGAGAAAAGCGTCTTGTTGAGTGCGGATGTAGCGCAAATGGGGAATATGCACTACGAGACAGTGGCGCTGTGTGAGCGGTTGAATGCGGCCTTCAGTCGGGCGTTGTTTTTTATTTACGGACTGGACTGTCTGACCGCGTTCGGCAATGTGGCCACGCTCGTGGCGGGCTTTGCCTATGAAGAGCAGAAATTGTCGCCGCTGTATGTACGGATCCCGGTTGTTTATGCTGTTATGGTGTTCCTGTCGCACGCCACGGTGTGTTTGATCCCCATGGCACAAGTTGAACAGACGGTAAATCCTTGTGTATGTATTTCGATTGCACACCGATTATATAAATATTTCTCGTGACACGATGGGCGCTGCGGGTATAACCGTACGCATTACAACAGGTTGTATTTGTACTGTACATGCTGTATACTCGTAATTTTCATACACTGCAGGGTCAGCAGATTGCCGATGGTTATTATCGACTGTGGGGTGTCGTTCAATTGAATCGCTTGGGAGATGTGGAGAGGCCATCAGCCGCAGTAAGGCATTAAAAATTGTTTCATCTGAATAGAAAGCGAAAAGCAGTTCGCACGTTAAATCGGACAAATCCAGTCACAAAATACTCACTTTACGCGATTATATACAGTAGATAAGCGACAATTATTTTTATTTTTGAGTTACGACACGGAATATTTTTGCAGAGCGTTATTGCTTTTGACGAATTAAAAAAACGAAGTACTTTTTAAATGCCAGTTTATGCTTTGTCAGTACTTTGTAGAAGCGATTTGCTAGTTAATACGCAGTTTCGGTGAGCGATGAGATACGCAGCCATTACACTACAAATTCTCCTACTATTGTACATTGCAAACTAGCGTCCAAGCCGTTGTATACGTATGTAGCAAGTACGAGTCCGTATGCATATAAATCGCACTGCAGCATGAATCAAAAAGCTACTCGTAGTCATGTTACAGCATCACATACTGCAATGAAAGCAATATGTACCTATATATATATATAGATATTATTATGCGACTGTTGCTCTAGGAAGCACCGACTCTCGGTGAGGATTTCCAGCGACTAGGAAAAATCAGCGAAAAAGCCGTACCGGTTTTCTATGCTGGACATGTGTGCCGGATAACGTGGCACTTCATCGCTAAGGTAAAAACTTCTAGCAAGTTTGTTTGGTTTTAAGATTTTTGCAGTCGACCTTCGCAACGTAAGCGGAGCCGGAAACGCCGATATAAATTACAGCCTGATGCTTGTAGACCTTAACGTACATGGCATCGTTCGTCATTCTGGCATACGAAATTGTGGATGTATCGGGCGTACGGGATGGTCTGGAGAAACTGCATAAAATTGTCCAAAGCCATATGAGTCTCTCCAAAGATTTTTTTAATTATTCCGCTTATGATCGCAAAGATTAATAGGGATAGTAGCGGCTTTTTTCACGATTTCGATTTGGTTGCAGCAGGTATTTGCCTCAAATTTGTACTCGCACATAAAATCAAGGGCCATTTCCGGTGCCGAGTTGGTTATGCACCCGCCAATTTGTTTATACAATTACATTTCGATAGCTTTAATTCAACAAGCTGAATCTTCGGACGGTCTAATTACAATTTTAACATTTCGTGGAAATTAAAAAATGAATTTTTATATGTCCCATACTTCTTAAATGACATCGATTAACTGAATACGCCATTCGGGTAACGGTAGGCTAAAACTAGACAGCCGCTGCTTTACAGTTTTTCTAACTTTATTGCGAACTAAACCTAACCGCGCTGACTATAAGCCGACTCACAAAATTAAATCCAAAGGCTGGTCATGTTGCAACAGCACGTAATTAAGGCCACGTATATATTTTTGTAGAACCCATTTAAACCCAACAAAACTAAAGAACAAACCGGGAGCATATAAGAGCAGCACTAGCTATACATTTCACCACGCTACTGCAGTATTAACTAAGGCACCAAATGGAAGCACTTCCGGTGGTTATCATTCAACAGAGCCGGTACAGTATCTAACACTAATAATAATAATATTAACATTATTTAAATAAAACAGCCGAGGCACACAGTGGAAAAACGCAACGCTACCGCGGACAACAGCTCGGACGATCTGTTTCCGCCGAAGAAAAAAAAACAGAACCACAACGAAAAACTCATTCTGCATGATGATAATCCACCGTGGTTTTGGCGCGCCGCCGGGAAGATAACTGGCGCGCCGAGCGCCGGGTTTTGGCGCGCCGCCGAAACAACAGTTCGAAAACGTAGCACAAGGGAGATTTAACATCGGATACAAATTCTCCAGTGCTTTTTTCCAGGTTTTTTTGGCATGGTTTTTTATGGACGATATATATATAATTTTCCAACATCAGATCAGGTTTGCAAAGAGGGTATGGTTTCATCATCGAGGAGGGATTTGATTATGCCGAATAATTTGCAACAAAAATGACACAGGATCGCGTGTAAAATAATATAACAGCGCTGCGCTTAATGATTTTTGGCTTCGACTTTCTTCTTGCCGCCACCCATTGTCAAGTTTTCTGTGTGGAACAAATGAAAACGCCAACATAAAAAGCAACAAAATATCCCACAGAAAAAATAGGAAAGTCCCAAACCAGGAGAAGGATTAAAGGAAGGAAGAAAGGTCACGCACGACGTCGTTAATCAGACCGTCACAACAAACATTCATATATACACTGACAGCTCGTGCACTTACTGTTAAAACATGCAGAAACACAGAATTTGTCACAAGTTTTTGTTATTATCATGCAGATGCTCTCTAAATTTGGGACCTATAATGAAACACACAAGGTGACAGGGCATGCAATTAGAGAGACACAAGGAACCGGAAATAAACAAACAAAAATAAACCACGCAGGACAATTTTGGGACGATAGGTATACAGCGTATATTACTGCTGGAATTATTCGGGCAGCTGTTTTGCGGAAAACGTACAAAAAGTTGTTTTTGGAGGAATGAATTTTTCTCGACTCAGAATATTACAGCAGCATAACAAATAACTCTTTCTATAATGGTTGCGCGTGTGGATTGATTCCAAAGTAAAATAATGAAAAGTACTAAAAACTCATTTTCTGTTAAAGTAATTATGTAATTTCATTTTAATTTAACCAGCATATCCATGAAACTTTCTGATAATTATGAACAATTTTACTTCATTTTACAATAAAAAGTTCCAGTTTATTTTAATATTAGAAAAATAGATGACCTTGCGGGTTTCTAATTTTTACTAAATATTTGGAACTTTGGGAAAAGTTAAGGATATACAGTTTACAAGCTATGACCGGATAGATTAATCCGCCACCATTTAACGCAGCAACTGCACTAAAGCTGAGAGAACCGAACACAACAACAACAACAACCCGGGAAACGCGGTATTTGACTGGTTTTATCAAAGGGTGAACAACCAAAATTACCAAATGGAGAACAAATCAAAGAAGCAGCAAGCCACAGCACGCGCCAAAAACCAAGGTGTTGGGTATGAATAAAATCGACAATCAAAAAAATACCAGAGCGACTTAAATTATCCGGCAAATCAAATCCAGATTCGACCTGCGAGTACTCTTCCGTTATTCATCATACCGTGTAAAACCGCAGTGTTAGTTTAAATCAAATTTTTCTTAAAAAACAACAAAACAACAGGGGAGCGCGACAGTTACGATCATAAATAACCACCACCTACATATAATGTATGCCAACCAGAGAGAAGAAAAATTAACGACGAAAATTCTCTATCACGCAAATCGAAACACTGGTTAAGCACAGAATTCAGGGGGAAATGCGTGCGAATATGGTGGGGAAGCAGATGGAGAGGCTTATTGGGGCGCCGGATTTGGCACCGGGACGGGATACACTTGGGCCGGATTTGGTTGCCCTGTAAAAGGTCATGTAGATCATCAACAGTCACTGTGTTACAAAAAAAGAAAGAATTTCAAAAGTATGTAAGGGCGCTGTAAAAATAACTTAATTCAATATAAAGCTGATAACTTAATTCAATATATAAACTACAGGAAGTGAAGACAAGCCGTAAAAGTTGCAACAAAAAAGCCATCACGCTACACTATCTATAATTACATTTACACTGCAAAAAATTTTTCTTATACCTGGGTATATGATATTCGGCGCTGGCACGCTAACGGCGACATTAACAATGTCTACCAGTTCCAGAGGGTGCCCCGAATGGCTCAAAATCAAACTAAAAAAAGAACAAAATAAGGTAGAGCATATTCAACGCATATTACATTGTTGAACAATGTAATAGCAAACTAAATTAAAATAATTACAAATCGTAAATTCTAAATAAACTTACAGTATTCCTTAACAACAACAGCATTCGAAGAACGTCAAATAAATAAATAAAATAACTACAAATAGCAAATATTAAATAAAATAATTACATAACAACACGAACAATCAGAGCCGCATCTCGGAGGGAGAAAACGAGAAAACGATAATAACAAAAACAAAAAAATATAATATAATTCTGATATAAACAAATTAATAACGAAATAAATTTAATATCTTTCTTCGTTATAATCAGTTTTATTGGTGTTTTGCACTTCACATACATAACTTAGTTCCCATTGACATTACAGTCATCACTACATACGTTCGTGCCAGTTACGACTGAAAGAAACAACCAAAATCCGAAGAAATAACCAATACCAACAACCAAACCAAATTTGTGTGGTAAAAAAGAACACGCATTACGAGTATAATTTAATAACGAACCAAATTTAATAATCGCATTTAATTGTTTTAGGTTCACAAAATTTTCTGCATTCTAAGAACGCAATAAAAGTCTGATTTCAATGAAGAACCAAAAACTAGCGACAAATTCTTACCGCATAGCATTGGAGTCACGAGCCAAGTCGAAGGCATCCCCATCACCGCGAGCTTCGCGCAGGCCGACCAACAGATGTCCGCTTTCCCTGCTAACAGACACGGGAAGCGCTGCCATTGCGTATCGTCGCCACGCTCCGAGACCGTAACGGGCAAAGAACTGCCCCCCATCGTCCAACCAACCCGCAGGTTGCGGGACGTTCGCAGTCCGACGGAACATCAAATAGGATCGCGTAATCACCATAGTATTCGCTGGTGGGGGGGGCCTGCATGATTTTGTCACGAGGAAGGTAAAACACCCACAAGCAATCACAAAATGTTATTAAAATCACAACAAATCCAGGATATAAAAAAAAATCAAGGAACTTATTCGCAAGCAGACTACTGCAGCGTGCAGATTTGCAGAATGATCGTTTGTGGTAATTTTTATCTTGAATCTGCGTGAGTGGCAGCACCGGAATAGCATACCGAGGCGGTGAGCAGGCGACGGGCAGTTTGGCAGTATTTGTGACAGCTGCCAAATAACGCGCAGATTTTAAATATTCAAAATACGTGTTAAACTTAGTGATTCTTAAGCGAAAATTTTATCCCAACGGTGATGGTCAGGACAAAGGAGCCGTTGATGCCCTGGTCCGAATCAAAAACGCGCGGCGTGATACCCGGTTCAATGTTGACTAAAGCGCCGACTGCCGGTTTTCAGGGATGGAAGCTGAATAAGTGTCGGTTGGGTGGATGCCGTTATAAAATTGCGGGAGACAGTCGTTAACATCCTGAAGAGAAACGATTTTAAAATCAATAGACTTGCGTAAAAAATTCAAAAAGTTTTTAAACTAAAAAAATATTTGTCATTAAGCTGTTAAAGAATATTTAAAAAATACTTATCATTTCGTAAATGAACAAGTACAGTAAACATATATGCGCATTTAACTACAAAATACAAAATGATGTTAGTTATTCGTTTTGCAGTTCGATATGCAAAAAAAAATACTGAAAACATGATCTTAAAATCTGCGATCCTTTGACACGTTACACCGAAGACTATACCTCGATAATAATACTGACTTGCACCGATGCCGAAATTCCCGGTGTGACCGGCAGCTCCGTGGCAACAATCGTCAACCCCATGGTCCCACCGATGGTGTGTGCCTCGCGATCTGACGGTTGCGATGCATACACCACACCGGTCTGCGGATCGATGGCAAAGGGTGAATTGGCCGGCTGCAGGGAATACTGTATGGGTTTCGGTATCCCACGGTCACCGCCTGCGCCAGTACATTAAACACCTCCTTCCCAATCGCGACAATGTCTGCGACATACTGCAGGCTGGGATAGATGATGAATTGCGGAGGGCGTGTCCTGGGTATTCAGCACCTGCACCACCACCCCCAGGGTGGCGGTGTTGATGCGCTGCAGCGCCGGTGTCCCGTCCATGGCGATGATGCGCAGCTGGTACATGGGCTGTGTCTCGTAGCCTAGCGGACCGGTGAGAATGATGCGGCCGGTGCCGGTGTTGGCGTTCAGCATCTCCACTTTAAATGTCTTGGCGTTGTCCAGTTCGTCGAAGTGGATCATTCCGTAAATGCCCTGGTCTTTGTCGCGGGTCCGATGACGGTGCCGGGTGGGGCGTTTCACGGCCACGTAATAGGTAGTACTGCAATCGACAAATTGAGGCTACAAAAAAAAGTTGAAAAAATTGTATTTTGTTTTTGTTCCTAGGCCTACCGATCCCTGCAGCAAACGTCAACGGTCGTAAAAACATGTCATAGAACAATAATAGTATCCACTATTTTAATATTTTTATTGCAGAATGTCACAGTAATAAAATAAACATTGAGCAACTGGTTTTAATCCATTTCAGATGTCAGTGCCCGATTTGAAGTTTCGTATCTGAATTCCTAGAGTTTGGGCACGTAGTCTTCGCCGGTCACATGTGATAAACTGCTTGCTGGACTGCAAAAGCAATAAGGGGTTTACGATTTTCTTTGTAAGGCGAAATGATATTGGCGAAATCCAACTGCAGCACTGAAGCGCCTATACCAGTAACATTATTGTAAGTTAAATTTTTATACGAGAACTATTAATTATAAAATATTGAAAATTTTAAGTTTGGCGTTAATTTACACTGTAATTGTTATATGCTGGATACCAGTCACCCTTGCCGTTTTTAAATTACGCTGTAATGCCGTTTAGTACATTACATTTGACGTCTCATCGCCCTCGTCACCGATATTCAGGGTGGAATCGTGGATTATGGGTTTACTGATAATCCCGTCGGTTAGGCTCAGCCGCAGAAGGTGCGACATATGGGCCTCATGGTCGCACTTCAGTATTTACGATTTCGATTAAAGTTAAAGTCCAGTGATGGGTTACTGAGTTTTTTGGACCTCTTACTTACTCTTACTGTTGCGATACTTTTGACTTACTTTACTGTTACTTTTTCGCTGCCACAAACGCTACTTTTACTTACTGTAAACTAATTCACCTTAAAGATTACTTACTCAGTAAGTTAAGTACCAACGGCTAAAACTTATGTTAGAAAGCAAATTTCGCGCGAAGCGCGAAGGTGACGAGCAAATTTATAGCGAAATCGTTAGAAATTTCAATAAAAATCGTATTATCAGTACAAATATCGCCAGCCAAAACTTTTCCCTACTTTTTACTTACTTTTACTGTTATTTTAGAAACCTTACTTACTGTTACTTCAGGCCCAAAACGTTAATGGTTACTGAATGCTTAATATTAGGCTACTGTTTACTGAGTAACTCTTCTTTACTTACTGTCTACTCATGCAGTAACCCATCACTGAGTTAAACGCGATACTATGTGTGCTTAAACCAGCGTGGGCAAAGTTTTTATTAGTAAACGTGGTAGCTAAACATGATAGTATTCTGTAGCAAACCTAAATTTTTTACAGGTTTTCGCGTTGTAATTACGTAATTTCTTAGACTACCCTAGATTAGACGCTTTACCTAAAAGAGGATAATTTTTTATGGCTGGACTAGCGTAATTAGTGCTGCTTACGAATTAATTGCTAGGATGAAAAGGTCACAGTTATTAGCCATGGGATGTATCTGTATGCCGCTCTTGGCAATCATGTATTATAAACATCAGATTTTTCTTTCGGTTTTTCATATTGATGGATTCTAGACAAATTTACTGAGCTCGTTATTTTGCGGAAAAGTTACTTATTTACTGTCATTGTAATTTTCTGGAAATAAATCGAACTGCTTAATTTTGTATAAAAACAGTATTTTTCATAGAAGGTCCATCATTTGGCCGTACTGCAGATAACAGTTGTATGGTAAACGTACAGTATTTCGCTTCATCGTTCAACAAAATTATCATGGTATAGCTCAAAGAAAGCCCAAAAAATTTTACGTTTTCTGGTGCAAACGTTTTCAGTATTAAAACAAAGCGAACTGAGGTTTTTCAAATGTTTCGAAAGCAAATCGAGATAGCATACAAAGTCAATGCAGCGGTCGGTCCAGACCGCACGACCGTCGTAAGCAAACTGCTTACACTCTACTCTAGAACCTTTCTGTAACCTCCAGTCAGCCCAAACTCCAAGCAAACTATGCATCAGAAATCTTTAAATTTTTTTCTCTATCTTCTAAACTGTGAGTCACTCGTTTTGAATTTGAAAAAACCTCAAAGCGTTTATCATAGCAACCTAGGGAGACTACGAGCCGTAAAGCATTGCGCTGGTGGATGGCTTACCTTATCGAGACGTAGCACCGGAAGTAGGCATGTCGCTTTTTTGCCTTAATGGTATCGTACTGCCATGGTTAAGTTTACAGTTTACATCGTTTTCAGCTGTTTTAACTGCAGCTCGGATTGGAAATTGGTAACAGTCGTCGAAATTTCATCAGCCATTGTACTATAAGTAATTTTAATGGCATCACGATGACCTCACTAATGGCATCACTACAGTAGTTTTGTGATTTGGTGCAGGAAGTGTTATTTACACACTGCGAGGCATTGATCCTGATCATGATCCGAATGCCATATTGACATTCGGCGTAAGCGCCAAGGGATCGAATGTGGTGTTGATAATCACCAGCCAACAGCCGGGCTCCCACGAGGCGAAGATCCGTCTAATCCGCAAACAAGCATCCAGCCTTACTGGGAACATCTCCGCTCTGTTTACCTTTGTACCGCGGTGGATCATATTTTACAAAAGCACATAAAAACGAGCTTGTTTCAAAAGGAACGCTTAATCCAAACACTTTAGCATAAGAAAAATGGGACATCGGCATTCGCTAGTCATAATTTGCCTTGGGACTTGGCTTTCAAGCAAAAGATACATATTGTAGTGGTACAATACATAGATAAGTACTGGCATTCGATCACTGGAATATACACAGTGATCCTTTCATTAACACACGCCAGTCACAATGAACAAATTTTGTAACAAAATAGAGCGAATTATAACTTTTGTTTGTTTCAAAATTAATGCGGTCATGTACCATTCTATCCGGATCGACCGTTAATAACAGAGTGTTATTATTTCGGAATTATGACCGGTTAAGCATGAGTTCCATGCGTAAAACCTACTGTAGCGCAATTAATATAGTACAGAAAATTCGCAATTAATATAGTACAGAGGCTTTTTGCAACTGCTCCACTTAACCATAGCCATACACTTAGCCATAGCGTATGGTTAAGTGCGAGCGTATGGTAAGTGCGGATACCATACAAACTCATTGTATGGTAGCCGACTTCCAGCGGCTCCTCTTAATTTCTGAACACTTTAACTTCACTAGAGGTGGACTTTCCAAGCACAGAAAACATCAGAGAACTTGAATTTTAATGTTTCGAAGGAACCAAAGCTACGTCGCACGAGAAAAAAAATTAAATTCGAAGACTCCCAAAAATCAGTTGCGCCTGTTCTAAGGTATCCTGCACACTGCCACTTCGATGGCGGTCGTCTAGCTACCAGATAAGTGATGGTAAAGGTATGGTTATGGTGTTTTCTGCAAAAAGCCTCTGTTACTGTGTACTGTTATTTCTTAAAGATCGCTGCAGAGTGCAGACGCTGAATTAGCTGCAAATTTCCAAATATATTTTCTGTACCGCTACTGATAAACAAATAGATCTTTACTAAATAAATATCAAGTATGTAACTAAAAACTTATTAAATAACAGAAGTGAAAACACGATGACATACTGACGTGTGTATCTTCTCGGACCTGCAGATTATCCATATTGGCGCTGGGATCAAATTTTGGTATGGTATTTTGGTATTTTTTTGGAGCCAGATGGTAGTGTTTTCTTAAGGCTGTGCAAGAAATGTAACCATAAGTAATAAGTTGTAATAAAGAGACTGTTTGTAGAAACAAGGTTAAGTCATTTGAATGTGTTAAAATGCTATTAACTGCTGACAGCTATGCAGTAGTAATTTACGTGAATGCCACTGGCACCAAAATATATGGCATTTATGTTAAATATAAATTTCGTACCGTTAGGACTTAGGTTTAAGCAAGCCGCTGTGGTATTTTTGGGTAGTACGTTGAAGGTAGTACTATGTGCGATGAGCTCCCGCTCGTGATTGGGATAATACTGCATAATAAGGTTTTCCAGATGAACAAGGCTCCGGAAGTAAATCCCTTTCGTGCAGATGTGAAAACAATCAATCTTTGTGGCTGTATCGTAGATTATGAAAAGACACAAGTCGTTTAACTAATTACTTATATGTAGGGACCTGCAGGAACTAATTTACAGTATCAGAAGTGATAGATCTATGTATTAGAAGTGTACTATTCTGGTATAATAAACGGATTGATTGATTTGTAGGCCATAACGGCCGTGCACATGCCACATGCCTACATTTGAACACTGCAGCGCACAAGCGCGCCACCTAGTGTGTAATGTGTATAATTATATGGCAGGGTGTAAAACCTGGCACTGGCAAGTGCCTATGGCGTTGCCACTGGCATGGCAAGCGATAAAACCTGGTATGTTATCCCTCTTGGCACGCAATAAAATATGGCATTTGCCAGAAAACAGGTACCACATTATTTAATACGTAAAAAGATGAAAAATGTTGACGGGTGTCTCCTTTGTACAAGTTGCAAATAAAATTGCGATGGTATCAGTAACAGTAACTGTTACATTAATAGCTGCTAATACTAAAGCCCGTACATCACAAGAGTTACAAGGCCTTATTAATTTTCTCAACGAATTATGGCTCAATCAGCAATTAATTGCGCAACGGTGTTGCACAAAGAATGAATTTGAGAACTACACTAAGCTGCAAACCACACCGCTCCACGAAACACTCTTTCCGTGTTTCGATTTGCAAACCTCTGGCAAGGGCCGTGTACGCCTAATACTGTAATGCAAAATCCTTATCGCCTACTGGGTAAGGGACACCGGTTGGCGCCCAGACAAAGTTCGCTGGAGTAAGTCGCTGCAATAATTAGAAAAATTTTACAATCGTTTCTACAGACGGTGCGGAATTATTCCGCGCCGTCTGTACACATACCTATACGCGATGGTACAAAGGTCACGGTAAAGAATTACATCCACACAAAACATATGCGGTTAAACATCCCAAGTCCCAGCAATATGCGCTCACTATATGATTTGGTAAAAGAAGCACACCATAAGACTGTAATGTGATTCTTTGAAAAGCCAAAAAACACCCGTTATTCTGCACTAAATAAATGCACCTTTAAAAATAAGGTCAACTTTTAATTGTTTTCATCATCATTCAAATTTTGTAATCAGCGGCGGCATTTGCATCCCCATATATTCGAACTGCTTTTAAATGTACATGTTCAAATGAGCACTTAAATTTCAATACGTCTTAGACTCTAGGGCGTATTGAAATTTAAGTGCTCATTTGAACATGTAATGTTTACATGTGCAGGCTTTCTGCAACCGGCACAAAGTGAAACGGCACTCATCGAAAACGGAATATCAACTATATTCATCTTTATCAGGCAAAAGCCATCAATACAATAAAAAGTGCATAAGCAGAATACTACGCAAAATGATTCACATTTAAACATTAAAAAAAACAACCAAAATCGTTAGCGCTGTCAGTCATTTTAGAACGCATACCCAAAGTGCCCAAAACACCAGCAGCATTTCCTTTTACAACAGCTAGGCTAAATCTCTGCTTTAAAAATGCGGTAGAGCGTGGCTCCCCTGTCGCGTTGCAAATCCTTCTGCCAACGAAACGAATAAGCTCCGAAAAAGACCAAAAGACCAAAAGTTCCAAAGGTCTCAACCGCAAGGGTATAAAGAATATCCCATTCTATCCACCAAGGCCTATTTACGACGTTTACTGTCTTATCAACTTAACTGAATATCAACTTAACCAAAGCTGGTGCATCGTTGCTTTTGACAGCATGTGTAAAAATTGGCATGACTGATAATTTAAAGGTGTTGTCTGGAAAACAGAATGATAAGCTTGCATGCAAAAAGGCAGTTTGCACTTGTACTGATGTACTTGTATTACGCTTGTGTGCGTATGTTTGATGTTTATGAAATTTGAATAATTATGGCGCCTGCTTTTCGTGCAACGGTACAATTTCATATCAGCACCGACCTTCTTTTTAGCCGGACCAAAGTTCAGTGCACATAGACACAACTTTATTATGGTAGTTAGTACTAGTTACCGTTCAGGCATCAAACGCTAATCACTTTTAACTCAAAATTACTGCGTTCAACCATCGTTGTTATGTATCGAGACAACTAGACGACACGCTGACAATTATACTTGCCAACAAACTACGAATAATTTTATTAGTTCAAGTTGTACGTTCCGGAACACTATTGATTGCATTTCCTTTAATCTGTCATGAAGAGTAACGATTGGAAGCGTAGCGATACTGGACACTATGTTTGACCACTCTGTAAGCGTTTGAAGCTATCATCTATGTGATGTACAACATCGAATACAAAATAATATTGATAAGAGTACAAAATAATATTGATAAGTACCGATCTTGTGAAGTGTTAAAATTATGTAAAAATTGCAATTGCGTATGCTGAATAAGATGAATGGCGAATATTACTGCTTTACTTTTATCGATCTCGTTCTAGGATCCCAATAGCGGGCTTGATAACTGATGCAAAAACGATCATGAACTGAACTGAACATGTTACAATCACCAACCAATTGCGATCGTAACCTGTTAAGTAGAGTAAGCAATTGTGGTAAATATTCAGGTTGATGTAAAAAGATATTAAGATATCTAATTTCCACTGGGTACAGTATTGTGATTTTCTTTTATTATGATAATATGTGAAGAATTGCCTTCTTGAGTCTAGTAATTCTGGTTTTTTGGCATATGCCATATTTTATTGCGTGCCAAAGGAATGACTTACCAGGTTTTATCCCTTGCCATGCCAGTGGCAACGCCATAGGCACTTGCCAGTGCCAGGTTTTACACCCTGCCTAATTATATATATATACCGTGCGTGTGGTACTAGATAGTAGTAGCAAAGTCTTTGAATTGAGCTTACGGTAGTAGATACTCGTATATGTATATCTGTATATCTATATTCTCGCAAAAGACAAAATTGATTTTACCTTTTGACGAAGGTTTATTGCAGCATCTCGCTGCGCTCGATGCAGATTATGGTGATATACTGTATACATATAAAGTGCATATGTGACTGCCGTTTTGACTGCAGTTACAGTATTACACTGTTTTATTACAGTGTAACAAACGCAGTCTGTAATCTCTGCTTGTCTGTTCAGCTTGGCTACGATAAAATATTCTTTTACTCTAAACATCCATTAAGTTATGAGAAACAAAGTCCAGTTTCTTGCGAACTCAGAAAATATTAATATAAGTAATTCAGATCAAATTTGCGCATCATCGGATTCTGTACTTACGGTTTTTGATGCCTGGATGGTAACAACCGCGAACGATATTCTCGTCATCGTAATGCCTACATAATTACGTAACACCTACATTACGTAAACCTACGTAAGTACGTAATACCTACATAATTAATGGCTGATCGTAGTTAGCAATTACATAGTATGAAGTATGTACTGATATTCTACAGACTACAGGACCGTACGCGCATGGCGCAAGGGGGGATCCATAAATTACGTACGCAGCGAACCAGGGAGGGACGGGTCCAAAAAACGTGACAAGCTGTGACGACCCCGACGAACCCGGGGGGGAGGAGGGTGGTCATCTCCATGTATTGCGATTGAGCGAACCAGGGGCGAGGGGTCAAGCAAACGTGACGGACCGCTACGAAGGGGGAGGGAGGGGTGAAAAAACCGTGGTTTTCTGCGTACGTAATTTATGGATGCTCCCCAAGTGCAGCACTTATAAGTATCACATCAAAAATCATTGGTATTATTTGGTGATGGTATCTGTACGTATCTAAAATTTTATTATTTGATTACAATTAACAGTGAATTTTAGATCGACACAGATATGGAAACAATCACTCATTAAGCATCAATCGACACAGGCGGCCTAATTACACAGAAAATTTGATCTAAATTTGCTCCCATCGGCGCTATCCCCAAGATCGATGCTGCATTTCCTCGTTGAATTTCTATGCTGATCCGCTGGCGAAGATATTCTAAAGCGTAGTTAAAGTAGTTAATAATCTAAAGAGCAGTTATTACATCTCTTTTGAGTCTTTTCCTTTATAATTCTAACTTTCACATTGTCACAGTACTTAAGCAGCGGTTTCCAGGAACGTCTAGAAATTTCCTGAATATAAGTATAAAACTTAATGTTGTTGTCTTGGTGATGTTATTCTTATTATTATTGAGTTAATATACAGCGTAGTCCCTGCAAGAACCCTCACTCCAATAAGATAATAATTACGAGGTAAGCCTCGCGCTCCGCGCTCGGCAAGTTAGTACATATTGGAAGAGTCAGGCTGGAATTTATGGACTGTTACGAGTTACGACATCAGTTTAATTACCAATAAAAATCTTCTTACATGTACCGGTACCGGTACGTAAATGAACTGAATCAGCAATAATGAATTACGGGTATTACTCTCCGAACGTCTAATGTACGGTAGCAAGATTGTATGAATGATGAGTTAAGGGTACGCCTTTCGCATTTCTCACAATCAGCCGATTAGTATACTATAGATAGGTATGATGTTCTAACACCTATGGCATTACAGATATTCAGAGTACGGGTGGTTGTAGCTCGGTCACTAACTCACCTCCAGATTTTGCTCACGGGCGGTGGTGATAGCTCGGTCACTCACTCACCTTCAGATTTTGCTCAGGGACATTGGTGGCAGCTCGGTCAGTGTCACTCACTTATTATCAGGCTATCGCAAAAATCAAACAGCGTCACTAGACGTACAGTAACTTCGTACAGTAACGTTGTAACTTCGAAGTACTACGAAGTTACAAACTACTCGCACATTATTATGCATAATGTCCCAAATCCATGGTTACAATTGTCATACTTACTTTGTCATCCTTACTTCAAATGTGACGATGATCCTTACTTAAAGAGTTAAATTACAAAGTTCTACGCAATGTTGTTGTCAGGCTTCTCAAGTACTGTAAGCCCTTAAGTAAGAAAAATACTTTGTCTGGATCGTCCCTAAATCTCAGAAAGGCAACTTAAGATAAAAATCTCACCCGTTCCCCACGGTGGTTGACATTCTTAGTATGTTAAATATAAAGTGCCGTAAATTTTTCCGCGCCTCACTTCTTACTATGGTCCATTACGAAAGTTTTGGATGACCTCGTGTTCTAATCGTGGAGATTCAGGCTTTCCTATACTTAAAACGACTAAGAGACTTTCCGAACCTGGCAGTTCTAGGGACAATTAAAATTCAGCATAAATACCTATGGAAAATAAGACATTTCAAGACTAAGCTGGACTTAAACCGACCACGCGTTGATTACGCGTTGTGACGGTAAGGTTGTATAAATACAAGATATCGGTTGCGCTAGCGCGCGACCAGCTGTGTTTGAGATAACGAAGGCGCAGAATGATATTAGTGTTGAATTTTTCTAATTGTTTTTATCGATTTTTTTTTTAAATATTTTTTTAAATTTATTATGTGCTTTTAGTTTTAATGTAATCTCGGTTTCTATGATGCTTCACTAGAAGTATTTACAGTATAAGTGAACTGCACACCACTTGTGGTGACCTGTCCGGCGTTTTGCGCTTTCTGTTTTGAGATAAGCTTTGTGCGTTATTTGGCTTTGATTAATCAGTGTGTAAGTTATAAAACGATCGGTAAATATGTAACTGATTTTACTTGCTGTCAATGCTGGCTGTTTAATGGTGTTTCTTCGGCTTGGGGCCGCGACTTCGCTTTGTGGGGTTTGGTCGCAGACGGTTCACAAGCGGTAGTCCGGTCAATTTTTTGAAAACTGATTTGATTGCATGATCGATTTTGCTAATTTCGATTTATTCTATAATTATCGATTAATTATTTTCAAAAAATGCTTCCAATATTTAGAAATCGAAGGCTGCGGCAGAATTTGATACTCTATTTTCCTCAGCCAGTCCTGAATTATTTTTGGGAATTTTTCTGAACCGTTAATTATTCTATTTTGATTTATGAACCGCATTACTGAATTTGCCCATAAAAAAACTGTTGACTTGCAGTACCTGTTGCGTCAGCCCGAAACCAGTAAAGTTTTAGGTAAAACATAATAACGCGTCGAAGTTGTGCATTTTGCCGAATACGACCGAGGAATACAGCTCACATGGCTTTGAATCGAAATTTTCAGTTATAATTCATAAGCAAACTGTTGTTGTTTTTTTAAACTGCGAAGTACCTTTCCGAAAGTTTGTGGAACTTTTTCACTAATTTTTCTGTTTCCACGTACGATGTATGTGCCTTTATAATGTACCTTTAAAATAGTTTTAAATATTAAAATTATTTACGTAGTGTAGAAATACTAAAATGTAGAGGTAGTGACCCTGCTACAGCATACTAGCTTTCTTAACCTCTTTTCTAATATTGTATGTACTTTGGCCGAAATGAGCGCGGGCGAAATAAAAACGGCCGAAGTGATCGGTAGCCGACCGGAGTTGCTCTTAAGGTATGGAATTATGATTGCGAAGGCTAAGTTAAAATTTATGGACTGTTTAACGAGATACGACAGTCGTACGTGCTAAATATTATCCGTGTAATTACTGCATTTAAATATTTCATAAATGTAAGTTTACGAAACAGCAATGAATTACACGTTTTACACTTGGACGTCTAATGGACGGTAAGACTGTATAAACGATGAATCAATGGTACATGCCAAGGTACTAGTACACGCATTGCAAAAGGCGTACTTTGTAATATCCTATGTACTTCAGATCATCAGATCAGATCTATATGGCCACGAATGGGATACACCAGAGCCGGCAAACCAGAAAGACTGACCAAAACCAATATTATATTCTGGAAGCCCGTAGTCGAAAACCCGGCCAGATAGTATTCATATCTTTCAAAACCTCTCCCGCTTCGAACACCAAAGCGGAAGAGTTTTGGCTACCTTCACCAAATGCAGCTAAATTATTGTAATAATAAATATCATCGTGGTATCTTTAACCAGGCAATGTTGCCATGTAAACCAACTAAAATACACAACTAAAAGATGAAAGTCTTTCTACTTTTTAAATTATCAGAATGAATTTAATTAGCAGACCGACAGAGACCGTTATTACGATGGGAACGACTACATATGTAACGTTGTCATCGAGGGCAATTTCTGCACGAGTGCCGGACGGCCAAATGACCAAGCTACCGGTACTGTCCAGTGTACGCGACCCGTTAGGTGAGCGGCTGACCGAGCAGCAAGCACTGTCCAGCGCAAATAGCCCGTTAGGCAGCGGGTGACCGAGCTAGCGGGTGCACAAAGCCCGTTAGGCGAACGAATGACCGAGCTACCGGTATTGTCCAGTGTTCGGGACCTGATTGGTGAGCGGGTGATCGAGCTATCGGTACTGTCCAGTGCACAGAGCCCGTTAGTCGATCGAGTGAACAAGCTACCGGTACTGCCCAGTGTACGGAACCCCTTAGGTGAGCGGGTGACCGAGCTACCGGTACTGTCCACTGCACAGAGCCCGTTAGTCGATCAAGTGAACAAGCTACCGGTACTGCCCAGTGTACGGAACCCCTTAGGTGAGCGGGTGACCGAGCTACCGGTACTGTCCAGTGTACGCGGCCTGATTGGTGAGCGGGTGACCGAGCTATCTTTAGTGTCCAGTGCACAGAGCCCTTTTGTCGATCGAGTGAACAAGACCGTTACTGTCCAGTGTACAAGACCCATTAAGTAAGCGGGTGACCGAGCAACCGGTACTGTTCAGTGCAAAAGTCCCGTGAGGTGGAGGAGTGACCGGCCAGCTACCGATATTGTCCAGTGTACGGAACCCGATAGGTGAGCGGGTGACCGTGCGCTACTATCCGGCGCAAATAGCCCATTACGCAAACGAGCTAGCAGGTGACTGAGCTACTGGCACTGTCCAGTGCACAGATTCCTTCAGGATAAAGCAGTGACCAAGTTAATGGTATTGTCCAGTGTACAGATATCCCGTCAAATGAACGAGTGACCGAGCTTCCAGCCTTCCACTACCCAGATTTATCAGGTGAAGATTCACAGAATCATGAATTCAGCAGTGAGAATTTTATTTTGATTTGAGAGAATCATGAACTGATTAAAAAAGCATAAAAAATAAAATTCCGTGTTTTTATATGAAATCCGTTTTTTGCGCTAATAGCCTAATACGATGTATCGATTATGTTTCGACAAAATAGGTTATTCTAATAAATATTATTTGAAAACTAAATAAAGTGGCCGTTGACCACAAGAAACGCGGAGGCGAAGCCGAGGCTGTTTGTTGTAGTCTTTATTACGCCACGATATCACGCCATGAGAGATCTTCAGAAATTCTGTCGAAAAACCCTTTGAAAAAAATGGCCCGGCACAATCAAACATAACTGCATAGTGCATCCCTACCTCAAAATTTTAGAACTGTTTTATTTCATTAGAAAAGAGTTTAAGATTAAGCTAGTTCGGCGCAGCGAGGTCCCTATCCCTATTTTTTGTACTGTTCCAACACTTTGAAATCAGTTGAAAATAAGTCGAAATGCGCAGAGTTCCCGAAAGGTTGTGAATGGTGTTGCGCAGTTTACTTCGAGGTGAATCTTTAAAAACGAGAGTTGACAACTTCGACACCTAAAACTTTGAGTCACCTAAAACATACATGGCTAGCACAGCAGGAACTTCGTAAACAATTGTTTCCTTATAAGCAAATACAAGTAATACGGTGCTTGCACCTATTTAGAATAATTATCTTTAATTAAGAAAAATATGTAGAGATAATTCGGAATTGACCGAGGAAATGTAGCAGTTGTGCCGCAACGGCGCATTATATTCAGTTTCTCAATTTTGAATAAATTCGGTTCAATAATTTTCGAATAAATCAAAATTACAGTAGTAAAATTGATCATGCAATCAGATCAATCTTAAGCAAGGTAAGAAATTGATTTGATTGATAGCGAGTTGATAACGAGTAACTTAAAATTCGTATTTCCTAACCGTTTTGAAAATCAGTAGTACTGGAAGCCATGTAAGGCGATGAGGCATATTTCAAAACATGATGCACGAAACGCCGGACAGGTCACAGGCTCGCGCTCAAGCTCGGACTTGGACGCTCTGTATCTGTACATACATACCGTAAGTGGGGTATATAAAACGCTAAAATATTCCGAATAACTACTCATTAGGAAAATGGCAAAATGTACAATCGTATGCGTGCATTTTCTGGTTAATCTGAATATTTTAGCACTTTACACCCCAAGGTGCTTATGGAGGCCGTCGTATTTTCGGATAGGTGCACAAACATTTCTCGACTTTTGCATTCTTCGTTACAGAAATGGACTATTTCATGCGCGGAAGATGTTCTCCCAGACGCTTGAACATCGCAAACACAGTTTTGGTAAATTTCGGAGATGGCACATGGTACCTGGGGTATGCTCAGGATGCCCGCGATAATGCTTTCTTCATTGATTTTGACTGCGTCAAAATTAAGCCGTTGTGGGTGGGCTCGCAGCATGTTTGGCAGCATCAACTTCTTTCCGATGATTATGAAACTAGTGCGACGAATTCCGGTGTTTATGTGGCCCTACGAAATGAGAAGCAAGATCCGTATGTGTTCCACCCGGGAGTCATACTGAGTTACAGTCCCCGGAACTGTTGGATGTGTTGTGTCCGTGTTGCTTCCAACGGCACGGAGGAAAACACCGTCGGTCATTTTGACGTTGTGCATCGCTGGCAACTAATTGCAAAGTTACCTTCTCTTACGGATCGATTCGATAGAGTGCCATACGTTAGACATGTCATTTCTCTAGCGAATTGTCCCTCGTTAAAAGCCGTTGATGCGCACCAAATCAATACAATCCTAAACCATGTTTACCGCAATAATGAGGACGGCACCGAGCCCGGTCTGGATCGCCTTTTTGTGCGAATCGATGAATACACAATTACTTTTTTGATGTGGCATATTGAGATTTACCAACTACCAATGCAATCACAGTGCGGTGATTGGACAACGATAAGCAGTGATAGAATATATTATGCCTTAGATGCTTTCTGCCGGCCGGAGCAGCTTTTCACAATTGACCTGCGGGAAGTGGAAATTTGTCGCACCACCGCCACCATCACAGCATCACTCTCAGGTATTCGGAAACTGATAATTTGGAGCTTGCGTATGTGCCTTGGTTTGGTTAGGTAGGTATAGGTCACCACAGCTGTGATCTACAATAATAACGTTTACAAGAAACAGCCTCGGCTTCGCCTCCGCGTTTCATGTGGTCCATCACTTTATTGATTTCAAATGAATATTCGTATTAGTAAGTACTTCTACAACATCTATATTTTGCCGATCCAGACTCAATGCATGACAATTGCGCGAAAACACGGATTATATATAAAAATCAATTGTTGATTTTCTCAGATGAGTATTGATTCCCTCAACTGAATTCATGATTCTCAACCTCAACCTGCTGGTTCTCAGTAGTGGTAGCTCGGTCCCACGTTCACCTACCGATTTCCGCACACTGGACAGTACCGGTAGCTAGGTCACTCCTTCACCTAACGCCTTTGCTGTTACAGTACAACAAAAACTTTTTGACTACACATTTTGCGGACTTTAATTGCGAATCGCACGTTTAATTTATTGTCATATAATTTCCTACGTTTTCTCTGAAATTATCGATGTGAGTATTTTTTGCATTTAGAGATCTAGAATCTAGATACTGATGTGTTCACTGCATGCCTGAGCATACAATAGACTAAATATAAAAATAAGTACAGTAGTTTTACAAAATAACGAAGTATGTCTCATTCTTAATTCTTTCATTGTTGTGTTTATAAGCATCCATCGTTTACTGTATTATGAAAATTTCTGGAGCATGCTGGCTTTACTGACCTCACCTTCCTTAAGGGTTAAGGGATTTGGCCCGGTACATACCTTGCACCAAATTCGTGTACATCTACGAGAACTTTCGCTGTCGCGCACTCCCAAACTCTTTTTTGCATTGTTTTTGGAATTTTGTTACCCTCATTACTCCGCAACCGGATGTTGCGCGCGAAAACGGCTTTCAACGCCTACGTATACCATTCTTTTGGCTACAAAATATCATAAAGCAATGCAAAAACGAGTTTGGAATTACGCGACAGCGAAAGTTCTCGTAAATGTGCACGAATATGGTGTTATGCACCGGGCCAAATCCCTTAATTAACCCGATCCACACTATGCGTGTTAGACCGACATGTTAGAGGACTTCTTCTCTGCAGTCCGTTGTTATGATCACAGGTTGCTTCTATTGGTTTTGTTTCAAAGAAGTTACGAGTATGTTAGACGACAGTTTAAAATACATAACCGTAAGCTGAGTCATATCCGGAAGGTCCAGAGGGTGACCAAACATGATTAAAACTGACCAAACTGGGCTCCCGGAGGTCCTGCTTGTCTGTACAGCCACCACCACATCAGATAATTACCAAAAAAATCACAGAACTAATTGCGCAGTTTTATAAAAACTTGAAGCAAAGTTTCGAAAATTAACGCCCACTGGCCAGTACTGGTCACTTGCAAATCCCATGTCCGTTATAACACGGTTGGGCACGGTACTATTTTATTAAGGGATTTGGCCCGGTACATAGCACTAAATTCGTGTACATTGGCGGGAACTTTCGCTGTCGCGCACTCCCAAACACTTTTTTGCATCGCTTTATGGTATTCTGTAGCCAAAAGAATTGTATACGTAGTTGTGAAATCCGTTTGCGCGCGCAACATCCGGTTGCGGAGTTATGAGGGCATCAAAATTCCAAAAGTTTAAATGCATCCAGGTGTACCAAAAGTCTCATTATGGACTGACCCCTTTCAAATTTTGCACGTAAATGCACATAACCATGAAGATTGTTTTGGTACGGATCCAGACTTCTACAATTTTTTTCGAATTTTAAAATGAATTTCAAAAATTTTTAAATTCATTTTAAAATCTAAAAAAAATTCTAGAAGTCTGGTTCCGTACCAAACAATCTTCATGGTTATGTGCATTGTCAAAATTGAAAGATCGATCCATAATGAGACTTTGGTACATCTGAATGCATTTAAACTTTTGGAATTTTGTTACCCCATAACTCCGCAAATGATGTTGCGTGCGCACGATTCACAACTACTATACAATTCTTTTAACTATACATAAAGCAATGCAAAAAAGTATTTGGGAGTGCGCGACAGCGAAGGTTCCCGTGGATGTACACGAATTTGGTGCTATGTACCGGGCCAAATCCCTTAATAAGTGTCAAGAATTCATATTAACTGACAGAAGCGTCCTACAAGACACAATAAACAATCAAAATAAAGCTAAAAAAAAGCTGTATTAACTGACTTGTACATAGTGGTCAGTGAAGTGACCGTTGGTCAGCAATGACCGGAAATTCGAAAAACGTAATTTTTGATTAAACGCAATTAAAATTAATGTGAAGAAAAGGCAAACAAGTTGTGTAATGACCGCTGTGAGTAGCTCTGAAATTGCTATGACCCGTACTACCCGGAACAATCAGAATTCAAAAGATTTTGCAGTGTACCTGCTTGCGTATAACGCCGTTATTGCCATGTACTGGGACCTACCAGCTACTCTATTGTTCCAGAGAAAAATCGTATATTCTTTGCAGATTATGTCGGAGTTAAACTGTAGTAATGAGTGTAAAATCTTGCAAAAATTATTAATCTCGTGTCTACACTTCGCTAATTGAGCACCAAAAACATTTGAACCTTCCGGTTCATGAGCGCTTGCAACTTTAGAAACTTAGAAACCAGTCTGTGCAAAGCGGTCGGTATAACGGAAGAGAGCATTTGGGAGTAAAGGCAGCCTCCGTTTATGCAGCTAAGCATTATTTAGCAGCGGTGCCGACATAGACAGTGCAAAGTGTAATCAATCACTCACACACAATTTGGATAATTCGTGATGCTTAGGGAGTCGGCTAGCCTACCACCACAAGTCAACTAACAGAACTGCCTTCCTTTGTAAATACGAGCATTTGTTGTTTTCTATAAAGTTTAAACGTAAGTTAGATTGAACGAGTAGGCTTTTTGGCAGGGTTTTATCTACGGTCTGGACAATTGGTCAAGTGACCAATTGTCCAGACCGTAGAGCAGATGTGACCAACTGTTGCGAAATATCGAAGTAGCGCTTATGTACTGGTGCATATTGGGTTTTCTTCGTTTCTGAATTTTCCTTGACCAGTTATAACCTGTTATAATGATGACGATGATATAAACCTTTTGTTTATAACAGATGTTGATGACCTGTTATAAACGACAATGGATAACATGTCGGAGCAACATGGTTCCCAAGCGTGTTAGCTCGACATGGTCATCTCCTGCTTGACCTATGGTCGCTAAAATTCTGAAAAAAATATTTTTTCCTTAACTGAATGTTTCTATCCCAAACTACCAATTTTCAAAACTATAGTCCCATCCCTTCTAGTACCCGGTTTTCCTGGGTTAATAGAAAGTGGCCGCTGCTTTCTAAAGTTTTAGAGTTTTCCAAAAGATTTCAGTGATGTTGCTAATAATTAAGCGCCTGATTGTTACTTTTTACAGAATTACTTTGTTACCTTCGCGATGCTTATTTTCATTTGTTGGAGCAATGGTCCTTATAAGAACCATGCTGTGTATTTATGTATACGTATTTATGCAACAACAACAACAACAACACCAACAAAAACACCAACAAAGTAAGTATTACTATTTTGTTGAACTTAATCAGGAATTTGGTTTCAGGCAACGAAGCGCAAATCAGCATCATTCCGCTAGAAATTTTATGGGCAATAATGGAATATCTGGATCTACATTCAAAAGCTTCAGCAAAAAGGTAAGCTTTGCAAACATCTTTATTAGGCTAGGTTTAGATTAAAACTTGAACAGTCTCAGAAATCGATACAACAAAGGTTTTCGGTATTTGTCTTACCATAATATTACTAAACTAACTAATAGTAATATTTTGGTCTTACGGTTAGTTTATTAATATTATGGTCTTACGATTATCGTATCTATATTTCGATATCTTATCTGCAATAGATGTACATGGGTCATGGAGTAGTAAGTAGTCTGAATTTATTACTCACTTGATTGGTCTACTCTTGGATTATCGCTATTAGCCGAGCACAATCTGTTGATAGAAAAATTATACAAAAACAATAGCCGTACTTGATAGTTTGTATTATGCAACAAGTTGCATAATACCAAGTACGGCTGCAACAAGTACGGAACAAAAATTCATGATGTCATTCCCGTTCAGCCAATAAAGGCAAAGTACACATCTTCCTTCTCAACCATGTCTCTAAATGTACCGAGAACGGAAACTGCGTTTTCAGTTTGTAGTAAGCACATTAAGCAGTACCCCATTGATATTTCGGTTGTGCCATACCCTTAGCATACTCAAATGTTTATGTACTTCTACGGAGAAACGTTTTCGGAGAGAAATCTAGAGAAAAAAGACTTAGCGACAAAATAAGTTAAAGTCAAATTGGCGATACATAATATATAGACTGATAGGGGTAATCAGGCTGGAAATCGTCAAATAAGTAAAAATAATGAAAGGAAACAATAGTTTACTTACCATGGATAGACAGAATTTTTATCGGCATTTGACTGAACGAAGGAAAAATTCAGGAAAAGTATTTAGGGCGTATGAGGAATATAAAACGGCACTGTCAGCACATGTGCTTCGCTTCGTCTGATATAATAATGGTGAAATAAAGAAGCGCATGAATACTGAATGCCCAGGTAATGACTGCGCACGTGTCTGGCACATCGATTTCCTTTTTTATTTTGGCATTGCAGGGTATGTGTGGACTGGAAAGCGGCAGTTGTTCTATCTCAAACATCGTGTGTCCTGCTAGATCTTCGTGGGATTGACTTTTATCGCCCAGGCCATCAATCTGGTTTGGCTATGAAGGGATATCACCTAGGAGTCTTACTGAACTGGTCAATCACGCCGAAAAGCAAAGCCCTTGTTCTACTAAATGCCGGCTACAAGGCCATTCCGGTGGTTTCCACTGTGCTTAGTTTGAAAAGGACTGTCTTGCCTGTTATTTTATTGAGAAACTGCAGTACTTTTTCGGAACTTTTTATATACAAGGAACACTTCCCTTTTTCTGGTGAACCCAGACAACATTATTGTGCAACATTATCGCCGCTGGTTCCACACTGCAAGCGTTTATTGGTTTTCCATTGGACAGTTTGGTTCCACGTGTGCCAGTGTTACCAAAGCAGACCTTCTGCACTTCAAGATTTCAGAGGCGTAGTAATTCCATCGCTAGCCCTTGACAACTCCATGAATTCTGCAGAAATCGTGAAATGTTTTATAAAATTCCTGCCACCAGCCCCTTCCTCTTCAAAAGAACGCTTCCGAAATTTCCATGGCCGATTGCTGAAGACCATGCCGTATCCGGAAGGCTGGCAAAACTTCAGATATCTGTTAAGGAGGTAATAGCACTACAGACTACAGAGTATAATTTCTAAACTAGAGTTTCCGTAAATCAACGGCACCAGTATAAGTAATTCTGATAAATTTCGCTATCAGATTTGGTAAGATTCTTCTTGCTTTTGAGCATCATATACACCAAGCGGCAAGCAAACAATTAGCGAAGTTGGGCACAATGTTAATCCATTGTGTACTGCTGTAAAGTGGTACTCCCCGTCGGGCGATGGTTGCTGGGTGGACTGTTCGCACGGTACTGTACTTACATAGTAGATACCGAATGCAACTGTGCACGGCATCTATTTCGAGGACAATCGGTTGGGTGAGCTTGTTATTTGACCTTTTCAGTTCGAATTTGAGCTTTGTTGCTTTGCAGCCATGCATTTACCGATAAACCACCGGCGGATCGATTCTGGGATGACTTAGACTTGCGAAACTTCGAAGAACTGCCTCTTAATAGGCTCGTGATCGACTTGGTTGTTCATTATGTTGATACTGTCTACGAAAGAATCAGCGTGGAAGATGTGCCGCTATTGTGACACAATATTCCAGCGGACGCCAGAATCCATGGAGAATATACAAATCAGTTTTGTTTCTGCTACTTTAGTAGCACATGTTCCCTGTTTGTTATTATTATTATTATTATTATTATTATTATTATCTTCCTGGATCCGGAGAAGACAACCCTTTCCGAGACTTCAACAATGACATTACAGTTGTTAAAATGACATTGTTTTGTCTGGTCGAAATAGTAAAGTAAAATAAACAAGCGAAGAAAAGAACCACCCAGTTAGAACTTCAAGTCAAACGCCTTCAAAGCAAACTTAAAAAACCCAACACTTTCGGAGTTCAAAATTTCCAAGTTAACTTTCTGCACATGCTCAAACAGCTGTTTTAGCCGCGAAGCGGAGTGGACTCGCCGATCTTTTTCTTCACTTTCGTATCGACACGGCTGCCGATCCGCAGGTTATAGTGCTGTTTCGTATCCCGGAAGTTCGCAAGTCGGGACTGATAATCTGGCAGAGAAAATTTGTCTTTGTTCCAGATCTTGAAAAGCCACACTGCTTCGCTCTGCTTGCATCGATGGAGGATGGGAGTGACTCCAAACTCCTGGTACAAGGTCCGGTTGAAAGGGCCTTTGTATCCATTCATGGCTCGTAGTGCTTTGCGTTGTAGCCTAGCCAGCCCTTCCTTCAGTGCCACAGACGCCGGCGACCACACGGTCGAACAATAGTCCAAATGTGACTGGACGCAGGCGTGATAAAGGCTCCGAAGTTGAGATCGGCCTAGCCCTTCCCTTGCCCGATCAATCATTGAAATTCCAAAATTTGCGTTCTTTTCGACCCTCTGGAAGTGCTTACTGCATCGCTATACCGAAGCAAGCCAATGCCCGACAGCCGGATGACTACCGCCCTATTTCCCTTGTTTGCAATCTATCCAAAGTATTTGAGAAAGTAGTGCAGAACCAGCTAGTGGCAGCTCTGAAAAGAAACAACATCCTATCCGACAAGCAGTCTGGATTTAGGGAAGGTCATTCCTGCGAAACACTGCTACTTAAAGTTTCAGAAAGATTGCGAAAAGCCATGGATAAGGGGCAAGTTACTGCTGTATGTCTTTTGGACTTGAAAAAAGCGTTTGACTCTGTTTCCCATGCCAAACTTATCGAAAAACTAAGAATGATCGGAATTGAAGGTAACGTGCTGAAGTGGTTCCATGGATACTTAACCAGTCGTAAGCAGAGAGTGAAAATGACCGCGCGTGTTTCGGACTGGCTACCAGTGCGGTCGGGGGTGCCACAGGGGACATTGATGGCGCCGGTACTGTACACGGTTTATACAAACGATATGACGAACGGAAGCGACGCAGAATGTTTTGCGGATGACACTGTACTGTTCGGATGCGGTGCCAGCAAAACAGAAGCAGCAGCGAAGCTAACCGTGCAGGTTAACAACGTAACTGCGTGGCTTGCAGACAACACCTTGTGCATCAACGAGAAGAAGTGCAAGTTAATGTACATCTGCTCGGAAGCAAAGAACAGCCAGCCCTCTCCTGCTGTAATGATTAACGGTCACCAGATGGATGCAGAACAGTCGGTAAAGTATCTGGGAGTTTACTTTGACCGCAACCTGAAATGGGGAGTGCATTATGACCACGTACTGCGGAAAGTCAACTACGGCATCGCTATGATAAACCGCGCGAAAGACGGCCTGGATCTGCCTCAGCGTAGGAGCCTTTACCATGCCTGTGTACAGCCACATCTTGACTACGGGTCAGGTACGTGGTCACCGGCATCTTCGGCTTTACGCGGCAAGTTGGACAGGGCACAGCGGAGAGCACTGCGGGCGATTTCTGATTACAAGGAGCGGGTTACACCCGAACTGTATCAGAAACTGCGCATCCTGCCGGTGTACGACCGTTGGAAGCAGTCGGAAGCGGTTTGGTTGTATAAGATCTACAACCACGAAGCATACCGTCCTCCAAAGTATATGGTGGAAATGATCGACTTCACAGATTTGGGAGCGCGTTACAACCTGCGGAACCCGACGAGAATTGCTGCCCGTGCGAAGACGAAAATTGGAGAAGGCACGCTGGCTATGCGACTAAAGAACATTTTTGAGCGCATACAGAAACATAACATGCAGATACTCAGTGTTGATGGTGTGGGATTTTTCAAATTTGCTCTCCGAACTGTTGATCTGTCTTAGCAATTGCTTTTTTGTTTAGCTTTTTACCGACCAGACGTTGAAGTCCCGTTTAGCGGGTTGTCTGCTCCTGATGTAATAATAATAATAATAATAATAATAATAATTTAAGGTGCTGATCAATGTCGACTCCCAGGTAGCGTACGCACTTTTCCACCTCCAGCGTCTGATCGTTAAGTTTCACTGACGGTTGAGAATTATCTCTGTGCTGCTCTGAACAGACATACATCAGCTTGCATTTCCGTTCATTTAAGCACAAAGAATTTTCGCTGAACCAGGAAGTTATTCGACCAAGCGCCTGGTCAATTTTCTCCGTAATAATTAATTACGTGCTTTTTAATTTTAAATAGGATTCTGGTATTCTGCAGTACCATTTCGGCATGACTCGTTCTAATGGCTTTTTCAAGGTGTTAGTTACTTATAGTTAGTTAGTTTAGTTCAGTCTGAGATCGCAGTTAATCCAATGAGCAAACAAACCCTAAACGCACTAAAAGTCTAGTCATGGTCAGCAGGAGGACGTTCAAGTAAAAGCGAACCACTGCAATATAGAACAACAAAAAACTAGAACCATTACCGGATGTCCTTTAGTTTCAGTAAGAACGGGTGAACAGATAATCTCCAATGGAACCACAGCCAAAAACTTCATGACTATGATTTTTCTCACACTCAGTAGTCAGTAGTTTTACCAAACAATGATTTCCGCCTCATTGCCAGGGCCGTCTTTCCAGTCTGAGCTCGCGCTGCGATGTAGATGCGTTCCTCGGAGGAGCTCTCGACGGAGAGCATATTTCAGCGCTAGTCTCTTTAAATGGGATGAATTCACACATATACGGTGGTACGTTACATTTGTCCAGGTTGCGAATCTTATTCCGCCATGCTGCGTTTTTGGCGCCACCGGCCAATTGCTGCAGCTACACCCAGCCGTTAATGCAGTTCCGGTGTCCCGGTCGCTGTTATTGGTTGGGTTGGGGGATGTTTGGGTACGAAGATGATTGGGATTAAGTAAGTAGCCTTTGAAAGTTGTAAGTTGTTGCAGACTGCTAAAAAAATTTTCTGCTTAAGGAAAATGGCCCGGTACATAGCGTCCAAATGGTATACATATTACATATACTAAAACTTTCGCTTGTGCGCACTCCGAATCACTTTTTTGTAATACTTCATGTCATTCTAAAGCTAAATGATTTGTTTACATTGTCCTGAAAACCGCTTGCGCGCGCAACATCCGGTTGCCGAGATATGGTGCAACAAAATGGGCGAAAAGGTTAAATGCATTGTCGTGCACCAAAAGTCTGGTTATTACCCGATTTTCTTGAAACTTTGCTGTAAAAAATACATGGCCATAAGGTCGAAAGTGAACCAATTTCAGGTTCATACCATTTTCCCATAATTTTAAAATGAATTCTAAAATTTTTGAAATTCATTTTAAAATCGGAAAAAATGCTGTGAATCTGAAATTGGTTCACTTTCGACCTTATGGCGATGTGTCTTTTACAGCAAAGTTTCAAAAAGATCGAGTAATAACCAGACTTTTGGTGCGCGACAATGCATTTTACATTTCGCCCATTTTGTTGCACTATAACTCGGCAACCGGATGTTGCGCGCGCACACGGTGTTCAGAACAATGTAAACAAATCACTCAGCTTTAGAATGACATAAAGTATTACAAAAAAGTGATTCGGAGTGCGCGCAAGCGAAAGTTTTAGTGTATGTATACCATTTTGGACGCTATGTACCGGGCCATTTCCCATAAGTCGGGAATATGCGGTAAAGCGTATTTCCATTCGCGAGCAAATCGCTGGAAATTACTAGTGCGAGTATAACATGCATTCTCATATACAGCATAACGGTATAACCGGCTTCGCAGTCCTTACCTGGTTAGCTGCGCCTTTATCCCTGAGCATTCGCTGCCAAAACTGAAAAAAATTTCGACATACTTTTACGCGTTATCGGTATCCTTCTGTTAACGGGTTCATGGATTTGCTGCTCCGCCGTGTGCTCTTGATAATCACCCAATAGGGCCGCACCGGCTGTACTTTCCCACAAACAATCTGATCATCCAAGCGGCCGTTGGATCGCCTCACTCGATTAACCACCCAACCCGTAGTCCATCAGGATCTTCGGAGCCGTGACGTGTTTACCGCTAATTTCGACTGCAAACGTGTGGTCGTATACGCAGATATCCATTCTCATCGGCCGACAGAATTCGTTTTACGCTTCAGATTCCTTTGAACCTGTGCCGATTGTGTTCATCGTGTACCAGTTTGTCATATTCTGGTGGATTTTTAATACCGGTCCGCTGTTATTGACGCAGCTGCTGTTAGGCACTCTGATAACCTTTGCGCACTTCCAAAACCAGACGGCAGACGCTGCAGCGCATTCTGACTTGGCAGAATCAACTGCGGAGTAAACTGCGCAGTATTTCCCCGGGGAACAGCGTCTTGTTGAGTGTGGATGTATCGCAAATGGGGAATGTGCACTACGAGACAGTGGCGCTGTGTGAGCGGCTGAATGCGACCTTCAGTCGGGCGTTGTTTTTTATTTACGGACTGGACTGTCTGACCGCGTTCGGCAACGTGGCCACGCTCGTGGCGGGCTTTGCCTATGAAGGGCAGAAATTGTCGCCGCTGTATGTACGGATCCCGGTTGTTTATGCTGTTATGGTGTTCCTGTCGCACGCCACGGTGTGTTTGATCCCCATGGCACAAGTTGAACAGACGGTAAATCCTTGTGTATGTATTTCGATTGCACACCGATTATGTAAATATTTCTCGTGACACGATGGGCGCTGCGGGTATAACCGTACGCATTACAACAGGTTGTATTTGTACTGTACATGCTGTATACTCGTAATTTTCATACACTGCAGGGTCAGCAGATTGCCGATGGTTATTATCGACTGTGGGGTGTCGTTCAATTGAATCGCTTGGGAGATGTGGAGAGGCCATCAGCCGCAGTAAGGCATTAAAAATTGTTTCATCTGAATAGAAAGCGAAAAGCAGTTCGCACGTTAAATCGAACAAATCTAGTCACAAAATACTCACTTTACGCGATTATATAAGGGGCGAAAGTAAACGCGTTCCACCGTTCCCCTGTACTGCTGCCGTCACCCGCCTGGAGTGTGACGTTACGGCAATACATGTGGTTAAATCTGGCGCGGTACATAAGCGCCATGTTCAGCCACAACGTCAAACTCCAGTCGGGTGACGGCAGCAGTACAGGGGAACGGTGGAACACGTTTACTTTTGCCCCCTATATACAGTAGATAAGCGACAATTATTTTTATTTTTGAGTTACGATACGGAATATTTTTGCAGAGCGTTATTGCTTTTCACGAATTAAAAAAACGAAGTACTTTTTAAATGCCAATTTATGCTTTGTCAGTACTTTGTAGAAGCGATTTGCTAGTTAATATGCAGTTTCGGTGAGCGATGAGATACGCATCCATTACACTACAAATTTTCCTACTGCATTGCAAACTAGCGTCCAAGCCGTTGAAAACGTATGTAGCCAGTACGAGTCATACATGTACGCATACGTACGTATGCATACAAATCGCACTGCACCATGAAACAAAAAGGTAGTCATGTTACATCACATACTGCAATGAAAGCGATATGTACATATATAATATTTGCGACTGTTGCTCTAGGAAGCACCGACTCTCGGTGAGGATTTCCAGCGACTAGGAAAAATCAGCGAAAAAGCCGTACCGGTTTTCTATGCTGGACATGTGTGCCGGATAACGGGGCACTTCATCGCCAAGGTAAAAACTTCTAGCAAGTTTGTTTGGTTTTAAAATTTCTGCAGTCGACCTTCGCAACGTAAGCGGAGCGGAAACGCCGATATAAATTACAGCCTAATGCTTGTAGACCTTAACGTACATGGCATCGTTCGTCATTCTGGCATGCGAAATTGTGGATGTATCGGGTGTACGGGATGGTCTGGAGAAACTGCACAAAATCGTCCAAAGTCACATGAATCTCTCCAAAATTTTTTTTAATAATTCCGATATTGATCGGAAAGATTAATCACGGTACTAGTGCCGTTTTTTCACGATCTGTAAGTTGCAACATATATCTTCTTCGATCCTTACGAGAGGCCGCATTCGAACCCGTACACAAAATAAACAGCCATTTACGGTATCCGACGCTTTTCGAGTTGGTTACGCAGCTCTCGATCTGTGGAAACTGCGAAGTACTGTATTATATTTTGATAGCTTTAGTTCAGTATGCCGTACTTTTTGCCGGTCACATTTTTTGACTTTCATGGAATTAAAAAAAGGCCGGGACGATTCCAGCTTTAAATTGTACTGAACAGATTCCAGCTTTAAATTGTCTATATGCTGTCGATCAGATGGCGAAATATATATTGACACAGCCGCTGCTCTACAGTTTTCTAGCTTTATTGCCAACTAAACCTAACCGTCAGATAAACTACTGACTAGCCGACTCACAGTATAAATTAACAGGCTGGTCATGTTACAACAGCACGTAATAAAGGCACGTATATATTTTTGTAGAACCCATTTAAACCCAACAAAACTAAAGAACAAACCGGGAGCATATAAGAGCAGCACTATACATTTCACCACGCTACTGCAGTATTAACTAAGGCACCAAATGGAAGCACTTCCGGTGGTTATCATTCAACAGAGCCGGTACAGTATCTAACACTAATAATAATAATATTAACATTATTTAAATAAAACAGCCGAGGCACACAGTGGAAAAACGCAACGCTACCGCGGACAACAGCTCGGACGATCTGTTTCCGCCGAAGAAAAAAAAACAGAATCACAACGAAAAACTCATTCCGCATGATGATAATCCACCGTGGTTTGGGCGCGCCGCCGGGAAGATAACGAAACAACAGTTCGAAAACATAGCACAAGGGAGATTTAACATCGGATACAAATTCTCCATTTTTTTCCAGGTTTTTTGGCGTGGTTTTTTATGGACGATACATATATAATTTTCCAACATCAGATCAGGTTTGCAAAGAGGGTATGGTTGCATCATCGAGGAGGGATTTGATTATGCCGAATAATTTGCAACAAAAATGACACAGGATCGCGTGTAAAATATAACAGCGCTGCGCTTAATGATTTTTGGCTTCGACTTTCTTCTTGCCGCCACCCATTGTCAAGTTTTCTGTGTGGAACAAATGAAAACGCCAACATAAAAAACAACGAAATATCCCACAGAAAAAATAGGAAAGTCCCAAACCAGGAGAAGAATTAAAGGAAGGAAGAAAGGTCACACACGACATTGTTAATCAGACCGTCACCACCAACATCCATATACACAGACAGCGTGCACTTACTGTTAAACATGCAGAAACACACACTTAATTTATCACAAGTTTTTGTCCTTATCATGCAGATGCTCCCTAAATTTGGGACCTAGAAGGAAACGCACAGGGTAACAGGGCATGCAATGAGCAAGACACAGGGAACCGGAAACACACAAACAAAAATAAACCATGCAGGACACTCTCACAGTTAGAACGACAACTACAGTGTCGATTACCGGTGGAATTATTCGTGCAGCGTTTTTGCGGAAAGTGCACAAAAAACCCTTTTGCTTTAACGAATTTTGCTCGAACTCAGTCGTATTACGCAAATTTAACAAACCACTATTTTTACTTATAATCCATGCGTGTATGGATTGTTTTCGAAATAGCGCAGTAAAAAAATATTCTTTATTAAGTTAACTGGATAATTTAAATAATTAATTTTGTGATCAACTAGAATACAAATAATCATGAAATTCAGTAGATCATTTTCTGCTAATTTAAAACGCTTTTACTAATACAAAACGTAACTAACCTAATTTAAAACGTTTTATTAGTACCGGAAAAAAATTAGACGTATTTTAATACTGGAAAAAGAACTTTCGGGTTTCTACTTTTTATTGGTTATTTAAAACTTAAAGATATAAGTAAAGAGAAAAATGTTAAGGATAAAAGCAAAGCAGTGACGATTAAATTATGAATTTTACAAGCTGTGGGATCTGATGTTTGCAGATATAAATCCGCCACCATTTAACGCGGTAACTGTACTAAAGCGGAGAGAACCGAACACGACAACAACAACACAGGAAACGCGGTGTTTGACTTGTTTTTAATCAAAGGGTGAACAACCAAAATAACCACACGGAGGATAAATCAAAAAGAAGCAGCAAGCCACAGCACGCGCCAAAAACCAAGGTGTTGGGTATGAATAAAATCGACAATCAAAAAAATACCAGAGCGATTTAAATTACCCGGCAAATCAAATCCAGATTCGACTTGCGAGTACTCTTCCGTTATTCATCATACCGTGTAAAACCGCAGTGTTAGTTTAAATCAAATTTTTCTTAAAAAACAACAAAACAACAGGGGAGCGCAACAGTTACGATCATAAATAACCACCACTTACATATAATGTATGCCAACCAGAGAGAAAGAAAAATTAACGACGAAAATTCTCTATCACGCAAATCGAAACAAAATTCTCAATCGTCATTTCCCCTTCACTCCGCCCGAATATTTACACACAAACCCGAGACGACGACGACGATCACCGTCCCATCGACTATTGTTTTACGCGCACTGAAACGCCAGATCAACGGGCAACCTTTCCCCACCATGCATTGAAGAAAGAATTTCCCCCTAAATTACTAAGATTTTTTTAAAAATTTAATTTTTTTTAATTAAAAGAAACAACACCGTAATTTTAGTTTTTTCCGCCCAGCGTGGTAGGATTAAGCGGGAAGTGAGGCACGGACGTAACGAACTGGTTAAGCACAGAATTCGGGGGGTGTGTGTCATTGACGGGGAGAGAGTTGTTAGATGGGGGAGTAGGCCATTATTCCCAGATATATAGCCCAGGATGCCAGTATCCAGTGGGCTTCCATTAGGGGATTCTTACCCTCGCCGATCTTCCGCGCTACAAACTTCAGCGTCTCATCCAGCAGCACCACCGGGATGGAGATTTTTATCACGGCTATCCATTCCGTAACGGTCAGTGGGCACACTTGGAACACGTTCTGCAAATAATTAAGAAATACGTCGTGAAATAATGAAATAAATACATAAGACAAATAATTATACGGTACGGTATAATCATTTTATTATTCGGTCAAACTGCATCAAATCATAATCACAACTTGCTGCGTTTACCATCAACCCATTCTCTTATTTTAAATCTTTACGGAATATTTCTGTAATTTTTTATGCGATCTCATTAGTCCCTTTGTGAGTAATTTATGGCATATTAAAAATTTTATTCACATTGTAGATTTCAGTCAAAATTTCGTGAGTCTTCTTACCGCCAAGACGTCGATGTAGAGAATAACGAAATGCAGAGTCATGGATAATCCCATTGCACCGATCAACCACGGATTGGTCCACGGTGGCATTTGTATCAAAGACTGATTTTCCGACAGACTAGAGATTATACAACCCAGATTAATTTAAAATTCCCATTTCCGGTAATATTAACACCACAAGTCACAACCGCACTGACCTGTTCATGGCGTTCAACATTTCAATGCTGACCAGCACGGACAAAGCCATCGTCATCGGATGGGGATCCTCAAACACATCGCAGTCCATTCCACGGAAGTTCTCGGGTTCGTTGGCACAGGCCAAATGATGCGTCTGTTCACACATTAATTCCGATATTATTAAATTTTATCAAACGTCATATGCATTTTATCATATGCATTTTATACTCAATACGGCGCGAAGAAGTGGAAATAATTCCGGTAAATCGTCAGAGAAAATAAGAAAACTGTCCAAATACTAATGACGTACCAACTGATAGTAAGAAAAATATTCAAATAATAACGTACCAACTGATAATAAGACATTTGCGGTCCGGTGGGCGAAATCATGAACCACCAGGCAGCCGCTCCCACTGTTCCCGCGCCGACATATCCACCGATGGCCATGTAGCGGAAGAACAACCAGCCGGAAATCAGGCTTTCCTTGGAGCTGCGCGGCGGCTTGTCCATGATGTCCAGATCGGGTGCGTTGAAGCCCAGGGCGGTGGCAGGGAGACCGTCAGTCACCAGGTTGACCCACAGAAGCTGCACGGGAATCAAGGCTTCCGGCATACCCAAAGCGGCCGTCAAGAAAATACTACAAATACGAATAAAAATTTCCAAACCCGAAAAAATTATTTTAAAAATTCTGGGACGATACTGTCACAAAAACATTTGCAGAAATTAATAAGAATAATCAATAACAAAAATTAATATGCCATAAATTAATACAATTATTACGCATCTACTGTGGTAAACCGCTAAAAACAACATTTTATTCCGCAAAAAAATAGACAAAATGCAAATTTACCTGACGACTTCACCGATGTTGGAAGAGATCAGATATCGAATGAACTGCTTCATGTTGTTATAGATAGCACGGCCCTCTTCCACAGCGGATACAATGGACGAGAAGTTGTCGTCGGCCAACACCATCTCTGAAGCGCTCTTGGCCACCGCCGTTCCCGAACCCATGGCAATACCAATTTCGGCCTTCTTCAACGCGGGCGCATCGTTTACACCATCACCCGTCTGCGTAATCAATGTCATTAAAAAGTGATCGTCATTAAACGACAGCAACGAAGTCAGTAAACATACCATAGCCGTGATTTCACCAGCCGCCTGCAGAAATTCCACGATCTTACTCTTATGGGCCGGTTCCACGCGGGAGAACAATCGGGCACGCAGGACGGCATTCTGCTGTTCGTGGACGCTCAAATCATCGAATTCACGACCGGTGTAGGACATTCCTACAGAAGCACACATTATGCAACAACTTAAAAAAAGCTATACACTTTCACCATTCGGTTTGTCCCAGATTCAACGCCTTTATATTCAACCACTTCATTTCTGTTAGTTTCTAATTTTATTCGAATTTTACCATACAAATTCTTTTACGAAATTGCTAAGTTATTACCTTCTGTGGATTCGTTCTCGCCGAAGACACCGATGCGTCGGCAGATAGCCTCAGCCGTTCCCTTGTTATCACCCGTAATGACAATCACACGGATACCGGCACCGCGGCACTTCTGGATGGCATCGAAGACTTCCTTGCGGGGCGGATCCAACATGCCCACGACACCCACCAGCGTCATGTTGGTCTCGTATTTGTAGAAGAGGGTGGAGTCTTCCAGGTTCATTTGGCTGGGATTCATCGGCTCATCGACGGTGGCCAGGGCCAGACAACGCAGGGTATCGCGTCCGGTACCATATTCGCGGGTCTTCTCGAAGATCTTGGCCTTCAGCTGCGGAGTCAGGGGGATCTTGGTGTTGCCGACACGGACGTGTGTGCACCGATCCAGGACACCTTCCGGAGCACCCTGTAAACGGAATAAAATAGCAAATTAATGAGATAAAATATTAAAATTAAATAGGGTAATTAGTAAAATTAAATCAGAAAGCCGTTTCTACCTTGCAGAACATCTTGGCGCCACCTCCACCGGGGAATTTGCTTCCCTTGGTGGGCGAGCAGTACGAGCTCATGGACTTGCGGTCGCGAGAAAACTCCAGCGTATAATCCTTCTTCCACATGCCCTGAATGCTACGGTTGGCTGCAATACCCAGATCGCGCTTGCTCAGGCCGTTCTTCTCGGTGTTGAAGGGGTTGATCTTCTCCGCCAAGACGATCAGTGCCGTCTCAGTGGCTTCACCAACTTTTTCGTAGATGTGCTTGGTCTACAATTTCCCGTATTATTATTTTCACAAAATACTGAATAATTTTACGACAATTTCTCAGAATTATTGTTATCAATTATAGTATTTTTCGTTTGTAAAAAAATCATTATTCGCACCTCGTTGTAATCCACACTGGAGTCATTGCACATGGCGCAGATGGTGGCCATTTCCACCAGATTCTCATACTCCGTTCCCTTCACGCGGCGTCCACTGCTGTCCTTAATCTCTCCGACAGGCTCGTACGTCGATCCCGAGATCTCAAACTCATGCAGGCCGATTCCACCGCCCTCGCGCTGTTCAATGAAGAACATCCGGCTGACGGACATCTGGTTGGTGGTCAGGGTGCCGGTCTTATCCGAGCAGATGACGGACGTGCAGCCCAGTGTCTCCACGGACGGCAGCGAGCGGACAATGGCGTTCTTCTTGGCCATGCGGCGGGTGCCCAGCGCCAGACAGGTGGTGATGACGGCGGGCAGACCTTCGGGGATGGCGGCCACAGCCAGCGCGACGGCGATCTTGAAGTAGTAGATGGCGCCCTTCAGCCACGAACCGCCGTGGATGGGATCGTTGAAATGGCCGATGTTGATGGCCCACACGGCGATACAGATGATGGTGATGACTTTCGACAGCTGTTCACCGAACTCATCCAGCTTCTGCTGCAGCGGGGTGGCTTCCGTCTCCGTCTGGACCATCTCCGTGCGGATTTTACCGATTTCCGTGTTGAGACCGGTGCCGATGACAATACCACGAGCCTTACCCGACGCCACATTGGTACCCTGCAAAGTGCCATGAATTATCATAAAAAAGTATTATAAATGATTTAAAAAAATTTTGTTAAGTGCATTAAGTTAACTAGATTAATTACTAATTTGCTGTACACCGCGCCGCCGAATTTATGACGATAATATTAACGAAATAACCATCGCACCATTTTTTCTCGTTTTAAAATTGAATGTTTTTAATACCAGTAAATACTGGTATTTTAAAATATCATCATTAATTATACATATTTTAAAAAACGATTATCTGTGCCATAAAAAACCGGTACGTACCGAGAACAAAACGTTCTTCTTATCCTGGTTGACCGCCCGCTCATCCGGCACAGTATCACAGAATTTAATAACCGACACCGACTCTCCGGTCAGGATTGACTGATCAATACGGAGAGTAGTGGAAAAAATTTTCGTGAGACGAATGTCTGCGGGAATCTTGTCACCAACTGTTGAAAATACAGCCAAATTAAATCAGCATTTAATTCAAATTTACCAAAATCGCCATACTTACCACTGACTTCAACCAAATCACCCGGTACAATTTGGTTGGCTCGTATTCTTTGGATACCGTGCTTATCCGATCGAATGACTTTGGCAATTTCTGGCTCATACTCCTTCAGCGCTTCAATGGCGCTTTCGGCGTTCCTTTCCTACAATAATCACACAGAGATTTTCGAAATACCGCTCTTTACGCTACTGTAAATGTTAAAAACATTTGTGCAACAACTGTATCAGGTGGTTTCGAACTGAAATTTACCCTATTTGCTACCACAAAACCGCCTTCCAAATGTCAATCATGAGCTTCTAAACGTTCCCACAAGCAAACATTGTTGCATAACATCGCAGCTGCACATGATCTCGGCTCGTAGCGCGCGCCTTGTCAAATGTCAGCCCATGTACAACCGACGAAAAGCATCAAGGCATTTCGCGATCAGCACAAACTAATGCGTTATCGCACAACTATTTATATTAACATCTAAAAATACCCGCACGTTAATCGTGCTCAATTAACAGACAGCTGCTGTAGCTACTTGTTCGGATCACATTAAGACCATTATTCACTTCAGCTGTTTTTTCGTGCCAGCTACTTTCTCACCCAATTAAAAATTCCCCGCCAAATTTATTAAGCTACAAAAGTAAAACATCAACAAAAGGGCGACATACAGCAAGTACCTGTGGGCGGTGCATACAAGTATGTATTTCAGTAGAAAAATACAAAATAAAAAAGAATTCTTTCACACAAGCCGGCATTCAAGATTTGCAGAATTTCGATTCCGAGCATTTTATTTCTCAGAGCCATAAAAAAACCAGTTTATCCTTTGAACGCAAACAATGTAACCGCGGGCTCTTCCAACGCAGCGAACGAGAAATTCAACGTCCTCAATCAGCCACATTGTTCCACCTTGAAAACGCCTTCACGTACACACAACTTTATTCACCGGTTAAAAAAATTTAATTTCCATAAACATTAAAGAATTTATTAAGAAGTTTCTCGTTCTCCTCCAGTCTTCGTCGAAAAAGAAATACCTAACCCAATATATACGGATGTTACGTTGCTAACTAACACCTTTATTCCTAACTGCATATTTTCACCACTCTTGAGCGACCACCGCATAATCATGCCTTTCTCTACCGGCACAGCGCCGTAACGAACCCCTCGCTGCATTCTTCCATGCAAGTTCTCACAGCTCCCAGCTGAGCACCGACTCTCTGGTGCATTTCGCGGCTCACTACTTGTTTAGACAAGACGTTACATCACTCCCGAAGCGGAAAAATGTCATGCTAAAAATAACCAGGAACCACGCACACATCAGCCGCCGACGAATATGCACGGTTTTTCTTTATCAAACGCAACCAATCCAAGCAAATCAATCGCCCAAAAAACGCTTGAAAAAGTCTTAATCAGTTAAGCAGATTAAAGACATTAATTTCAATCAAACCTACATTTCATGACAATACTGAACAATTTTCCCGAAAAACCAATCCTTAAATTTCCTGTCTGGAAATTTAAATTTCAAAAAATTTTAGAAAAGAAAATCAAGCGAACAAAAAATTAAATTCTAGCATCTGTTCAATCTAAATTTCACACAAATATCCTATTTTATAATTGGAGAAACTCCGGAAACTGGCACAGACACAGACCCTCCCAATCCGGAAGTCCCGCCCTGACTGTACATTAACGTCATCCGGAGACCTGACAGCAGCACTTTTCAAGGCTTACTCCCAATATGGCAGCTGCTAATCTGAGCTCGCGCTCTGGCCCTTCAGCATCGGGCGCTAGTAACGCAACTCTTCATCGGCATTGGCGGGATACGAAGAATTTCTGCAGCGCTCTCGTCTCCGGCAAAGCGCTCGCCACTCAAGAGGAAAAGAGCCGCTCATGACATTTTGGCTCTCCAAAACACACACCAGCAGCAGCAGTGCAGCACACACCATACAAGCTATATACTCCAGAACTCTGTACACACACATTCTGACATTCCATTACTTATCATTCCTGAATTTATTAATAGCGTTTTCTTCTTTCTCATTAAACATTCTCAGACTCGCGCATTCTTCCTCTGATCCCGCGTTCTAAATCGGAACAACACCCCATATCGTGCTGATGCGCGCAACTTTGGCTACCGTGGATGAAAAATCAAGGTTCAAGGCGACGATTGAAAATCGGCCTGGAATGTTCTCATTTTCGGATGCAGCACCGCCAATTTATCAATGAGACAAACTCATTAATCTCACAATACCGAAAACCCGTAAAATAAACAAAACGTTATCGCCAAATTAATGTTTATTAAGCTTACGACAGAGAATAAAATTAACAGAATTTTCACAACGAAAATACGGTGATTTTCTTACCTGCCACACTCCGACGACTGCATTAGCAATAAGAATAAGCAAAATCACGAAGGGCTCCACAAATGCCGTTACTTGATCATCATGTTCTTCAAAAAGGGCGAGAACCTGTACAAATAGGAATCATGTAATTTTATTACGATTCCAAAGCAACAATTCTATTGAAAATTATATAAAAACTCACAATAGCGGAAATCAAATGAAATACATTAAATGGCCGCATGTATTAATCATGTATCACCACCTGCCATGCGGAAACCGACTGAATCAACCGTCATTAATCAAATAAAAAACTCAACGAAAAATCTCTCGCTGTATTAATATCGGAATCGGTTGCAGATGAAACAGCTAGAACAATTTAATCAAATTTAAATAGCAATACTAATTAGGGCACTTACAAAGGAAATGATAGCCGCGAGCAAGAGAATCTTGACTAATAAATCGTCGAATTGTTCCAAAATAAGGGCCCATAAGGGTTTAGCTGCAAATAAAAATAAACCATAAACACGCTTATGATGTACTGTTTAAACAAACCCGAAAGCCGTCGAAACCGTGGAAATTCGAAAACGTACAATAAAACGATTAATAAAATCAGAATATTTTTCTACACGTCAAACAAACGTGCGGTATCCGCGAATAATGACTAATCTGCGCATTTATACAGCTGAGCGATAAAAACGCCGCAATCTCGTGAAACTTTCTCTCATTACGACAATATTACGCTGTGCTTTTTATTAATGTATCGTGCCTACAAATTAAAACGACAGCGCAGTTATATAATAACGATCTACTACGTGAGTTATGCAACGTTACCGATTGACAACAATACTTACATTCTTCAGCGGGGAGTTCTGCAAAAATGCACAAAAAATTAGATAAAAATTATACACACCCAAAAGATAAATTTGCGGAATTTTCCTCACCATTAAGGCCATATTTCTGCTGGTTGTCTCTGACTTGATTATCGGAAAGACCATTTTCGGGATCCACACCAAAATACCTGATCACCTCCTCGGGTGATTTCGCATGGGCGTTCTCCATCGTAACGCGAGAGGGGGGAAGGAGAGATAAGGATAAAAAAGATTAAATAGAGGACACACACGCCGCGCCGCTCCTCCTGCGGATCGATGGAGGGGTTATTGCTCCACGGTCTGTGTACTCCCCGGGAATCAACGGAGACTGCTGCTGCCGGTGATCAATGACACACTGCGTGGACGCCAGTCCACAATAATCCCACGATGGTCGATTTCCGGGTTAAAGAGATTCTACGTAAATCATCGTTGGGTGAATTCCACAAAAAAAATTGAAAAATCGTAAGTTAATTCTCGCATGCACGTTCCCTGTATCGCTGTCGTGGATGCGTCACCACAATAATTTAATCGTTACAACTCTCGCTAACTGCGCAAGTAAGAATTCTTCAGGTTGGACTATTTCATAATTAATTTATCTCTGATTAAGTATGAACCTTAACCACAGTTAATTTCGATAAGGCCCCGAGAAAACGCATTGTGACAGCGAAGCCCCACGTCAGAGAAATTTCTGAAAAAAATCGGAACTGGTGCAGCAAGTCCGTAGTCAGACGCCGCTACTTTTCCTCAGACCTGTTCCGCAGCTTCAGCCAATGTAGATGATTACAAAAACTACTTCTAAATAAATTTGCCTTCGGGACACAAACTACTTTTCTGATACGCGGTAGAACGCGAGAACCTTCTCATTTGCCAGAAGACACACAGCATTAACAAGCCATTAAGAAGTATCAAAAGGGTGCAATGGATGGGTTTCCTTGTAGTTTACGGCTGCAAGCCATACGAAAGGAACAGGGAATTTTGGAGACGGGCATTCACACTACCTGTATGCAGTTCCCGTCTGGGACTGCTGTTTAATGGCACTCACCCCTTTTATGAGATGAATATAAATCTCAATCCCAGTGGGATGATAGAAAAATCAGCTGTCTAAATGATAGTCCGATCCCCGATGTTGAAGGAGTACAGCAAAAAACACATCCGAGCTGGTGAAGGATGTATAAGATGGAAATAGCAGGAATCACATAATCGTCCACATGAAAGCTGTTGTGCACTACGCGGTGACTGTGCAATAGGCTGGCTCAGGCTGTTGGCTTGGCTTGCGGCAGGCTGGCGTTTGATGCCTACAAATAGCCGATCTAATTCACGCCGTCGGTCCGGTTCCAGGAAGCCGTGTCGCTGACGTGGCGAATTTGTATTGGCTGGCGTAAGAAGTGCCACGTCATACCTACCGAAAGCGTTTTTTCTTTGTTTTCCAGATCTTCGGCTGCGTTAATGACTCAGTGCAAAACTGCAACTACTTTGTACGTTCCTAATTGTGGGAATTTCGTCTTTAGTGCGATTTATATTGATTAAGTATTTTATTCTATACCATAATAAAAATCTACCGTGAACACGCTAGCGGTGTGACAAGAGTACGTAACGTAATTATTTTTTGTTGTTTTAAATTTTAGCTTCTTCACTTTAATAGTTGCTCGGCTCCTGTTGCGCATTTTAATTAATGTAAAAAGCATTTTTGTAATTTCGTTCATGAATTTTGTGCAAGCAAATAAAAAAAACTCTAAGAAAGTTTTTTTAAAAGAAATATACTGCGACCGGCATGGCCCAGTCGGTCGTATAGTAATCGTTGATCGCTCCCAAATACGAAAACTAAGTTTTCTCCAGGTATATACATTGGTACAAGTACTGTCAATGGTTCGGCTTTCAGTATTCCTGTCACTTCGTGTTCCATCGCAACTACTACTGATTCGAGCCGCTTTGTTTGTCTCTGGTAAAGGTCTTCCGGAAAACTTTATAATACTTTTACGGTCGTAACTTTCCGAGCGAAGACATTCATAGCCCTTACACTTGCATGATTGTATCGTGCCCGCGCAGTGAGCTATATTAGTATATGCGAAAGGTCATGCACCTGATCCCTGCAGTCTTACGCTCTTATGCAACATCAGCTTGTGCATTTTTGAATTGACTGGTTTTGTTTAAAATCCGCTAAAACAGGCTGGCAAATTCGCTGTCTGCATGCGGGGATGCCACGCGCCCACGGTGCCGCGATCACGAGAAACGGGAAACTAAAGGGCAAACATTTGCAAGACTAACATTACTACGGTGCGTGACAGCGACGTTGCACCGCATAATGTAAGGTACGTCAAGTACGGCTCTAGGTCTGCCGGAAACCTAAACCACAGGCAAAAAACAGCGCTCTTCGTTTGACACATGGTGAGTACGTGCCTGGGCATTCGCAGTACGACCCAGCGTTATCCAATACGCTTCGCATTCTTCCATGTTCTCCCGTCTGCTGGCTGCAGGCACTTGGGGCGATCAACTATCCAACGAGAGAGCTGGCTCCCACGTACGTCACGGTAGCATGCTGTCTCAGAGCAAAAAACTGCTCACATTGCAGAATGTTTTTTTCTCAAGACTCGCCGTGGCTATTTTCGGTACGCGCGCGCGCGCGCTCGGCACCCAGCGATCGCGGAACATGCCGGGAATATACTCGTTCGGCTCGCATGCTCATGAAGATAAAAATGTCTGTCAAGTTTCGAATAACCATCGCCGACGTAATAACTATAAATGTCTGGGCGATAAGAGCCGTCATGTTATGCAACGCAAGGCTGCACTGAACAACATTATTTTATAAAGCGCTCAGTACGTCTAGATCTGGTGAGTATGTGCATTTCTTTCGTGATCAGCGAGCGGCAGGCAGATTGGGCCCGTAATGAAATAGTGTGCAGATATTTGTCAGCATTAAATCAAAAATGCGATGAGTAATGCATTATTGCACACCTTAATTATATGAATAATTTCGCAGTTTTGTTTCGATTTTTTAACTACTTTCTAAACTCGCGTAGTGGGATTACTACTCGGCATAGACACCGGCCGTAGCCAGTTCGGAAGATCCGTATTGCCGTATGTGCTCCAGGAATATAGATATCAGAATAAATGGACAATGTACATTCTTTCTGATATTACGTACTATAGCACTGCCCTGAATCAAGCATCGATCGATCAAGATAAATAGCTGTCGATGAGGATTCCATCTGTTGCTCCCATAATACTTATATATACAATACATATCGTATAAATGATAATATTATAAGATTTTGTTGGTTGTTTACCGGCACCCGGCAATGTTATCGGCAATGTTATCGGAAAATCTGGAGTTTCATTGAACGTAACACTATCAACTAAATAAAGGTCATCTCATATGAAAATAAAAACTGCATCTTCTACAGAAGTTTGAATTGTTTTAGAGAGTGATTGTGTTCTCGAGTATATGAGCAGTAATGGTCTGCACATGCAAGGTGAACAGTTTTTAGTTGGTGTCCATCACGCACTTGCGTCCAGTACGAGCAGACGGGATTTCCGGTCCACGCCTCTTTTTGTACTGGAACAAATACGCAGCAGCACATTACTACGCAGTACTATGCATGCATAATTAACAATTTAACAGGACCATGGCCAAATTTAAACTAGCTGCTAATAAAGTACAGCTTCTTTTTTCAACAATCAGCAGTATATATACCTGCCGGCTGCCAGTATATTTCGCAGTGCCGCGATTGACACTGAAATTAAACTGAATATGGTGCCCAACTGGCTTGGCTCATACGACGAGACTTTCCCCGGAATAAAGATTACTACGGTATTACTTCATCGAAAACGGTTTACATGCAATTGGGCCACATGTTTCTCCAGTTCCAGTATCCAGCAATTCCCCAGTTTTTGACTTGCCTGCTTTTGTGCGTAGACGTACTCGTGCTAAAAGGTCGCGCGGGTGACGGTGAAGTTTCTGTCGTACTACATTACTGTATTACACTATTATTACTGTATTACATTACCATTATTACATTATTGTGTTACTATACTGTGTTACATTATTGTGTTTGTCGTATTTGAACTCAGCTGAGTTGGTCGTCATTTTGAGGCCAACCACGAATAATGGTCTTTAGTGAGAAAAGCTAAATCGTGTGCGTCGACGTGTTTTTCAGTTTATTTACCTAATTCTGGTTACCGTTCTCCAAGCGCTTTATATTCGTTCTGGTAAGATTTTTTACTGTTGATAGTTTTGCACTGGATTTTAATCTCCAGCTATGTGCAACTGGAACGATTTGTAATTAGTGATCTCGGTTCACCGTAAATCTTACCGAAATTTAACACACTCCGGCTCGTAGCATGGCAATGTCCGAGTCTGCTTGGATGTTGCTTCGTAGCCACTTTCCATGAAAATCTACGCAGAGACCGTATAATAAATCTGGCCATTAATAACCATGACAATCCTACGACGCAGATTACTCTCACGCCTTCTTTCTCAATAATTTCATTTTCTGAAGAAATCTGGTCTTGTAATTTCGAAAACTACACCGTTACAAGTAATTATGAGGGAAAGCTGTGTGGCATCAACCACCTCGCCATCTGGCGATACGATATCGGGAAGCGTAATGGTATCACGCTATCACCAGCTGGTAAAAACACGAGGTCTTTACGTTTTCCATCACCAGATGGCAAATGGTGGTAGCGACTGATGAAAACCTTTACTTAAAGAAAAAAATGGCTTGTTATCTGCGAGATGTACTACTCTAGTATTTATACGCTTGCAAACATAAACAGGAGGGTTTGTTTCCTCATAAATATAAGTACATATTTAAACCATAGCCTTGCAAGTTCCTTATATAGGAGCATAGCATACGTTTGCAACGGTCGCTTGCTAACTTTAACTGTGCATTGTGCAGTTATGGCAGACAGTGCTCAAATGACCCTCTCTATGCACTTGGGCGTACCGAATACAACTGTGCTCTGAAAAGTATTAACAACCAATCGGCTCCAGTTAAGTACTTAACATTTTGACGAAGGTATTGCTAAGACTTTTAACAGGTGAGAGCGGAAAGTAAGGATAGGCCGCACAAACTTGGTACGGGCCCATCTGAGCGGTAAAGGTCACAGAATTCCGTCCGATCCTGCCCACATCTGATCGCATCTCACCCATAAACTGCGATCATATAGTACCGGAAATTTTGCTTTCAGACAAGACACCATTATTTCAGCGCTAACCCCGTTTGTGATTGGAGTACTTACCCAGTATTCGTACTGAACTCGTCCATTTGCGAGCGTACAGAATACTGTACCTTGCTTGTTTATTAACCACGAACTCGAGATCACCATCGAAATTCAGTAGTAATTTAGTTAGTGATACTGCATTGATGCACCTGGCACAATAGGAAAGCGAGATGAATAAAATCAAATGCCTAAAAGTACGAAGAATGTGCTGTACTACAGATACATGGTGCGCAACGCGCACTGCGCATCCTAAACGAGAATCCGTCCAATCCGATCCGAAAATTGAAATGCATTCGGAGCGAATCGCAGTGCTGTTTCACACAATTTATACGTGTGCGGTCACTACGGTGTCAAGCTTTTACTGCAGCTATACTTTACTATCTACATACTTACGGAAACCCGTGATCTTTATTACTTATTTTGTTCATAACATTTTCCCCGACCGAATTAGCTCGTGATGTTAAGTACTTCGCTCACGTTTTGTACTTACGCTGGTGTTTTACGCGGATACGTCTAATAAACGGGTTACGGATAACAGCTACAGACCGGAAAACATACTCTTACTCTTATAGATATGTATAGTATAGATATTGTACAGTACAGCACGCAGTGACGCACCTACCGTACAGCTCTCCGCATGTCGAAGAGCTCCTTTAATAGGCGGAAGGCATCACTACCGATTCGGAATGTCTTTTGCAAAACAGAAGGGAGAGAATTATTCCCTCATGGACTCCGCGGAGTTCCGGGTAAATTCGTCTTTTAACGGAACAGTTTGATTTATTTGTTCCGCTGAAAGAAGAGTTCAACTGGGAAATCGCGAAATTAACTTCCACGGTAGATTAACGTTTCCTCCGACCTAGGCGGAGATGCAAATGGACGAATACGTTGGAGGTATCGACGCCAAAACCGGCTGCATCTCCGCGAAGGTTACGCTACATTGTTAACGCTTGTAGCATAACCTTCACCGAACTGCATCTGGTTATAGAGTCTACAGACGTAGCGGTTGTAGTGACACTGACGGCTGTAGCGGCTACAGTAGTAGATTTCGCTGATCTGCAATCCTTCGGGAACGAATTTCCAATACTTCGAGAACGGGCCAGAGCTCTCGTCTTGGTCTAAAAAAATCAGTTCGTATACGCACGAAACCTATGTCAGATTGTTACGTCACGCACAGATGACACACCAAAGATGAAATTCGAAAGAAATCCCAGAACGTGCTGCATGAAATTACGAACGTTGACGTTAATTATTGCAGCATGAAAATTTCCTGCTGAAGTGTTTAAGTGTAAAAGCATAATGAACATGTATATCTGTGCCAGAAACTTTATTAAAAAATAAGCACCCCATGGTTCGTCCGACGTACATGGCTCTGGATCCATTCATTTTAATCATTACGAAAGATGAAGTGTTACACTTCGGTTTAAAATACAGTAAGTAACTAACATTTTACGAATCGTCTTTAATAGTGATCGAGAAGGAGTACGAATGAATACCATTAGGCATTATGCTGTAGATGCCAGATGCTTTTGCATAGTGGGCCATAACACGATAATACGCACTTCGTGTAAGCCAATGTGGAGAACAGCAAGAGGAAATTTCGACAATATATCTCAACTGCGCTATTTGTTAAGTTTACATTAGTAATTTCAAAAAAGCAATTCAAAGCTGCAGTTCAGTAAATAACAGTTTTATCGCTGTATCGCTGCAGTTAAATAATTAAATTTTACGAAGGAAAGAGGATGTCTTCCGTCAGCGCTCTGGATATGAGTCAAATAACTTGAAAAGATTGGTTTCGAACTTTCGATTAATCATCCTACAAAGCATGATGTCACCATCGGTATCTGCTATCTGAAAGCACAAATTAAGAAAAGAGCTGCGGCAGCGTCGCGTGCTGCGGCACATCCAGCAAGCAGCCGAGAGTCACAGAGCGCTTACAGGTCCAAAATCAGAATCATGCAAAAACATGATTATAATATCGCAAAATCAAATGTGCAGTATGCACTTGCAGAAAAATTTTGTAATAAACTGCTTTCTGTGTGAGCTTGGTACAAGACTGCCAGGTACCGGTACATGGTCGGGCAATTCGCACATATTACATATATTAGCTGTGGAATCACTGGAATTTGCCTTGCATCGAATCGTCACTTGCAAGTTGCAACTTTTGCCTTTTTGCACAGGAGCAGTCGCGCGGTGTGTAGTGTGTACTTATGCTCTCATCATTGTTACTTCATTACTGAGTACTTCACCGGTGTTGTACGCGATCTTGTACGGCTAATATACGGCAACCAGCCTAGTTCGATTTACGACTTAACTAACAGTATCAACACTATGCAATCGCAGCATCCGCCTGTTGTTCCCCTGGGTTGCCGGTCGGGCAGACTGAATTCGAATCGCACTGAACGTGAAACAGCGCAAAATCGAATCCTAACTTCGCTGTCAGACGATCGAGACGTTGCTGAACGCGATTTGGCTATGAAAGTGAAGAAGTTAGAGGAGCTCAAGGAATTCAAAAGTCCTTTAAAGCGGATTATTGACGCACATACCCACTGGAAAAGCGATCCCAATCCAGGTTTGTAAAAATTTTAATAGTTGTGATACTTATAATACCACTACTAATAAAAACGTCAGTAATTATATACAGTACCTTCACAAGTCTGTCGTAAGCAATTGGAGGGTTTGACCTTATTACTGTCCCTTGCAGAACTTCGTCGACGGCTCGTTAATTTAAAACGGCTCTATGTGTTCCTATACATCTCCGGACGATTGAACATTGACCTACCGTACGGTACTTGTGTCCAAATCCACGAAAGCGTCAAAAATATTTGTCAGGTTAGTAATTATTTTTCCAAGTTTTGCAGTTACTTTAATTTGTTAAATTTAAATAATAGCGAAAGTTACTAAGAATTTTTAGCTCTTATAGTGAATTCTTTGACCTTTTAAGCGCATAAGAATCAGATGCTAAATTTGTAGCGAGATTTCTGTCAACCCGATAGTGTTTATTTTTAAAATACTTTACGGTTTAGGTTATGCGCCAGGAATCGTCCAATTTCGCTGGGAGATTTCCTTGGGTTAGCGAAAGACTTTTCTTCGAGGTCGAAGTAAGTTGATTTTCATAACGTGTTGTAAAATTCACGAAAATTCAACATTCAACGGCTTTAAAAATCTTTGTTCTTTTGCAGAAAGAAAACGTAAGTGATTTACAATCTAGGAATGATTTCCGGGTGGTTAATTTTCACCAGTTGTTTGTTTATTTTTTATGTCTGGAATTCGTACTTCAGGTTTTTGTGTTTGGCATTGACAATACGCTGTCACTAGTTTTCTGTAAATAATAACAAGAATAATATAATTATAAGTACCTAAATTATAATCAACACTTTTAAGCTTACGAGCGCAAGAAAATTAGACCTCTCTCTCTCGCAGATCCCGCCACCGTGATGCTAAAGTACTTACTCCAACAAGTGTTTGTGTACGTACGATGAATATCAGTTGCCACTTGCCACACTCCGCTTTGAACGGTTCCAGCCGAACTGACTGCTGTTTCGCAAAGAGCGGCAGGGTTTCCATGTGTAAAATATAGGAAAAGCCTTGAATGTAATTATTACTTTGTATTTTCCATTTACTGCTTACGCTTCATGTTGTACTTGTATAAATAATTATTTTTGTGTGGACACTAAGAAATCACCGCAGACAATGCGGCAATAATGAAAGGCTTTTCTTTTCGATCAATTTAGATAAATGTTGCGTTTTCTTCTAAATGACAAATTATATTTATATGGTTTGGTTTGCCAGCCGTTAATTATTTCAGTACAGTAAGAGTTAAAACTTGCCTGCAGGGTGTGCACTTGTCAGAATGTCATTAAAGAGATCTAATATTATACGAGTATTTCGTAATCGCTGTATAAGTGCTACTGTACAACTATTACTGTTACCAAAAATTTTGAAATAGTAATTTCACGCGAAAGCAAAAAAAAACGACGGAAAAAAACTGAACATTGAAGAAATCAGTATTAGCAGATTTCAGGTACTAGTAAGTCGACACTAAACAATTACAGTAAATTTTTTTGCTTCACATGGTCGTGGCAAAAGACGTAATATTCTTATTCTTACCTACTAATTACAAAACTCCAATGAGAGAGAGACTGGTGATTTTCAGAATAATAATAGCTTGTCAGTTACCAGTTATCACTGATAAAAATGATAATGAGTTATGGCTGGATAGAGCCACCTGCCACTTTAACGGCCTCGGGTCACCATTTGCTAACCGCCGTGCATGTGCTCTTAACGTTCTTGCCTGCTCTATGCGATGAATTCGAAGGCCCAAGTGGATTTCCTGAGCGTACTAGTTATTAGATTGACATCAGAAACAGATGGGCATATTTTCACGATATCAAAGTGTTCAGATATCAGAATCAGATACTATCGTAATAATTATATTTATTTTCGTAATTATCATACAACGTATCTGTACAGTAATCACGCATGATATGATGTTCGTGTTTTTACGGATGCTGCAAATTATGAGCGAAACGCTTGCATACTGTACGTATCAACCATTACAAGTATACACAATACAATAATCTCTATTACATCTTCACATTCTTGGTAATTCCCGCAATTTTGCAAGAAAAAGTGCTGATCAACACGCAGTATTCAGTATAACCCAGTCACACACAGCACGGTTACTGGGACTGAAACCGCTCAACGTACTTTTTTCCTCAACGGGACCATCAACGTACTTTTTTCTTTTGAGATTTTACTATTGAAAATGTACCACCATCAAGGCTAACTTGTGACAAATTAGCAAAAAAATCATGTGTTACAAAAAAACTGGCTAAAAGCAAATCGTACATACTTGCGCCTATACCGGTGTAAGGAAATACATGACACCCTTCTCGACCATCCATACAAGTAGTCGTGTAAACTTTGAAAGATTAAGCCTATAATATCAGTGCTCGGTATGCGCGGATCGTTTTTAACAGTTTTGACCGTACCGGCCGCATCGCCTGCGGACCCAGACCCGAGGAGTCCGCATAGTCAATTGCAACAAAATCAAATGCTGGATTCCTGTGATGTATATACATGCTAGGAGTGATACAGACTGACCAAAGCAGTTTAAAAGACAAAAGCGGTCTTTCCCTTTTTGGTGTGAATTGTAATTAAAAAGTACTTTACTTGAAGCACGCACTGCGCAGTCTCTACAGTATACAGTATACCTCTGTATTGTACACTGCGCTGGTTCTACACTGCGCTGATTTTGTATAACATTTTGGATAAAACATTCACCAGTCCGAAGCTACACGCGCGTGCATATCGTGCACTACGTTATCATTGCAAAATGCACCGCAAATCGGCAGACATCTTCGCCAACCTCTGCCACAAGCTAGGCGATCCGCTGACCATGAGCTCTGATAGTGGCCTAGCCAAACGTTCCTCAAACCGCACAGACTCTGCCACCGAATCGAAGACATGTCTTCCGCAGAGCTGTACCCGCCTCGTGTCCTCGCCGGGCCTATCGTATATAAGCTGCGCTGAACACCATGTGGCGCGATCAGAACATTCAGGACCGATATCAGTTGAGCATCCTCGCCAGATTTCCGCTCACTTTTTTAGCTGAAACTTGTGCTCTGTGCAGCATGCTTTTTACCAATCCAGAAACCCAGGCAGAACAGCTTTCTTACCGTGAATAAAACTGTTGACCTTTCGTTACACTTCTGTGCCTATCTGGCTATCTCGAAAATAACAGCTGGCTGACGGTTTAGAATCTAGAATATTTGTGCGTCATTATTTATTGATATCGAGATAAAAACCGTAATACCGTTTTTAAAATTATTCCTGGTGCTGCAAAAAACGTAAGGGATATCATGGATAAGAAACCAGTTACAACTCTTGGTGACCAAAGTATTCGCTTGAACACCGTAAACACCGTGCATCGACCTGCGCTTCCACGCAATAATTATTCGGCGACGCGTATCTTTGGACCAAGAATGCGCATCCAAATGCGGTGGAGGAAGACACAATTGCGACGGTTCCGCACTCCGTTACGGCGTATTATCGCCGCACATATTCACTGGAGAGAGCATGATAGCCCAGGTACACTCGCTTTAGACTGTTTTAGCGCAGGTCACATGGAAATATAATGCAGCGGCAAAGTCTGATGCCGTTAAAATAAACAAAATGCTTTACATACAATGTATCATGAATAATGTAAATCGTTACACAAAATTACAGAATGATATCATATCTGACCTACTTTAAAAAGTGCCTAATCGACTACTAGATCTTTCTTGAAAAGCTTTAGCGTTTTTAAACAGTCCCTTAAAATATTATCAGTATAAAAACTAAAACGTTTTAAGGTCTGTACGATGACCTTCGATCAAGAATCGCTTCCGCGAATGAGAATCTCTTCCTCATGGATAACTAAATTATGCCTTCGTTGAGAAAACATAAATGTTTTATTATTTCTGAGGAATTCACAACGAACGTGGGATTTACCGTTATGTAATGCATCGCTGTCCACATTGCTTGAGATCTTTCATGACGATGAAATAAACAGGGCCAGACTCCTCGCACAATCAAAACCGGAAGCTGGCATTTGGTTGAATGCTTTGCCTTCAGCTCACATCGGCAACCTCCTGGACGACGACACCCTGAAGATATCAGTTGGGCTCAGGTTAGGCGCTATCATTTGCGAAGCACATCTATGCGCGAAATGTCACAAGCCCGTAGATGTATATGGCCACCACGGACTGTCATGCTCATTTTCCGCTGGACGTCATCCTAGACACGGTGGACTTAACAGCATTGTGTGCCGATCGTTGGTTTCAGCGGGCGTCCCAGCAAAACTGGAACCGCGTGGTACGTTCCATACGTCCGGTCGCCGCCCAGACGGATGCACTACGTTTGCCTGGAAACGTGGCATGTGCTTGGCATGGGACGTGACCTGCGTGGATACTGTCGCCTTGTCCCATATAAAGTCTACTTCGGCTGCCGCCGGATCCGCAGCAGCGCAGGCGGAAGATAAAAAAGCCAAGTTGTATGCTTATCTGGAGGGCCGATACATCTTTGCGCCTCTTGCATTCGAGACTTTTGGTCCCTGGGGAAAGTCGGCATCACTTTTAGTGAAGGAAATTGGCAAACGATTACAGCAGCATACTGGCGAGCTTCGCTCACTCGAATTTCTCCGTCAGCGTTTGTCGATTGAAATCCAAAGAGGCAACGCTGCTTCCGTACTCGGAACCATGGATGGAGCCGAGAAATTTAAGGAAATATTTTTACTGTAATTATTTCTGTTTTCTTTATATTCTGTGTGAGTGAAACTGGCTTGCGCTATTATTTCTTGTTAGACTGTACTCTGTACACATACTGTACATATTGGAAAAGGTATCTTTTGTTCCATTTCTCCTATTGAAATCATTTTCTGTTGATGTAATATGAAATGCTTCCCTAGTAATTGTCAGGTCTTATATTCGAGTACTTACGTTTATACTTTTAAGCTGTAACACTACTAACAGCAAGACTTACACTTAACTCGCTTGTTACACTTAACACACATAGTGCACTTAATACATTTAACAGCCAACCTTTAATTACACGTTTCACTTTCTTACTGATAGTGAATTTACACTAATTATAAAAACTGATATGTCACGCTATGATACCAAGGTTATCAAAATTGGGGATCTTTTCTACAAGCTTATATAACGTGTCTTTGAAATTCTGACTGCAAAAAAAATTACATTTCTTTTGTCACTGCAGCGCTTCGACGGCGATGGTATAATCTGAAGGATCTGCTCAGCGCTCTCGCTACTGAGTATCTGAACCAACTATCCTATAATAGACTGGTCCAACTTCATGAAACCATAGAAAGCGTATTACAGGTCAGAAAGATTTTTATTTAAAGTCCAGGTTACCTTTGGTGTAAAATTACAAAAATAACGCGGTATGCACTGCGCAGTGCAGGCTAAATATTATTTCGGTCACTGAAACCATTCAGTAAAAGTTCGTTGATCAACATTATCGTTGTGTGAATGCATAAACGTTTCTAGACGAAGAACCTGGAATCGGCTGCGCTTGCTGCCGCACATCCTGAGTTATCCAACAGATTATTCTTCGTGATTGAGGTACAGCACATTGACTACTTAGTGTACTAGAGTAGAGTACCTTCTGAAGGTAACGATGGCGAAGAAATTAAAATTATACGCCGCTTCTTAATAATACACATTTAGCTGCGTTCCTAGTATCGAATGTTTTAAGTTGTAACCGTTCCGTATTATTTGCAGAGAGAAAACGTAAGTACGGTACGCTTATGCTGAGTTCTTCGGGAGGCTCTTCCAAATACAACATGCCATTTCCGTTTCCGAGGCGAGCCACGTGCTCTTCTCATCGATTTTTTGTCCATTTTAATCTTTACTACATCAACTTTCATGAGCGGTTTAATAACTATTGCACTTGTTGAACCGAAAATACTACGATAATAACACTTCTAATGGCAATATGAGCAAATTATTTCACAGTTCACACTAGCAGGAGCACGACGTATCCGTATATATATATTACGCCACCAAACTTAAAATAGTCTCAATAACTACAGATACAGTACATAAACTCCCTAGTCAGTTATTAACTCATACCATAATAGTATTATTCTACGAAAGTGCTACACAACGTCATAAAACCACCCTATCGTTAGTATCGTAACCAAATTTATTGTCAACGGCGTTTTTAAAGAGTTGAGTGTCTTAGATGCGGCCATTTCCACTCATTAGTTTGGTTTGATTCAGCACATATTGCTTTTGGTGATACTCTGAAGATTCACGGATAACAGTAATACTCAATAATTCAAAATCACCAATTACGATAAGGCCCATCATGTGAGGCAGATTTACCGTATATTATTGCAGATTCCTTTGCTGCACTGATACGACTGCATATGCGCGAGCTAATGCATCAAGACGTTCTCCATATTTCTACCATGTCATTCTGCTTTAATACCGCGTCACCTCGACCACGCGCTGGACGAAACTACTTTCTCATTGGTGATTGACTGCATCTTCCATTTTTAAAAGTACATCACCGGGTATAACATTATATGTGTACCCGTAGCGTTTCCTTATATTTATACGTGCTTCTTCAGCGCCGGCATTATTGCATCGTCGAATTTAGGACGGAGCTTTTTAACTTTAATGCGTCAAATGATGCCCGCTTGTTACTGAATTGCTGCTAACTAATTTGTTCAGCTGTTCATAAATATGATGGAAAATTGGAAATACCGGCCAGTAGACGTGATTCTATATATGCTGAATGCTGCTAATAAATGTGATTTGATTGCGGCTTGTTCATATTGATGTAAAGATATGTATTGTAAATAAACAACTGTAATTACTACCAGTTCTTTCAAAGACGTTTTTAATTAGATGATGGTATACCAGGTATATGCTTACTACATATAATTTTAGAAATAATTTTCGTACAGTAATTTTTTTTCACTTGACAGATACTGGCGCAAAACATGATACCAGTCAGTCTACCATGTCAACTGCGAAATAAGCAAAAACCGTAGTAAAATATTAAGATATTAAACTGAACACTCTCCCAAAATACCACACGGAATTTTCAAGTACTTACATTTATTTTTAAGATAAGCAGAAACTGTTTACTAATTATGCAAGATGCACCGAAAATATTGTCAACCTGCACGATCACTTTTTCGACCGAAGCGAAGCGAAGGTCCTCTATGTTCAAGAAAACCGAAATTTTGTCGGTCACGTCGGTCATGTCGGTCATGTCGGTCACACATTAACAATTTTAAATAAAGTATGGAAGAACATATCAAAAAATAATAAATAAAAAATACAAAGTATTTTTTCAAATATAAAAAATGTTATTTCGAAACAGTTTTAAAACAAACTCAGCAAACAGCTTATTAAACTTGGTTTCCCGCTTCGTTTCGGTCTTTAAGTGCAAGCCAACAGCGGTGCACTTTCCTAGTCTATCATATTTAAAGTGTAAATATAAATATTTCACCTTTAGCACAATCAGTAGGTCGACAATCAAGCTCCCATTCATGGCCGTTGGGCGTTGGCTAGTATCCGTATTTAGCGGTGGCGTTGACCTGGAGCATTCAAATAATTATCCGATATCCACTCCACAGTCCACACTCAAATAATTATGGATATCGGATAATGATAGTAATAGTAGTACTGTAATACAAAAAAATGGGCCCGCCAAAATCCATTGTTACATGCACCATTGTGATAGGCGGGAAGCATACCGGTAATCAAAACTATTACATAATCCAAGCTGGAATGCCCCGACCAGCTGTGCAATAAAAAAATAATTTTATCACCCGTGATGCAGCTACTAATTATCACAGACTTAACAGTCTTAAGTTAAAACTCATATTTTCTGGCTTGCGCAAAGCTTACTGAGACTGTTGTAATCTTAAGTACATGCCGCAAAATAGCCGAAAAATAATCTTATGCACAGAAATCAATCGTATGCTTGCAAAAGTATACAAAGTATATGCTGCACCGACACGTACTGGACAATTTAGAGCCCTGCACGAGCAGCAAAAGTGCTGCTCAACTCGCTCGTTTCTGCTTTTTTAAACTTCCTGCTCGCTCAGCTCGCTCGCGCCCAAACCGCCGCTCGCTCAACTCGCTCGTTTTCAAATTTTTCTTTGCTTCCGCTCGCTCAACTCGCTCGTAATTTTATTTTGGCAAATCGGCTCGCTCGTGAGATCGGCAAAAATTTACGTATCAACATTTTTGCACGAATTAATTATACCAAACTTTTCACCAACACAAAAACTCAGTAAGTGTAATTGGATGTTCAGAGACAATCACTTATATCTCCATACTGGTAGTCCATTTCATCACAGTTTTCCATTTTTTCGCTAATACATTTCTCTAATTTTCAACTGGATGTAGTTTTCGTAATTCAGCCTGAAATAAATACGTATAATAGAATGCATGCTCGAAAATTAAAATGCGCCTTTCTTAGGAAGCATTCAACTGGTTCATAAACCCGTCAAATAATGTTTTTGTTGGCTACGAGTACAAAATATCAAAAGTTAGTCCAGAGTCCCAACCGGTCTAGAAAAGTTGGTACTGTAAATCACTTCGCGCGAAGCGCGAAGGTGACGGTGGTTTAAGATCGTTTTCAGGTCGGTCATTGTAATTTAGTACTAGAAACTTCTCCAGTTCGCACAATGTCAGCCTGTAGGCTCGCGAGTGCTCGCACCCGACCATCCTGCTCGCTCGGCTCGTTCGCAATTTTTTTTCTATTGCTCAGCTCGTTCGCAAATTCGCAAAACGACGCCTGCTCGCTCGAAGTGCTCGCGAGCGCCGAGCGCTCGTGAGCCGAGCCGAGCGGCTCGGCTCGTGCAGGGCTCTACTGGACATCCGTAAATTCTGGTTGTCAGATCAGAAATTGACTTGGAGCTGCAGACGTGCGCTCTCGTTCTGACCAATAAAATTTAATCGAGATCACCAGGAAGGAATTACCACATTACTTTGATATCTAAGGAATGCATTTTGTTTATGGTAAACGAACATGGTCGCACGAACTTAGTATATGGAAAATGGACATTTTTGCCAGCTTGTGGCATACATTTTTCTATAAGCACGGAAAACTTTAACAACATGCAGCTGCACTTTTCATTACACTACTCGTGTGTTAAATCGTACACGTTATAGAACATCACAAAAAGTACAATACATCTGCCGTATAGTTCAGTAGGGAAATCAGTACAGCAACTTTATCTTGTGGTCATTCTACCGTTCGATGTATATAAATTGTATTCGGTGGTCTTGACCAAATTAAGTCATAGCCACGTTTTTGCACTTTCCAGCTTTTGTATGCAGAACGAACTGAATGAGCGAGCTTTGTCACCATACGGGTAGAAGAAATTCCATATACGTACTCTGTAAACTGTTGTGCAAATGCCACCATGCAAGTTAAATACGGTACAATATCTTCTTCCCAACGAAATTGCAGTTACTTTTTAACGTACGAAATTAGTAGCTAATTAGTTAATAAGCAATATTATTGCGATAACGAACTTCCATATAACTTTACAAACTGACACTTAAAAATGATTGCAAGCCGCTGCAAACGGCTGAAAACGTGCTTTTTAATTCATTTTTGATGGAATTCCCACGTGTTCTTATAGGTCGACATTCGTCAGCTACACGGTGAATATAATCGTGAATCTTTTGCTGTTCTGATGACAATAGCAAGTCAAAGAACAGTACAGCCGTTTACAAAACCGCCCACAACTATGCTCAAAACAAAATGTTGTGATTTGAATAAACAAAAAATATTCGAATCAAAACATACAGTATTCCTCATTTTGCACCCACAATAACAGTTATGTAGTTGTCAAGAAATCAGAATTTTTAAAAATACACTCGTACCATAATCATGTTTCATCATATCTGGAAGCACGAAATACGTGCTAGCGGCAAGCAGCCGGCCAAATTTGCCAAACAGCGTAAATACTAGAGCACAGTAGCCGATTCTGAGTTTCTGACCGCTTGCACTGTTGCGCAGTCTTCCATCTAATTATCACCATGCCATGCAGGGAAAAAATAGTCTTCTGCTGCAACTCCTTCTGCAAAGTCACTGCCATTTTTGGCCAGTCCTTAAAATAGAAAACCTCTTGAGCATCGCTAAGGTAAGACGACCACCAGCTATAGCTGCCCACACTCATCACCATCACATCCATAAAGGTCATTATAGCCATGTCCACTTCGGCCGCATTGCCGTGGACGAAGACAAAGTTGGGCTCGCGGAATAATCGCCGACAGTAATCCAAGTCGTTGCTGATAACGAAGACGGTGTCAAGGTAACGGCGCTGGATGCGCAGCGCCATGCGCAGCAGATACTCTTCCGTAGCGGCCACGTGGCCATGAGCGGTCTGAGCGGCGTCACTGACGATGTCGCCCCGCCGCACATGGATCCCTACACGTACCGGCTGTATGCGGTTAAGAAACACGCCACGCCTGCTCAGGTTGCTCAGTCCGTCCAGGATGGCGTTAATAGCTTCCTGTTGGATAGTTTCTTTGAAGGTCAACAGCGCGCGGATCTCATGAGACGCATCATGGAAGTACTTCCACGATTGGCCGTAACCAGATAATGCTGCAGCTTGATCTGGGAATCAAGAGCTCACGTTGTGAAAGACAGGACTGAATTTTCCCGGACCTAATTCATCTGCAAAGTATCGGCCTAAGGCATCAAAAAATAACTTTAATGTTTCTAACAAAGTCCTACGTTAGAAGTACTCCAGCAAGTGTTTTAAATTCATCGTCTTTTCGCGCCAATTCTTCAGGCTTACCAAGAGTCTGCGCTTTACGTGAATTGTTCGGGAAAAGGACGGACCGGTTAAGGAAACCGATGTCCATCCCTTCAAAAAGGTCCAACCTAGAGTCGTGGGTAATGCGTACTGGAATCCGGTCATTCTTTCGAGCACAGCCGACAAGCATGGCAGACTGGAACATGAAATTTCCCAGTCCTCCATCCACCGGCTGATAAGTCACGAATCTGCGCAAGGATGATCCGTTGAGCATGTTGTCGTAGGCAGTTTGGAACGATGTGCTAAGCTGAATGTGGTACTTCTTAGCCCTTTCTATCCGACCAGCCATACGATTTAGCAAGTCGCAACGAAGCTGGGTCAGGTGTGTGTTCAATACTCTGCCGGATCTTTCCGATGACCGACACGTCTGCAATGAAACTGTGCAGTTTCATCATAATTTTATTTATAGTTATGGGCTTATGGCCTATTGGTACACTTGCTGACTCGGATTGCCTGTGCCTTTCGCTCCTGTCTACTCAGCAGTAAAACTCCACCTGGACACTGGTACAGCCAACAGTGTGTATGTACAGTGTATATGGCGCACCAGCCCCATCAGGGCACCCTTTGCGGGTCAAAATTTACGAAAGTCTACTTGTTAATAAAAAGGAAGAATAGATGAACTTACATACAGTATTGAGCTAAAACTGCACACGAAGTTTGCTCAAAACGCTGTCATATGCAAAGGTCAATCTGCACGCGCGGCAATAAATAGATTAATTGTAACTGCAGAGCACGTACAGTACTTGGACGTTTGCAAGAGAACGGATATTAAACAGCATCATTGGGCACTGCGTAAACCGTTAAGGTCTAATAATTATAGCCTACCGGATTCGCGCCCTTCGAAGTTGATGCTGACCTAATGAAACGGAAGTGATACGCGACTCGCCTCAGTGCGGGTATTAATGAAAAGCAACCAACGGAAAAAGCTAGTATGAGTGCAGTAACCATTATTCGCTGAGATGTCCAGTTCGTCATCAACTAAAGCTATGACAATCCTCCAGCAATCAACGACTGGCAGAATTCGTTATTCTGAGGTTAATTAGCAGATATCCAGATACATAACCAATATTGCATATGAGTACAAAAATTCATATAATATACTGCAGATAGTGTTATAATACATCATCATACCATAATTACCATTTAAAAAGAGCTTTTGAGGCGACAGCAGTTATCATAATAGAATACTACATTATACAGATACCAGATATTATTATATGTATACTTCAGATTAGAAGTAACTGGTATTGCATTAATAAATACTTTCCTTCCCACTACTTAAATTTTGTTGTTTTGGTATTCTGTTTCCATAACAAAATGAGAAAATTACAGTAATAATATCTTTATCTTTATATATTCATATACAAACCTACCGTCCAAAACGTAATTACCATGGATAGATCTGTAAGTACAATACAGTAATTAAGTAAGGATGGTTTTAAAAGTAATTCAATTTCGAACTGCCGGACGACTGCCGGAACAGTCCATAAATTAAAACCTGACCTTTCCAATACACCCGTGCCGAGCACGAATGCGCGAGGCTCCTTGTTATCATAATACAAGAAACAGCCTCGGCTTCGCCTCCGCATTTCTTGGGTTCTAAACTCCTAGGCCGGTTTACGGATTGTTAACTTAGAACGGATAAATCTGAAGAGCCCGATAACAGAAATTTTGTAAAAAAATGGATGTTTTGGTTTCGTGCAGTCGAACGCAATTACTTTGACTTTACAGATCATTTTTTGTTAAATTTTCGTAGCGAAAACCATCCGAATCTAATCACTCACGAGAGTACCACATTACAAACTAAAAGGACGCTAAGACTGGACAATGGTGCTAGATAGGTCACCCACTAAGAACTTAGCGGGCCCTGTTCTATTTTGCTCAGTAATATTGCAGTTTGGTCATACGTTCACCTAACGGGCTCTGTGCACTAGACAGTAGTGGTAACTCGGTCACTAGATTATTTAACGGAGTTCGTGCACTATACAGTAGTGGTAGCTCGGTCACTAACTAGATCACTTAACGGAGTTAACGATCTCGGTCACTAGATCACTTAACGGAGTTCGTGCACTGGACAGTAGTGGTTGCTTGGCCACGCGTTCACCTAACGGGCTCTGTGCACTGGACAGTATTGGTAGCTCGGTCACTAGATCACTTAACGGAGTTTGTGCACTGGACAGTAGTGGTATCTCGGTCACTCTTTCACCTAACGGGTTCTGGGCACTGGACAGTGGTGGTAGCTCGGTCACTTACTCACCTAGCGATTTTTTGACGCACTCAATCACTAGGTGAGTGACTGACCGAGCTCCACCTGTCCAGTAAGAAAAATCGCTAGGTAAGGAGAAAAATCGCTAGGTGAGAAAGTGACCCTGCTACAACTACTGTCCAGTGCGCAGAGCCCGTTAGGTGAGCAAGAGCAAAGCCCGCTCGATGACTCACTCACCTAGAAACTCCGCTCAGTGGGCAGTTATGGTGTTTCGGTCACTCACTTGTCTAGTAATTTTTCTTACTGGCCAGTGGTGGTAGCTCGGTCACCCACTCATCTAGAGATTCCGCTCATTGTCAGTGGTCGGTGATAGTGTTTCGGTCACTCACTCGTCCAGTGATTTTTCGTATTGATTTCATATTGATATTTTTACATTTTATATCGGTTGATTTTAAACGTGTTTCGAGCTCGGCAACACCGGCAGCAATGTTTGAATAACACGAGTGTTTGAATAAGTACAATAATTTATTTATTTTTCGGTTTAATTAGTGTAATAATTATTTCAATTGGTATTTTGTATTGTATCTAGGCAAGTATTTCTAAGTTTCAAGGTGACCTTTAAGATGGGTTGGATCAATCTGGTCTTGATGCCGGCTTGATGCCGGCTCGATATTTTCATAAAAGAAACACATGCCGGCCACTTCTGAACTATCCCGGATCTAATGGCGTTGTCCGTTTTTCCAGAAGTTTTATGGTTATAGAGATCTCAAAACTATGGGGCGCCGCGCGTAGTATAGATCTTGTACTTAATATAGTAAGAAGTACTTAAGTACGTAAAAACACATTCGAAACGTTTCCAGGTTACAGAATTTTTCAGGTACACATCGAGCACCTGCCTGTATTACATACCGAGCTGATTAAAAACGATTTTACAAATGAGACCCAGATCTAGACATTTCCGTAAGGCAGAGTATAAAGGACAATCAAAACAATTATAAATAATTATATAACGGGCATTCTAAAGAGGCACCACGACATTTTTCAGACACAACGCGAAAACTAACGGCCACTGAAGACATATGTATGTTGCACAACGAATGACAATTAATTGTTGTATACAACGGAGGACATCTCGTTTATAATGGTCAGGTTGAGACCATTAAAAGCTGCTACAACCCATGTGTTGCCCTTACGGTTGGGCACAAATAACTGCGACCACAGAAAGTTGCCGCGGTAGACTTGCACAATTGCGTTCGATGAGGCCAGGTTCCAGTCATCTGGAGTTTTACGAGCTTCGAAGTCGTAAACCACAATTTTATAGTCGCCTGCCAACTGTTTTTTGATCATGGTAATGTCCAGCAAATCGCCGGCATAACAGTTATCCATCAGTCCGTCGGCACTTACACTTGAACCGCTGTATTCTACCCGACCGCGTTGACTGCTGTTGGAAACTGGGCCTTCGACAACCAAATCCAACCAGCGCACCCAGCGGTGCTCCTGGATCATTAAAACGCGCACTTCACCTTGACTTGAGCAGTCGACGTCGGGGATAAGGCCATGGAATAGCTCTGGCATTTCTTTGCCGCCCAGAACAACGAAAGTAAACTGTTTAGCTTGATAGCCCTTGCGCGTGACGAGTGCGGTGTAATAACCAGTAGTGAAACTGCTGACGCTCCATTCACCACTGGCCGATGTCTTAGCACTGAGAATAATAGGACCACTGACATTGTTAATGCCGTAGCGAAATTCAATTTTTGCGCGAGACGCAGGTGGTTCTTCAGCACGGGAAAGGCTGATCTTTCCGCTCACTGTTCCACTTCCGGTGAATATGTTGCGGATGAACAATAGAGGTTCCATGGAAGATCTTGGTTGAAAGCTAAACTGGCGCTGGACGTTGTTCACAGTTATTGGATAATATCCTTCAGAGTGGAATGTTATCCCGTAGGTGCCATCTTTTGGTAAAGATAAAGTGAATTCTCCAAAGGAGTTAGTTTCTGTTGTTTGACCTTTGAATGGCAAATCCCCATCGCTGTACAGGGTAGCCACAGCGTGCACAGTGATGTTATTAAGTTCCTTTAGCGTATCAGCATCTCGCACAAGCCAGGTGACCTTTGCCTTGCCGTCTGCAATTACAAAGGACGAAGGAATATATGGTAAGTACCTTCCAGAAAAAGAAGTCAAGGGTACCTTCCAGAAAAAAAAGTCAAGGGTATAACGCAAATCAAAACAATCGCCGAAAACGTCGTTTTGCTTATTACTAGAGAATAGCTTCTGGGAGAAACAGTAAAATTAACTTAATACAGTAGCTTTGCAACAAACTCGACAAATTTACTGTCAAGTCTTGAGGTGGCGGTAACATTTTTAGCATTCGGGAATTAAGGTCTTAACAGAACGACGTACCGTATGGATACTCGCATGGGAGACAAGCCGGCTGGCTCAGCGTCGGCGTGGGAATAAAACTGCTAGTGCTCGTTGCCAGCAGCTGCAATGTATTGGAATACTGACCACATACTATACCGCCAAATCTAAGAAAAATCAGCCACAACGAAGAACAGAAATACGAGTTCATTTTGGATCAGTGTCCACAATGGCAAAGTATGAACTTTCAGTGTTAGCGTTAAGTGAATATGATCCTGGCATTATTATAATATTATTATTTTAAACATTGCTGGTCCCGTGTTTTATAGCAGACGACATGTAGGTACTTACCGCAGCAACCGGCATGTAGGTACTTACCGTAATTTTTATTGCTGCAGTGTTGCATGCTCCTTTTGTTGCGGGGGCATTAAATGCAAATGTGTGCATCTGATGGTATGTTCTAAGCTTGAGTTCAGAGGACGGCTACTGAATCACTGAATAGACTATTTGCAGTTGAAATTGAAGTGCACCTGCTATTGGCGTAACAAACTCGTTATTATCCTGTTCACTGTTACGGAACTATTAGGCTGCTGCATACGAAACACCATGTAGCTAGTTGGCCATTAGGAACACAGCCGGCACTAACTGATCCAGTTATTGTATAGCCAACTACCAGTACCGACTCGAAATATACATAGCTGGACGAGAGTGACCCAATAACAAGCAAAATATTAGAAAATATTCAAATGTTTCCGCATTCATTCCTAATCAATTCACGTGCCTGTAGGTTTCCGTCGGAAACGCTCCGAAGGAGCACTGCATTTGATCATTCTGCCTCGGTAAGTATCTGGTTTTGAAATGGCACGAATCACAGGTTTGTTCACTGACACGTCAAGCATGCATGACTTAAAACACTGTCCATAGTCCTTCAGTTACCACTTATTTTAATCCTTAGTATACAGACCTTAACTGAGCACACCTGCCGAATGAACGGAAGTCACGAAACTGAAAATATTGTCCAGTAGTTAGAACCAGCTACTCGAATTAAACCGTTACCGCTCTCCACTGGTCACCGCTATCGATTGAACAAAACCAGCTATACAGATACATAGCTCACAGTCTCACATTGTGCAAAGGTCGATTTCGCATAGTTTAAGTTATAAATTTTGCATTTACAGCAATACTCTTTGACATTTTTCGATTTTTCATGCAAAACAACGAAGTTTCTAGTTCCTGTGTGATCTAATGGTGGCGTCAGTTTCGTTCCAAATGCTGGGTTAGCGTGATCTCAAAACTACTGGAAGGTCGCGCGTAGTATAGCCTTTTTCTCAATATACATTAAAGCTTTCTAATGTTCATTGAGACTGATACAGGTACTTGTACTTGTAGTGTCTCGTATTTTAACTTTGTTTCACGACATCGGAAAGCACGACGAACAATTTTGACAAATTAAACAGCGTAGATGATAATAAAAGAGTCGATATTTTTTCGCTTGCACACTGTTGCGCAGTCTTCCGTCTAATTATCACCATGCCACGCAGGAAAAAAATAGTCTTCTGCTGCAACTCCTTCTGCAAAGTCACTGCCATTCCTCGGCCAGTCCTTAAAATAGAAAACCTCTTGAGCATCGCTAAGATAAGACGACCACCAGCTATAGCTCCCAACACTCATCACCATCACATCCATAAAGGTCATTATAGCCATGTCCACTTCGGCCGCATTCCCATCGACGAAGATGAAGTTGGGCTCGCGGAATAATCGTCGGCAGTAGTCCAAGTCGTTACTGATGACAAAGAAGACTGCGTACGGGTACCGGCGTTGGATGCGCAGCGCCATGCGCAGCAGATACTCTTCCGTGGCGGCCACGTGGCCATGAGCGACCTGATCGGCGTCACTGACGATGTCGCCTCGCCGCACATGGATCCCTACATGAACCGGCTGCATGCGGTTAAGCAGCACGCCCCGCCTGCTCAGGTTGCTCAGTCCGTCCAGGATGGCGTTAATAGCTTCCTGTTGGATAGTTTCTTTGAAGGTCAACAGCGCGCGGATCTCATGAGATGCATCATGGAAGTATTTCCACGATTGGCCGTAACCAGATAATGATGCAGCTTGATCGGGGAAGCGAGAGCTCACGTTGTGAAAGTCAGGACTGAATTTTCCCGGACCTAATTCCCCTGCAAAAGTATTGGCCTAAGCATCAAAAAATAAGACTTTAATGTTTCTAACAAAGTCCCACGCTAGAAGTACTCCAGCAATTGTTTTAACTTCATCGTCTTTTCGAGCCAATTCTTCAGGCTTACCAAGAGTCTGCGCTTTACGTGAATTGTTCGGGAAAAGGACGGACCGGTTAAGGAAACCGATGTCCATTCCCTCGAAAAGCTCCAACCTGGAGTCGTGGGTAATGCGTACTGGAATCCGGTCATTCTTTCGAGCACAACCTACAAGCATGGCAGACTGGAACATGAAATTTCCCAGTCCTCCATCCACCGGCTGATAAGTCAGGAATCTGCGCAAGGATGATCCGTTGAGCATGTTGTTGTTGACAGTGTGGAACAATTTGTGCTGTTGGATGCGGTACTTTTTGGCCACTTCGATCCGACCAGCCATACGATTTACCAAGTCGCAACGAAGCCGGCTCAGGTCTGTGTTCAGTACTCTGCCGGATCTTGCCGGTGACCGGCACGTCTGCAATGCAACTTTACAGCTTCATTATTTTATTTATGGTTAGGAGTACACGGGCTCACTCGGACTGGCTGTTCTCTTTCGATCGTTACTAGTGAAATTCCAGATGCTTATGCGCAGTTGCGCACCTGGCCATGGATACTGGAAAGTACGTCTAATGGTAAGATATAACGGTTTGTATGTTACGCATCAGCCTACCAGATTTGTGCCTTTCGAAGTTGCTGATGCTGACCAAACACAACAAAAATTATACGCAAAACGGCTCAGTGCCGGTACCAATAATAAGCAACCAGCGGAAAAAGCTATTATGAGTGCAGCAACCAAAATTCGCCGAGATGCCCAGTTCGTCATACTACGGTAATTCTCCAGTAAACGGTACTACACACCGATTGACAGAATTCGCTATCTTAGGTTAGACAGATATCCAGATGCATAACGGATAGCATATGTAAATACAGAAACTCAAAGAATACAAGAACATGAAAATAATTGCGGCAAATAGTCGGGTAGTAAGTACATCATCATACTCTCTCGAAAACAACCTTTAGGGACAACATCACCTCTTGCATAATTTTAAGTACTCTTATTACCGTATGCATAACTATATTGGAGCCTGTAATATATTCCAGATTTGGAGTAACTGGTGTTGCATATTAATACGACGTAAGTACCCTTTTTCACTTACTGATTTGTTGTCTTGGTATGCTGTTTCCATAACAAAAATACAGAATTGTACAGTACCTACATAGATACGGATGCAAAACGTTACCAAGGAACCAGTATACACAAATACATTACATACCGATTACCGAGTAATTAGAGGTCTAACCTAAGATTACATGCTCAGCGAATCTTCCCCAGTACCCGTTGCCAACGACTTCGACATCGTTAAACGTCACCGAAGATTCCCGGGTGCCTTTCGCTATCGTTGAAGCTAACGGCGCTAGTCTTAAGCCAACAGCGCCGTTGAATTTAAGCACTGGGAAGCAACAAAGTTTTCAGTTCGAAAGCCCCGACAGGTTTTTTGCTTCAAACAAAAACCGAGGCCGACGGTGAGCATTACCCATCCTCAGTGCAGCCTGTATTTATGTTCTGCTACCTGATCAACAGGAAACAGCTCAGATCTCATTAAAAGTTTAAAACCAGTAACAAAAAACTGCTTCGGCAAGAAACAAACGAACTATTTTCCCCCTTAAAAAAACCTTGAAAAACAGGCAACATACACCAACTAACAAACCCGACAAGCGATAGCTGCACTACTTGAAATTTGATGAACACGAATCGCCTAAGTAACTACAGTCTACAATAGCACGCACAAGCCAAAAAAAAACAGAGAAAGGAGTGTAAGTAACGAAAACTCATCGCGAGTTGGGAATTATTGCGGCTGAGGATAGTTGGTGTCGGCGGCCGGCGGGCGGTTGTCCGGAGAACTGTTGCCCGTAACCGAGGCAGCTGGGCATCATGCCGGAATTTTGTCCCTACGCAGTCGTTTCCCCCGGCATCATTCCCATGGACGTCGGATAGGGGGTTCAGGCGGCTGGGTCTGCATCTCGTCGCCGGAATGAATGGGCGCCTGACCGGTGGACTGCGGCTGGGAAGCAGCGCCCATGCCGGAAACCGCTGGCTGCTGGTCAGCCTGCTGCTGAGCAGCCTGGGCTCGATTGGCTACTGCAATGTGCGACGGCAGATTCATTAAATATTAATACAGTTTATATGAACAGCGTAATGTATGTAACCATTAATTTCCTAATCAGAGTAAATTTTACTCCGATTAAGAAATTAACGGTTACATTACGCTATTATAAAATTATTACACTGTTAAACTGATCATAAAAATTATCTGTTCATTTATCTGAAATTACTTGAGAATTAGTTTAATTAAAATAAATCTAAAAACTCCGACACACTTTAATTTTAACTTTTAAGTACACGGATAAAACATACAGAATTAGGCAAACTTCGTAGCGAAATGCTTCCTAGCCAGAATCAGTAAATTGCAGGAATCCCATCTAATCGATCACACAAGGATATAAGAAATAAATTTGGACCGATTACTCGTAGTACTTAATTATGCACAATGCAGGTAAGTGTATACAGGATTATTGGATTAATGTCCGGAGAAAAGCCAAATTTTTTCCATTGTCAATAGTTCAAAATTCACATTATGATCATTATCGCAATTAAATTCCAGGAATTTATTGTATGTTCGCAGAGCGAAATAAGCTTGAATTTCTGCTTCAGTCATACAGTGTTAAAGTGCTCTATTTAAATCGGTCAGAATGAGAAGTATTTTTGTGAGTTAAAATGAGCAGTAAATTTATTCACAATACTTTCTTTGTACAATTACAAGCGAGCTGCGCTCAGTTCTGCACATGCGATCAGATGAAAAAGGAGATGAAAATCGAAAAATGAATTATTTCCGTATTATTGTTAACATAGATTGACGCTTACTTTGCTGAGGGACTTTGATCAGGCAAGCTTTGACATAATTGACGTACTCTTCCTGAAAACCACAAGTCAGCGATTGCACAGTATTCCCAGCGTTTCCAGATCCGCGATTCTATGACGAATGCAAAAATGTCAGTAGAAGGCTATACGGCGTCTACCCACCCTGCAGGTGGCTTTCAGGAAGATCCTGCTCTCCAGTTCATGCGCCGATATGTTGAAGTCTGGCGCTTTGGGCATGACTTTCTCCCTGTACAACAACAACAGCTCTACAGATCTCTTAACAGGAACAGTGGTATATACTTAATGATACTAATTTTCGAAACTACAGTAATTCCAGATCTCACATTTCGGAAATGCATTTTTTACGAAATTCCCAACTCTTCCAGTCTATCACTATTGGCATTCCTGGATTCATCCTCACAAGTCAAGTCCAAACGGTAGCCACAATCTTATCTGTCCATAAATTCCATTACCAAAAGAAGGGTGTTCTGATTCTGGAAAGAGAATCTTAGAATCCACAGTAAAATGTCAGATTGAGACAGAATCAAAATACTAGTAACTAGTATGCAAATCTACCAGATTATTATACGCATTATTGTATGTACACATTGTACAGTACTGTACTTGACTTCCACTGCAGAGTGGAGGCGGTTGCGATGTAGACAGAATCTTACTTCCGTGATGTGGGCGGTCGGCATGTAAACAGGGGGTCCTGCTTTGTTGATATTAATTTCGTAAAACTAAAATAAATCACTTGCCCGGCCTTGCGATGTAATACCCTTTATTACAATAATAACAAAATCACAGCAAAGCTGCCAAGAAAAACAACACCCGGGCACTAATTTTTCTCGATGTAGCTGTTCCTCACTTGAACACGTCGTCGCTAGTTACTGTACATAATAATTATTAAGTTAATAATTATAAAGAAGCCGTTATAGGCGTTGTGTATACCATAATCTAAATGAATAATCCATTCCAGATGAAGAGGAACAGCCAACACACAGTATGAGACAGGTTTAATTGTGGGGATTCGAAAATAAAAATAAATACACCGAAAGGATGGTCACCATGACCGAAAAGCCGCTGCAGTAAAGGCAAAACACAAGCCATAAGTTCGTCTTTTAAGAGCCTAACAAGAATCAATTCAAACAGCGGCAACAGGTCGACATGTATACGAGTACAGTACATCGGAATTTCCAGATTAATGGTAGTAATCTACATGCATATTCAACTACAATAATTTCCACAACACCTTCTAAACCAAAACTTGCTAATACAGTACAATATACTGTGTCTACCAGGTAGGGAAATTATCACAATAAATTTCCCCTAAGAAGCGCGTAAGCCGTACTATGTTGCGCTCCAGGCTTCACCTTTTAACATGAAGATAACTTGGGTATATCAGCAAATAAAATCATTCCGACAGTACGTCGGCCAAGCGTTAAACCATCAACTGCGATTCTGCACAGCCACCAGACTCTGCCTCCATCCATCCATCAGGTCAACCAGACTGCACCCGTTCCCCGCTCCCAATCCCGTGAAACATTCCCACATGACACCGCGGACATCTTTCAGGAACGCCGACTCCCCATACGCCGCCACATCCATATCCCGGTAGTCGATGAGCGTCTTGGGATAATCCAGGGGCACCACGACACCCACGGGCGGGACAACCGCCGCCTCTGCTCCATGGTTCTTCAGTCCGCAGCAGAGATATAGCACCTTTGCATCGCGGATCAACTCCCCATCCGGGTGCATATCCACATCCAGGATGATGTCGAAATCCCGCTGCAGATAGCCGGCTTCCAGCTGCAGCGCCGCGGGAATTTCCGCTGCCCATTTGGCGATCTGTTCGCTCTCACTGGCGATTGATAAACCTGCAATCAATCCCGGATTCGCATTAGCTTTACCGAATACAACTTTTCCTGCAATCACACTTGATATCCCTTTTTTATCAAAGGTAAACTGTCAACAAAATATATTACCGGTTTAAAAATGAACTCGGCCATAATTTTTCCGTTATCATTTTTATTCAGTATTCTATACAACATTTACTGTAAAACAGATTATTCGTACCCATCTCCTCATCGGCATCGGACAGATCCTTCTCGGCATCCGGTTCGGCGTCACCGTGCCGCCACACAACCCCATCATCCAGATGCGCCGGTAGACGCGCACGCCAAGCCTGACAGAGAGCGGAGAACTGTTCGCCTTTGAGCTCCGTTAGCACTCGCGATAACACCTCAGCAACGGGCTTGAGAGAGGGCCGTTCCACCCGGACTAGCGCATCCGGCACGGTGTCCGCGCCAATTAACGGTGTTAATCCCGGCAGACTGCCCGGCGTCTTCTCCTCCAACGGGGATCCGGCCGATGATTCCCCTAATCCCATTCGCTCCTACACAACACGGGAGACTGATAGTTCCGCGCCAAAAGCGGGAAAAACAGAAGTTAGTACGTTCTAGACGTACCCAATTAAAGTTTCTCAGGATGCCTTCGCATTTCAGCAGGACGTTATAAGGAACGAACTTCTCGTAAATTGTTGTTTGTAAACCACGGAGTCGTTCCAGTTGTTGGTGTCGTTCTGGAAAAAAACAATAAATAAGAACTAATTTGCAACAACAACAATCGATAATGATACGACATGCTAGCAAAACTCCCACATTATGCTACAAAAATTAATATTGTATCATCCCGGAAAACCAGTCGCCCGGCGCTGGTCACACACCTGGATCGTTGCGAAATTTCAACAGCATCCGTTGTATGACATCCTTAAACTTTTGCAATTCCTCCAGCTTTTTCTTGTACAGCTCCGATCCGATGGGTACCGTGTCCGGGTTGATTTCGCCGGCCGGTGACGGTGCCATGCCCGGCTGATTGGACGGTGGGCCCGTCATGCCCATCGGGGATGATTTGGGCGGCAGAGCCACCACAGAAGGCGGTCTGGCTGTCGTTCTACAAACACAAAATCGTCAGTTTCAGTTTAACGATAATATTTAGATTAGTTTTTCTCTAAGGATGACACTGTACCCGCTCGCATCCGGTTGCTGTGGGATGTTTCCTGGCTGTCCTTGACCGGGCGGCTGGCCCACCGGTCCACTGGGACGGAACTGCGGGTTCGGAGGAATGGGTGCACTGATCAGCTGGGTTAAGAGCGATGGTTGTTGGTTCAGCTGCGCGGCGGACGGTGGCGCGGCCGGCTGGTTGGGCATCATGGGCATGCGGGGCTGCATGGATCCCGGGTAGGCGGGAGCGTTGTACGGCTGGTTGTTCTGATTGATCATGCCTTGATTGTCCCTCTGCAGAGAGTCGTCACAGGTTAGGTAAGGAATGCCACCATCAGAGAACGAAGGCCAGCGACGCTTACCATGAGCATGGCGGCATTGGCCCGTTCCATGCGAATACGCTCCTGGTGCTGGAGTAGCTGCTGGCGCATTTGCTGCTGCTGCTCCGGAGTCATATTCTGTGGGACGGCTGTGCGAACGCCTTCGGGATAGGGACCTCTCATGCCGGGTTGGCCGCTCGGGACTGCAATGACAACAGAAATTGAGAGGGAATGGCACTTAAAAGAAACCGAACAAACAATAAAACGCTCGTATAGAAAGGAAAAGTCGATCCACCAGTAGCCACCATAGTTAAATAAGGCGATAACGAACATATTTAAAGAGAAGGCATTAAAAAGCAAAATATGCACTAAACAACTTGATTTCCGGAGAAGAAAAGATAAGGACATTTTGTCCAAAAACGTCACAAGGCCAGCTAACTAAAATAAGATGATTCTTCTTCATATAACAAGTCAGTAAGTATTTTTTAAGTGAGTAATTAGCTGAATAAAGCGACAAAAACATATCGAAACTGGAAATATTCGTTTATCAGAATAATTAAAAGTCTGCAAATAAATAGAAGTAACGGAAAATTTATTATTGCATACATTATCAGAAATAACAAAAAACCAGGGACGCACAAAATACCGCATCAACAAACACGAATGTACCGATACTGTCGGGAATGTGATGAACCTACACTGCTGCATCGGTTGTCGCTGCATCATCCCCGGCTGTCCCTGCATGCCCATTCCGCCGCTGGCCATCATCATCGGCCGGCCCTGCTGTCCCTGCATCCCGGGATTCATCATCATGCCGCCGCCCACATGCTGCGGCTGGGGATAGCCGGCGCCGGCGGGCGGTTGTCCAGCGAACTGTCCCATCTGGCCCGCTTGTTGGGACGGCGGCTGATTGGGATAGCCCGGCATCATGCCGAAGTTCTGTCCCGGCGCCGCTCCCTGGCCCGGCATCATCCCCATGGGCGGCTGGTTGGGGGCTTGAGGGAGCTGCTGCTGCTGCATCTCGCCTCCGGGATACATGGGCGGCTGGCCGGTGGACTGCGGCTGCTGGGAGGGTGCGCTCATGCCTGGACCGGTTGGTTGCTGGCCGGTTTGATGCTGGGCGCGATTGGCCACTGGAATAGAAAAAAATTGTACTCATTTTCAGATCCAAATCAAACGTAAACGCAGGTCTGCGCAGCTAATTTTTATGAATACTCGTACATGTGTTAATTTTATCATTTTATTTAGTTTTAGTATTGATAGTTCTGCTATTACTGACATTAATTAATAATAATTCATTAACATATCATTTTACGTAATATTATACAAATTATGAAAACTGAAAATTAATAAAAAGTAAACAAAAAGCGCTGGATAGAACAGTAAGGAAGTTGCATATTAAACGATTAAACTAATTGTAACATGCAAGTACTTACTGTAACTTTGCACTACAATGTGAGGCGTTCAAATGAAATTAATGGAATTCAACGATATTTAAAAATCTCATTGTGCACTGAGAACCGAAAAAGTAAATTTATGTCTTCTTCTATTCGTACCAAAAGTCAGGCAGTATTTAAGTATTCACCAGTTTTATCGGTGACCAACTCCATCAACTAGATGATTGAGTGATTGGCACTTACTTTGTAGTGGAACTTTGGTCAGGCATGCTTTGACATAATTAACGTATTCCTCCTACAAATCGCAGAGTTAGCGTTGGAACATCTTTCACAGCGTTCTCAACTGCACCATTCTCTGGTGAGAGAGAACAACGCAAAAAAGGCTCTACGCACGACGCACCCTGCTGGTAGCTTTCTGGAAGATCCTGCTCTCCAGTTCGCTTGCTGAGATGTTGGTGCCAGGAGTTTTGTGCAGGATTTTCTCCCTGTGCAATAACAGTATTATACTATCAGAAACAATGGCAATACTACAGAACTCACAACCAGTCCCAGAACTTACATTTCCGCCACGCATTTCTTGCGAAAATCCTGACTCTTCCAGTCCATTGGCATTCCTTGATTCATCCTCACAAGTCACATCCACGCTGCGGCAGCAATCTGACGCTTACCAGTCCATTCGCTCGATAAGAACAGCCAAGAATACGGATTTATACAGGATATCAGTCAAAGTTTGCCGACTTCTGGAATTTATGCAGTAACTTTTCCGAAACAGGATTCAAAATTATTATTAAAAGCAGTTAGAAAAGTCAAAAGATCAGAAATATTGAAACCCTACTCAATGTTCTGCCTTTAGGGCCTAAAGGCAGAACATAGGGTAGGGTTTCAATAGTGGATGCCTAAAGTTTAGGCATCCACTGTTGTATGTTACGGGCAACCGCCAACAGACGGCTGCTTGGGAGGGCTGTCACGTTACACATGAATCATGATGTGGTGAACGAAAAAATTCCATTTTGATTTATTTTCTTGTTTCTCATCTTCAGTTTCTGCAGAACTTGCCGTTACTTGCGGAATGAAAAATTATTGTTTTTGTGTTGAATTTGTTGATAAATTTTTTTCTGTTATTGTGATAATTTCGCTGAACTTTTTCGTTCCTTGTTCGTGCAGGACCCTGGCACCCTGCTGCTAGTAAAATTGCCGAGGCCTGTGTTGTGCGTGGATTTGTTGTGACTGGCGCGTGAAAACGACCCACGTCATTTCCCTTTTCATTGCACCGCCGCAAGGCACCGCACTACTCTGCCGATCGTCGAAACGATCCGTCCACACTTGCGTGGCTCTCATTCTACTACGTGCCTGACGTTCCGAATATCTCCTTATTTATGGGATTTCTGTGAGAGAAATCTACCGTCCTGATCACCGCACATTCCCCAAAATGAGGCTCCGCAGCGTCTTGCTGCTGATGCTTATATCGCAATTATCCCTGTTCATCAATGCCGAGAACGCCATCAAGCTAAAATCCGTCACGGCCAGTCTCTACACGAAATGGCACGAGACCCCGCTGCTGGTGGAAGCCAGTGAGTTTTTCTACGACGAGAGCCCGACGCTCTTCTGGAAATTCTTGGAGCACTTGCATCTGCATGTGGGCACGGCACCGATCGTCAGCGACAAGGAACAGTATGATATCGCCGTGGAAATCGGGGAAGTGCTGCTGTCGCCTGTCCGCCAGAACTTTCTCCTCTTCGCCCTGGCGCTGCGCTACTATTCGGCGCGCATTGAGATGTACCGACAGATTGTCGATTCGGAGAATATCGTGCGGGACTGCGCGGATGTCGTCGTGGATTTCGGGAATGGGAAACGCGCGTGTGGACTGGAAGAGCTGCAGTGGAATTTGGTGGGATTCCGCCAGCAACAACCCGCCAACAGGTGAGATTTATAATTAGCTTTGTACGTACAAAACGGCAGCAAAGATTTGGAAAAATATTTCTCGAGGCAGGGAAAAATTTCAAATTTGGCAATCATTTCTACAAACTGAACATTGTTTTTATCTAACTCGCCTTTTTCGCGCAGTATGTTATTCACTAGGCAGCCAGCGCACTACGATTTTCGTGTTAATTTGACTGCAACTGATTTTAGCTTTTGAGTGTTTTTTTCTTTGAAGACGGTTTTCTTCTGGCAGATGCATGCCGGTTTTTGTAATCTTTGGTCATTTATCATTGGTAAAACATGTTTTCATCCAAAAGCACGGAATGTGCATTTAAAACTGCGAATTTAAATCTCGGAAACTCATTGGAAGGTTTTTTTACTCATGGAAAGCCACTGTAAACATCTTAAAATATTTTAATAGGCATCTTGGTTATTATAAGAATATTCCGTATTTTTTAATAAAAGCCAGAATCAGGAGACTCTCAACATGGGTTAGTTATTTCAGTACCATAAGCATATGGAAATACCATATGCTTACGAATTACGGTAAATAGTGAATATAGATACGCAGATAATCATGGTACATCTAAGCTGCTTTCTTTCAAGAAAATTCGCGTCAATTTTATCTTAAGATTGACAATTTTTAGGCCTCTTCTCATGTCCATCGACCATCATTTCTCACCGCCCCGCCCCACCGATGCCACCATCATCGTTTACGGCAACATCCTAATCCCTTCCTTCTACCAGACGCACTCGTTTCTCGAATCCCAGCCGGATATCCATTACGTATTCCGCCACTACCTCCCTCCGAATCCTCACCCATCCCGCGTCCGCATTCCCGGCTACGGCGTCGAGCTGGCCATCAAATCCACGGAATACAAAGCACAGGATGATAGTAAAATACAGGAAGGCGACGCCGCTTCCACCGCCGATCTGAGCTCCGATGAGGAGCTGGACGCCGACATTGAAGGTTTTGATTTCGGGATGTTGAAGAACCGGCTCCCGTTGAAAAAGGATCAGCTGGAGCAGTTCAAATCGTATCTGCTGCACAGCTCCGACACGGAGCTGACAGCGTTGAAAGCCTGGCAGTTTCAGGATATGAGCTACCAGGCTGCGGAAAAAGTTCTCAAAGTGGCTAAAACGCACTCCGGCAGCGCGACAGATGCCCTGAAGACGCTACGGGATTTGAGCCAGAACTTCCCGACGCAGGCGCCGACCCTCCTGCGCATCCCGGTGCGCGAGGAAGTCAAGGGGGAGATTGAGCGGAATCGGGAGTTTTTGCGCATTATCTCAACGTCGAAGCCGGCGGTTCGGCGTTCCTGATTAACGGCGTCTCGTACGAGACGGATTTGTTGGATGCATATACGTTGTTTGATAGCCTACGCGAGGAGAATAAATTGTTGGAGCGGTTGCACGATCTGGGCATCCGGGGTCCGGATTTGTCCGCCATCTTGGAGATGGATTTCCGGCCGTCGAGTAGCGCCAAGTACGGAGTAGATTTCCGGCATCCGGCGATGAATTTTGTCAATGATCTAGAGAAGGATGCACGATACTCGGAATGGTCGGCCAGCGTGCGCGATCTTATTCGCCACACGTTTCCACCAACGCTGCTGAAAGCGATTAAAAAGAATTTTTATAATCTGATTTACGTAATGGATCCCGGGACGCCGGAGAAGAACGGTGAGATTCTCCGGTTACTGGAATCATTTTACGTCCATAAACTTCCGATTCGTATGGGCTTGGTCTTTGTTACGAATCCCGATGCCAGTGTACACGGGAAGACGGATGCTTCGCTGGCCGTGTACAATGCTTTTAAATACGTTGAAGAGAAGAAATCAGCCTATGGAGCGTTGTCGTATCTGACGGATTTGTACCAGAAATTGTCGACCGTTGAAAAACTGACACCGGAAGCGGTTATCGCTCACTTCGCTGGTAAATACCCGAAAGAGAGCGCCGATATGGTATTCGGGGAGAAATCGCCGTATGAAGATGGCCGCAACGATGGACGAGCGTTTGTGGATAAACTAAATCTGGGAGTCCTTCCGGTGGCGTTGTTGAACGGCGTTCCGTTGGATCGATCGAAGCTGAATATGGAGGAGTTTGAAAATGAGGTGCTGGTGGAGATTGTCAATGTATATTCCGTGCTGCAGCGCGATGTGTCGTCAGGTGAGCTGACGGATTTCTCCGATGTCGTGGCGCATATCATGGGCAAACCGCATGTTGTTCCGCGATTGAATCCGCAAATTTTAAATCCAACAGCGTATAATGTACTGGAGTTTGGTGGGAAAAGTTTGGATGCGTTGAATTATACGTTTCAAGCGTTCCAGCACCTTCTCCCCGCTGATCGGTAGGTTTGCATTGCAGCAAAGCACGAACAGGTGTTTTTGTTTGCTTTGTAAGGGATGCAACTTTGTTTTTGAAAGAAGAAAATGTCTGGATTTCTATCTGCGTTTATTTTCTTGAGAAATACCTAGTGACAACAATTGTTAGTTGGTAAAAATATCTGTATCTTCTGCGAGTCGATATTATTACTAAATAATTTTTTCATAGCGGTAACCGATCAAGTGACGGGGACATCGTGCCGTTGTTCTACATTCTTGGTCTTGTTTGCTGTAGTTAGATTTAAACGGTGCATGAAAATCATTTACAAAAATAGAATGTGTCGATTTACACAGGTAGGATGGATCTAACAAAATATGTATTTCAGCCGTTATCTTGTATGCCAGACGGGAAAAAAACCGCTAGAACGTCATACTTTTGTGCTATTAAACGATTTTTAGAAATGTGCATGCCTTCAAACGATAACAAGGGGAAATCATTTAATAATTTTACCAGGACTGCGACAATGGCTGCCGCTTCGTTTTACCTGGTTAAGCACGAAGATGAAGGTCCGTACCCGGTGACCATGTGGGTGGCTGCAGATCCGGAAACGTCTGCCGGTCGGGATCTGTTCTACACCGCCGTGAAACAGAGTAAAACCAGCAACAACCTCCGTGTGGCCTTTATCTTCAACCCGGGGAATGTGCAGTTCGACGGGTCAAGCCACCTGATCACCAAAGCCATCCAAGTGGCGATGGAAACGCAGACGGTTAATATGGCACGGAATTTCGTTACCAAATTGCTCAAGGAGGAGAACGTTGCCGAACTGCTTGCAGGTGAGAGAAAAGGTTCTGTTTGTACAAGAAGAATACTCTCCTCGTAAAAAAAAGATCACATCTATTTTTTGGAGAAAATGTGAAAAATAATCCGTTTGATCAGGAAAAAATTGAAGAAAAAAAACTTTTTGATGACAAAAAATATTGTATTGTATCCGCGCTGAAATACACGACGAAGCACTGCATTCGTCATTAATTAGGACGCCGGCGTTTTATTATTCTTTAGGCATGAAAACGCTGCAGGATTTCGAAGTAAATGGCATGGATATGGCGGCATTTAATTCCGGATTGAAGGAATTATCGTTGGACTTTTTGAAGATCCACAGCCTGTACGCTCAGCAGCAATTCAGTCTCAAACCGGGCGAATCTGGCGTTGTCGCTAACGGGTATATCATAGCTCCCGTGACTGATGATTTCGGCGCCGATGATTTCCAGTTGTTGGAGAAGTTCACCGGGACGTACGGTGCGACGAAGCTGTCGACGGAACTCAACCGACTGCATGTTTTCGCCTCGGCTGAGCAGGTTTCCGATGTGGTCATGATGACGTCCGCTGTTCTGAGTGGATTAGGTACTGTACAGTAATCGAGTAACAAGCAAGAATTTAGAAGGTGCTTAAGAATATTTTTTTTCATTAATGAAATGGCAGGTATGTACTCTCGAAAATTATTGCTGACGCTACAGCATTCTTATTCTTTTCATATGTGGAAATCTACCCTTAATGCTTCGGCTTGTTAATATCAAAGTAATTTTCAGGACATTCTTTATTGTTTTAAGATAAGAAACAATTTTTAAAAACCAAGGTTCGTAGGAGCGAGTCATTTTTTGACGTGACTTATTATTTTTGACGTTTCTTGTTCGAACGTCTGTTTGAAAATGGTTTTTCGAATCTGTAAGCCTCTGTACTTCGAAGTTTCCCAAGGATTTCTTTTTTACTGGTTATTTTGTCCGGTGTGGTGAGCTGACTGAGCTCCGCCGCTCCGAATTGGCTGATCTCATCATATCGATAATACTCGTATAATGCACGTTGGAATGCACGATACGTAGTGTACGGGCTGCTTATGACAACCGTGATGGCACCGCTTCAGTTAAGTACTTATATGATACCAAGTCACTCGCATAATACTTCGAAATCTTTATTGAGTTAAGTTTTAAAAATTGAAATGGTTATTAGTGGTTTTAATTTTGATGGCTCCTGTAACTGTATGTTTTTTTTGTATAAAATAACTTTAAGCCCAGAAAGACAAGACAGCACAGATGTCGTAGGAGTTAAGTGAAGCGTTTGTGTTAATCTAGGGAACACGGAGGAGGCGAAGAAGCGTCTGAAAGTGTTGTACAGCGAAACAGAGCATTCCGTAGTGAATATCGACGCCCGCAATCCCGATCGACCGGCGTTTGACATAACCTTTATTGCCGATCCACTTTCCAAGGAAGCACAGAAAGTCACTCCGCTCCTGATGGTCCTGCACGAAACGCTCAACTGTCGCATCCGCATCTTCTTCAACTGCCGTGATAAACTGTCGGAACTGCCGCTGAAGAGTTTCTACCGCTTAATTGTCGAGTCCAAACTGACGTTCTCGACGAACGGCTCCATTGCGGCGGGTTATGCTGTGGCGCGCTTCCCCGCTCTGCCCCATACCGCGCTCTTAACGATGAATCTCCAGCCACCGGATAACTGGCTGACGGAAGCCAAGTATGCCGTGTACGATCTGGACAATATTCGCTTGAATGAAGTGGACGGACGCGGGGTGCACGGGGAGTTTGAGTTGGTGAATCTGCTGCTGGAGGGTTCGGCCAAGGATCAGAGTACAGATCAGCCGCCCCGCGGGACGCAGTTCATCCTGGGGACACCGTCCAGTCCGGGAATGGTCGATACGATTGTCATGGCGAATTTGGGGTATTTCCAGTTTAAGGCCAATCCTGGAGCGTGGATTATGAAGTAAGTACAGCGTGTGGAAAAGTTCTTCTTTCTTCTGAAAGTTGTTTTACAATTTTCGTTTTTTGCCGTAATTTTTACTGGCAATTGGCAAATATGTTCAATATAAAAATTTTTGCTGTCACGAAATTACTGACTCTGAGTTCGGTGTTATAACATAATACCTGCGTGTGCTAACGTAATACATGGACTGTTTGGGATAAGAACTGACTCTTGTGATTGCATTTTGTTGTACAAAGTGGATATTTGGGAGTTGGTTTCGTATAGCATGGATATTTTGAATATTCTTTTTTGTAAATATTTTTTTTCGTATAGAATGGATATTCCGAAATAATTATCCGATTTTTATAATAAAACTTCGGTAATCTGCATTTTTTTGGTATTTTTTTCAACCTTTTGAATATTTTTCTTTAGATTACGAGAAGGCAGATCGCGCGATATTTATAATTTCGCCACGACCGAAGGCACGGAAAAGGACGGCTCAGATGCCGAACAAGTGCGTGTGGTCGTCAGTTCCTTCAGCACGAAAATGCTGACCATCAGCGTCCGCAAACGCAGCGGCATGGAACGCGAAGACGTCCTAAGTGAGGCGGCCGCCAGCGCCGATAAGAAAGCCGGCACCGGCATCCTAGACTCCATCTCCAGCTACTGGCACAGCGGGGAGGACGTGGCCACGGTCACCGCACCGGAGGACGATGTCATCAACATCTTCTCCCTGGCCAGTGGGCATCTGTATGAGCGCTTCCTGCGGCTGATGATGTTATCCGTTGTTAAGAACACCAAGACCCCGGTGAAGTTCTGGTTTTTGAAGAATTATCTGTCGCCGCAGTTTAAGGAATTTCTCCCGTACATGGCCAGTCATTATGGGTTCCAGTTTGAGTTGGTGGAGTATAAATGGCCGCGGTGGCTGCACCGGCAGTCGGAGAAGCAGCGGTTGATTTGGGGCTATAAGATTTTGTTCCTGGATGTGCTGTTCCCGTTGTCGGTGAAGAAAATCATCTTTGTGGATGCCGATCAGATTGTCCGAGCCGACATGAAAGAGCTGCGGGATCTCGATTTGCAGGTATGTACTGTAAACAGTCACGGCTATGAGAACCAATGCTACTATTTTAATAAAAAAGAATTATGCAGTATTTTGAGAAATTACATTAAGTCTGATGAAGAGCAGTAGCTGTGTTTGCGGTTCCGGAATATTCCCGGTTAAGTAATTGTTTCATGACGAAGAAACGGACTCGTATGTGCTTTGTGACGTGGGTGTTTTTCGTAGTTCGTCGTAGTACAAAGGTTGACAAATGGGGTATTGCATCTTTTCGATGCAACGTTATTGCTACCAATCATTAGGCCTGGCTGTTTCTGTAATTGCTAAGGTTTCCATATTTTTACCTGCAGTAGGGCATACTGATCATAATAACTAATTAAACAAGATGTAAGAAATTTGACCGTGTTTTATTATACTTATTACATTATACAGGTATCTGATATAAAATGCATTACGCATGTACAGTACATCGTATTGTATAAACTCGCGTGTTTGGACGTTAGTTCAAGATTATCTTTTGATAATTAACAAAAATTTAGATTATCTTTTGCTAATTAACTAAGTATAGTAGTACCTTGGTAATCATTCAGTCAGTGGATGAGTGCACAAAATTGTACCTTACAGAATATTTGGAAATGCTGATGCTCGCTCGTCGCAATCGACCTGTAACATATTCTGCCAGCTTTACTTTTAGCTGTGCCTTTTTCTTCTGTAGGGCGCTCCGTATGGTTACACACCGTTCTGCGACAGTCGCACGGAAATGGACGGTTTCCGCTTCTGGAAGTCCGGCTACTGGGCGACGCATCTCGGCCACCGGAGGTACCACATCTCCGCGCTGTACGTGGTGGATCTGGTCAAATTCCGCAAGATCGCCGCCGGAGACCGCTTGCGAGCCCAGTACCAGGGCCTCTCCCAAGACCCCAACAGTCTGTCCAATCTCGACCAAGATTTGCCGAACAACATGATCTTCCAGGTGCCCATCAAATCCCTCCCGCAGGAATGGCTGTGGTGCGAGACCTGGTGCGATGATCAGTCGAAAACCTGGGCCAAGACCATCGATCTGTGCAATAATCCCCTGACGAAGGAGCCGAAATTGACCAGTGCCATGCGGATCATCCCGGAATGGAAGGGATACGATGACGAGATTCGTGAGTTGCTGGAGCAGTTTTATGCGGGGAAGGGCGGTGGTGTGGTGGGCGTGGTGGAGCCGCGGATGGAGGAGATGAAGGAGGATGTGCAAGAAGAGGAGAACGAGATTCCCATACATAATACCGCACATGGACATGTTGAATTGTGAAGTGAAGGGAATCGTTGCAATTATATTCCGGCATATTTCCGTTGGACGTTAATATAATGAGATTGGCACATGTGATACGGAGATATTGTGCCGACACGTTCATTGTTTTGTTGCGCTTTTGGTTTTATTTGTTTTTTATTGGGAAAATGTTGGATTCAAATGTGAAAAAAAAACTGTAGAAAGACTGGTTTGGATTTGCGGTATATCTGTACGTACCCTGCCATACGACACTGAGTATCTAGAAGTACCATACGACACTGAGCATAACAAGTAGGAAGTAGGAAGATTATTTTGACCTTTGGATCGTTTTTATTGGTAGCGGATTATTTTCACTTGCCCACTCTTCTCACTGGATGCTTTACTAAATAATTTCAGCTACTATCATACTGTAGATACGGTTAACCTGCTCAGATTGTCGAATATTGTTTTTGTAGTATTATGCAGTTTCAAGTACAAAGAAGGACACAGTCATAAGATGATGATGTGGTCGCTAACAAACGATGGTGCCGTCACTACAGTAGCACTGGTCGCAAGTTATGCTGTACACCTGGCCACCGAGGCCGGCCAAGGAGTTGCCAATATCCGCAGCCGCGCGGGCGCGATCCCAGCTGGACGTGCGCGGTCGGTAGGCGACAGGAGCGGGTTCATAATAAGTCGGCCGGTATGCTACAGGTTTAGGATACCCTAGAGCGACCGACACCAACATCAGCGCGACGATAAAGACTTTTGATCCGTCCATACTGAAAACACAGAAAACAAACACCATAAAACAATGGGTCATCTATAGGTAACTGCAATAAACTGTTTTATTACGACTCGTTAATTTCAAGTGCATTTAATTTATTGATTAGCATGTCGACACAACAGGGGCGAAACATACGGTTCACAACTTGTCAGATAAATCTGCCAGCATAATTGCCGATAGCTGAACACAGCGAAAACAAGTTGACCTTTTGAAGCTTCCATTATTTCGGGTTCTGTAACGGCTGATTAATTGTGCAAGGAAAGGTGATGTATTTTTTGGAAATATAAATTATGGCGTTCTTTAAATTAATTGTTAATCAAAACTAATATTTCTAATAAACTTGCTACAGTTTGTTAAGGGCTCCAAGAGCACGGCTTTGGGAACTTAAACGCTCAAAAATTACAATCTTAACTGCATATTAGCAAAAACACAATTATCAACAAACCTGTGCTGTGAATGCAGATATAAGTGGTCTGAAATCACACAGCGTGCTGCAGAATGCCGGCGACTTAGTTACGTTGGCCTTAAATGAATTGTATGGAATCCACGTCAAAGTGAATTGAACAACAATGAACTAATTTTTTCTGTTTAAGTTATGTGCTCTCGCTCTCCACTGTGCTACAGTTTAAATAGGCGGATAACCAGTCATTTTTTAAAAGTTAACAAAGACGTGGATGCCTAGAAGGTATCCAGATTCGATCATGCGATACCGGCAGTTTGGTATACCTTTGCCAAAAATTCGTTCGGAGTGTCAGAGTTGCTGTCAAAAATAACTGAATATCACTGAAAGACGAACAGGGCCTTGATACGCAGTAACACAAGAAAAAACAACACTGTTATCGAGCAAATTGTTACGTTACATATTATAAAGAGTTGCAAGGTGCTTTCGGTAGGTATTGCTGTGAAATCGTGGTAGGTGTACTTACAATACAACATGCGTTCACAGCGTAATTTTGTGTGACATAGGTACAGTATTGATGCAATTCGTAGGAAGTATACAACGTTGCTGGCACTCCCCGCAATTTACCCCAACGGCGAAAATGAAGCACCATACGATGTCCATTTACGAAGTTCAGAAGAAAATTACAGTGGGAAAACATAGTCCGCACTCCGCAGCTTATAGTGGAATTATAAAAATTGTAAAGACAGCTAGCCGGTAAAATGAACGGAAATTCATAACGCGATGGAATAAGGAACAGCTGGATGGTCTTATTGGTCATACAAATACCACCGCTACAATACCTATAAAGATAAAGACAATTATAAGGACACCGCCGTTAAAATGTACTTAGCTTTTGTAATAAATTGTGCCTCTTGAGAAATATCTAGAAGTGCCAGATTAATAAAGCTTAAGTTCATAACTAATTTCTTATCAAACATGAAATTTTAAAGACCGATTAGTTGCAGTTCTGAACTTCCCTTTACATGCTTTACATAGATAATATGGTAGTACCCGATTTACTGTGAATCCGGTGGCGGGAAGAATTTTTGTAAGTGGCCCCTTTAAACTTAAACAGAATGTCCGAATAGGACATTAGGGTAGTGGTTCCAGTCATTTGTGCGCACTCTGTACATTAGATGATGCTGATGCATACGGTGTTTGAATCATAATTTTTATTGTAATATTGTCTTGCATGCACGGGTTATCACAACAGCATTAATAACTGAAACGAACATTACTACATCCACTCCTCCATTATCCTTTAAAAATATGCGCCTGGTAAGAACCCCGTCGGCTTCGTTCCGGGGCCATCATATTGTAGGCGCTGTCCGGGGCGGGCATGCCGCGTCCATATGAGTAATCGTCGGCATAGGCATAGGGGTGTTGCATTTGACGAGCGGCAAAGGCGTACTGGTCTGGCTGATTATACCACTGTGCAAGACTGCCGTGGAAAACGGCAGCGATGCAGATTACAACCAAGCATACTCGGACAGTGGACATTCTATCAGAATGCTAAAATTTGTTACGACCAATCTTACGGTATGCTGATGCTGAGAGTGATAAATCGAGCGTAATGCGTACCGTCACTGGATCTGACAAAATATTTCTTTATGATCTGGGGAAAGTTTTTGTGAAAAATAGTATGCAAATGAACTGCAGACGGTTTCTGCTAAGTACGTGCGCACTTTTTTACGATTTTTGGTTGCTAAGTCTTGAAACTGCTCTACGTTACTAGGAATAATGTTATTCAGTATAATATATTTAATAATTAACAAACGGCAACGCCTTGCGCTCAAGTATTATTTAAGTTATACTCCTGGTATTTCTCACTTATGTAGTACAGACGAAGATAATCTAATTAAAAAGCATCAATCACTCTGCAAAATGAACGCTCTCACAGAAAAGGTAGTTCGTATAATTAAAAAGTTCATAGGTATTATAATATGACTGTCGAGATCATCGGAAAACTCAAAAGCTGCACAGCGAAACTGCACATTTTCAATTACATGACTAGCTAGCTAATCAGTAATCAGCACTCGTGTAATCTGTATTCCCATTGAATTACTATGAAAGCATTCCCGTTTTCATGCATGCATGGTAATAACACGCGCAGAATTTTGATGGGAAACTTAAACTTTATTTCGCGTAGGTTCCATAGCGGTGACGTGCCACAGGTCACTGCAGCGCAGCAGCAGCGGATGGCGGTTGTCCACGCCGCGCCCACATAAATGTCACAATGGTCACCAAATAAGCTGCCATCTACGACAAAATATGAATACGAACATTATTAATCAATCAGCATTTGTATGATCGAATAGGCAGCACCCTTATGATTTAGGAAAGTGCGCTACAGCCTACAGCAAAGATTCCGTTGCGGAACCGTATTAACATGTGCTAGCGCTATAATACTGTGTTCTGTATACATACTGTGTTCTGTATACATACGTATGTACAAGATTATGTGTCTGTCAACGGAGAAAAAACATCATATAAATACATACAGTAAACACCGTTATGAAATACCTGCAACAATGCGGCACGGTTTAAAGAAAGCAGCTTCGCGGCAGTGAAGTATTTGCAACTGATATTGTACAGTTCCAGTGATGGGCGGTTCTGGCTAAACGCAGATTCATTGTCTTCACTGATGGGAGTGGAGCCTGTCCCGCGCTCCAGTATATACGGTCCAACCCGTGCCAACACGCGAAAGAAATGTAGCATCAAAATCCGACAACTTTTGACCAAACCGTCGTCGGGTGAAATTAATGTTACAGAAATAAATATTTCCGGCTTCGTATTATGCCACTAATACAGGGAAAGTTGATAAACCATAAATGGACGTTTACATAAGTATGTACTTACACGCACATTACTGCGACTTGCTCTCATGCTGTAACTGTACCAAGTTTTGATGGTCTGGAATCTCTAAAGCAGGATAACAGCAAGATTAACATGAACTTTTCAAAATTTAGGAACAATTTGCCTATAAAATTGTTAACTAAAGAAAATAAAAATTAATTACTGCTTACAAGTATAACCACTGTGAGGATATTGATTGAACGCAGTGACATAGTCACTTATGTGCACGCCGTACACGGTACGTTGGATCTGGGATTAATTAATATTAATTAATATTCAATACGTATTTCTGTTTATGACATTAAATTTAGCATAATATTTTATGGCAAGCAGATAACGGAAACGATGAATGTGACGATAGTGCATGTCTTATTTGCCCTAAAAGGTCAGTGAACAAGTATCGTACCAGTACCTGTTCAGCAGCCCATTCCGCGGAAATCACGATAAAAATTATCAAACAGCCATAATACAGTGGAAATGCCAGAAAACTGGCGATCGCTGCGGTGTTGAGTTTTTGATCCTGCTCAAGCATCTGGGGAACACACACAACAGCAGAAACCAAAAAGGCGATGAACAGCGCAACGATCGGCCAGCCGATAAAGGCATTAGTATGGTCAAACAGTTTCGCTAGTTTATGTTCTAGCGCTTGTATTACCGCTAAAATATGCATTACCGCTAAAAATTCCATTTTCGATATGTTGTCGCATTTGTTGGGAAAAAAACTTAGCAGTGTGACCAAATCCGAGCAGAAGAAGAATTAGAGCCGAGTGAACGATTTGAAATACTAGCATGCTCCCTAATCCGATTGCCGTCTGACCTAACTGCCGGTCATGTACCGTCACATTAAAAAAGGCAAAATTAGTCATATTGAAATTTTCCTGACTAATTTTCAACAGCTTCACAAACGTAACAACGGCATGCGCCAAAAACGAGAAACTGACCACATGCACGGCAATCCAACCCTTTCCCAGCTGCTGTGAGAAATGTGGACCTTTTTAGTAAGATAACCAGGCGTTTCATGTGAACCAGTGCACTGATAAATAGTCGGCTATTAAATGCAAATGTCGCCAAACAGAACAGCGAAATAGTCGGGTAGAGCTGTGATTCGGTATTGATGAAGAAACAAAAGAAGTCTCTTTGACACGAGATGATGTCATTGTCGGATGTTGCTGCTGGCTGCAAATAATAGTCACCCCACACCAGCACCGTGGCTGGCACGTGGAGCACAATAACCATAACCCAGCACCCAAACTGGAATACACGCTGACGTACACGATTTAGCTTTTTGCAGATGGCCATTGTCTGCGCTTAAGGTTAGCCACACAACGATTTGTACTGTGTGGCTAACCTTACACGAAGGTTAGCCTGGCTAACCTTACACGAAGACGCAATAAAGGCTGTGTTTTTTTTATACCGAAAAACGGCTAATACAAGCCTCCTTCGTCACACGATCGCGTTCCATTACAAAAACGCACAAAAGCGCATAAGTCACAAGTTAATACTGGATAGTTAAACTGGCTTCCACTTTAATACAGCAACTTTCAACGAGATAACCATTTTGGAGAAGCCTAGTCGCTTATATAGTTTCGGCAGTGCGATATACAACGAGTGACCTTAGTGACCCACGTACAGATACATGCCAAGCGTTAAAAAAGAACCTAGCGGTTATTATTTAATTATAATGTAAGCGAGTTCTGAAATGTGCCCGCAATGTTAATTTGTACTTACGTAACAATGTGATACTTTATTGCTCTTCCGAGCGGTGTGGCCCGGAAATTTTCGTTCAGTGGTGAAATTGCACGTAAGTCATCCCATAAATCTGTTCCCCTCTAAGGTCAGACCATTACTGCTCACATAATTGAGGATACTATAGGAAGGGATCCGAAGGTTAGTTCAACTCAGTGCTTTGCAGGTGCAGAATAGTGAAGCGGGTGAATAGTGAATGGTGCAGAATATATAGTACGACGTTGTGTGCATTTAAAGTAGTACGTACGGTGTTGGTTCTAACTCCCGGACACAACAGTTACTGATACAAATTTGATTGCTTACTTATTCTCAAATATATATACAGTACATACGAAACATAATATTATTACGATACTTAATATGTGGTACGAAATACGTACATCGATCGAAACCAGTCGCCGGCGTTTTAGTTAACAGACCTCCTAACGGAAAAGGCCTTATAATTACGGGGACGTCGCGTCTTTATTTGGCGCTTATTGTTAGTGCCATACGTGGACAGCCTGTTATGATAGATTATAAGATCACCTGTTCGGTATACCAGTTTTACCCGCATCAGCTTTGTCTTCCATACGAATTAACTGAGGCGTAACCATCCATATGCCGATCGTATTAATTCAGTTTACGACTTTTTGCCTTTGTGGTATAACAGCAGCGAACAATGTTATTTATGTTTCCTCCGGATTTAAGATTTGTGGGTGCTGTTCGAGACTGAAACAGCACCCCAGCATGTCCTGGGGGCGTCATGTAGAGTGGATTAAATCTCTAGCACGTGTCAGCTGACTTCATGGAAACAATAATGTTGAATAAATCACGTTTTCCTACACGCACGTGGCAAACTAAGGGTTTCATTAAGTACTTAATTTAACCGAGATAGTCGGTCGGCCAGCATAATTCTAATTTCTTATTGCCTAAACGCTAATCTCGCATGCGTCGATCTCCATACAAATATCGTATGCTGCTTACGCAGTCATGCAGTGTTTAGGTAAGCAGCCGGAGGCCCGGAGAATCTAATCCCAGGTAGTAGAAAACCATTATACCGGTGCAAAACTACGTATCAGATTCTGATCTGCTTTGTCATGTCGCATATGCAAACGCCTAGCCATAACCTTTTTGCAGTAATTAATTTTGGTGACCCGTATAATATATGAACAAACATGTAAGATGCTTTTTATAGGGACGATGACGTCTAAGCATAGCAGATGCAGGTTTGTTAGTAAAATTCAACGATTATTATTATACGGTAGATATACGTATATGATGAAAAATAGTGGTATGTACAGAGTACACATTACACAGGTGACAGTATAGTCAAGGTATAATGGTTTACCCTATATATCTTGGTATAGTCCATACGCAGATATTTGTAAATTGCGAGTCATTTCTTTAAATTCTATATTGATACCTGACAAACGTCGTGTAAGTTTCAACATAATCTCCACACACCATAATCTCAGCCTGTATGCTTTATGGACAACACCATGAGTAAACATCGCTTCACAAAAAGTCTTCCATGTACTTACATGTACTAACGCGCATCGGTATAAAGAATTATTTTGCTATTTGTACAATAAATTTTCACAGCTCGAGAAAAAATCTTGCGGAGTATTTACAAGAAAGAGTTTCGTGACAGCGAAACAAATGTACAGAATACGAAAATTTCGGTGCTGTCAATTCAAAGCGCAATTTAGATACAATACTAAGGGTCATCCGATTCGTGGAGGTAAATTTCTGTAGGTTTTCTCCGGAAGTAAGAAAGTTGATTTCCGGTGGGTCAGCTGCGGAGCAATCGTACGAACATCGTGACGCGACGGTGGCGCTGCCATAAAGGGATCCAGAGTTTTTAGCAGGCTATGGTCAAAGAAGGGCGAGCCAGTCTTCACTGGCGCCTCAACGGGCGACTGCAACTCCGCCATTGGTCCGGTCTTGTGCTTTCTTCTAATGCCGGTCAGCATACTAGCATAACGATTGACTTGCGAGACCAGTGCTTGATACGCCACCGAGTGAGGTTTCGCTTTCGGTGCGAGTGGATTTGGTAACATTTGCACCCGAGTGACTGGCGGCTCCGTCACCGGCTGAAGGTCGTCAAACGGGCTTGAATAACGATGGACAAACGCGGAGACACTAACGACACTTACTGCACAATGCAATATCACCGATAAGAAAACATTCACTGAAATCATTCTGATATCAACCGAAAGGCCAATCGCAAATCGCAATTTTATAAAAGGTCACTCGCATGAGAAAAAACAATCACACTATAATTCAACGACATCCACTGATTTTGATGCATTTAAAGCCAAGGATGAATGATGAAGGAAAGATTATCGGCTGCATCTCGTTGTTAGGTCACCTGGCGCGTCTCCGGGAGGCTCTATATGCCTGGATGAGTATTAGATATCTCCTGGTGCGTAAACAGATTCGGTTTCACTTTAAAGTTATAGCTAATTATTATGTCATAAGGTTGTTTTGTCATAACGCTTTAATCGACAGCAGTCAGTTCACAGATCAGATGGACTAACCCAGGTTTACACTACTTGAAATGATCGAAATTTAAACTTTGAAAAAAATGATGAATAGTGCATGCGTTGCAGTTTTAATTACATGCGCATGTTAAACGTATACAACAAGATCTTGACTAGTACGAGTACAGTAGTAAGTAACTCAAATAAGTGTAATATGCAACATTTTTTCTACATCTATAGCAATGCTTTAGAATCAACGTACAGTTTTTGTCCGTGTGGGAGAATGTTGCAACAATAATTATGTAAACCGTGCCACCCTGAAACGCGATACGTTCATAAATAAGAAGGCTTATTTGTCTACGGCCGCCCACGAACCAGTATAAGTGTGTAACCACAAAATGTTAGCTGCAAGGATGCACTGACGTAGCCGCTGATTGTCGCGAGATTGAAATTAAATAGGATTCACGCTGAATGGGTAATCATTTTTGTCCTGTTGTACAATATGCAACACAATTAGTGCCGTTGTTTGTACCCAATACATCCGCCACTATCGGCAGGCACTTCACGGATATGATTTCTATGGGAGTGTCGGTAATATCGACTCGATATCCTGCTAATAATTAACACAGCGGTACAGATGGGGGTCACTGTGCGTGCAAACCTGACAATGCCTGATAGGCGCGGCTCTGTTAAAATGCACAATGCATACCGCTGATCCCTTTCACTGGAACTCGGAGTTCTGCATCAAGAAACCAGCCAGGCAACCGCTTAAGGAAACCCCCAAATGAATTACGTTGATGATGAGATATCATGAGCATGCGCGGTCAACTTATTAGGATATTGGGCAACGGTTGCCGAGTTCAGCCATGATTAATCTGTGATGTTGCCATATTGGTATACGGATACATTGGCTAATACCGTAGTTCTGCGGACCGAACAAACCTACGTATTGCAATTCGCAATTCAGGCAATATCTGTAGGAAGAAGGCTAACCATAGGGAGCTTTGGACGCTTTTTTATTTTTGTTTAGCTGGTATTACTCACTAGCGCTGCAGGTCATTATGCATGCTGAATAAAGAAAAAGCGATGATTGAGTACTACGAACTCAATCCGATAGCTCGCCAAAATGGTACAAGCCGACGTATTTTGAATTTCCCGCTTTTAATAACAACAGGGCAAGCTACCAATAACAATACAATCATAGGAGGACATCAGACAGCAGTAACAACACCTACCGTAGCAAATATATTAATTTTTGTCCTTGCATATGATTACGCATATATGGCCGGCATCTTATGACTTTCCGCTGACCGCTCCTTTTGAGCTGGGAGATCTAGAACGTTTACAAACCGATTATACCGGTAGACAGTTTCGAATTTAACAAGCGATGTCGGCATGAATGTGCTACTTGTATGTGTCAGCGGATCAGCATCGTACACCTGGTCGCGATCCAGCCAGGGCGTCCACAACCCTAATGGAGGTCAGGATGGGAAGCGCTTATACTGGAACGGGTACACCGACTGATTATACACGCTGAGTTTTTGTCGGAGCATCTTCAGTATACGCGGATAAAATGAGGCGATATTGATGGTCTCGCATGGATCGTTAATTAGGTCGAATAAGCAGTCGCTCAGATATGGTCGACAGGTCCATACTTCCTCGCCTTCTGGGAAATTGCACCGTACTGATGTGGGAATCCAGATTTTCATTGAATTACCGCGTGTAGTGCCTTCCGTTTCCCCACAACAATACGCCCTACGTATTCTTTACCACGAGTAGCATTAAACGCAGTACTATGCGAAAAGGGCAAAAGGTTCGTGTTCTTTTCAAGCATTTTTTGAGCGATTTGCCAGCATTAGAAACTGTTTTCTAGTTTGTGAACTTACTATCCAAAATAAGTATGCATACAAAGGTTCCCGCCTGAAAGGTCAGATTTATAATGACAGCACGCTATTAACGGAAAGAGATTTTTTTTTACAGTTTGATATGCATATATATTGTAGACGACAAGTAAATTTCACGTTTCTATAAGATCGTACAAAACTAACCGTAAATTTTATACGGTCCTCCGTATTTATCCTGGTAGATTATAGCGTACGCTCCCGTTCTGGAATCGATGTTGTTCACCAGCTCCCTGCTTGGCCCATAATTGAGCCCTTGTGTTAAAGACGTCCACTGGCTCATGCTGGCAATTCTTATGGAGATCGTCCAGGTTTCCACCGGCTGCTTCATACAACGTCGGCAGCCAGTCGGTGATGTGAATGAGCTGATTGGTTATGTGACCGCGGCGCTGTAGTGCCGGTGACGAGATGAACGACCGCACTCCGCCTTCAAACAGCGAGCCCTTGCCCAAACGCAGTGGCCAGTTACTGCCGCGGTTGGCGCCCCGTCCGATGGAGGTCGTGCCCACCAATGACGCCGCGTTATCGGCAATAAACACTGTTAAATGGTGTTGTTAATGGCGCCGATATACGTCAAAGCGTCCACTAAGCGTTTAAACTGTTCGTCCACGACCTGAATGAGCCCTGAAATCAAATTTCGCACAGCGGGGTGACTTTTAATGTATTCGTTAGGTTTGTTCTTATTCCACTACGCGGAATGCTAATATATACGCAGTGTAAAGGTCATCCATCGATGCGCAAGATTCTTAGTGTTATTACGACACTTCAGTAGCGCTAGAGTTTATTAATTTGTTTTCTGTTCAGCATAAAAAACTCACCAGTGCACTATCATGTCACGTCGAATGCAGGAGCTTCCTAAGCTGCTTTTTGCGTTCGCGAAACTGGTCCGTGAAGGAGCGAACCAGCGGACGCAGTTGATACTTGGGCATAACTTGTAATACGGCGCCGAACTGATCAATACCATTGTGCGGAACGGGCGTGGGGAAGTAGATAGAACGGGCTGTGGTTGGGATCTTGATCGTGTATGATTTGCTCGGCCTTGGCCGTCATCCGCTCCGGAAAGTAGCAGAGTAGTTGTTCGTTGTATTGGCAAATATATTTGCCAATATAACGAACAACTGCTAATTTCCGGGAAAATACTATATACCATGGTACAATTGTATATACAATGTTGTCGTTCTCGCGAAATGCCCGTCCGTTGTTCGGCAGCGGTTTTATCTAAATGCTGTAGAAAATTTCGAACGATCTCTTTCGAATTGGTGTGATGGGTTGTCTTTCGTTGATATGAGTGCATGTTGAGCTTACTGCACCCAGTTCGTGGCATTTTAAACTTGAAATTGTAATGTAGTACTCAATAATTTGTACCCATTAGTAACTCATCTGTACTTATGTTGCTTTAATGGCAGCACCGTTATTAGGAATAGGATGTCATATCTGCGAAATGCGGAAGGCCTTTTGTGCAGTCACTTATTAATTTGTGTATTTATAATCATTTTATACTCATACCACCATTAATAAAGTAGTACGAGTATAATGCAAAATATATCAATAGATTCATGTATCCTTACGTCCTTATTTTTTCGTTCTTAAATTCGTTCGATTACCTCAAAATAACTAGAAATTCATCCAAAGTCAGCTTTAAAGCTTTTACATTTCAAGAATTTCTAAATATTTCGACTCGGCCCCGCTGCGCGGGGCCGTTACCTCTAATACTTTTAGCCTCCAGAGTTTCTAAATTTTAAAAATATTTAGAAATCTGAGTACCCCAATATCTCACGGTCTGAAGTGTCTAATTTATACGAATATCTTAGAGCCGGCCCGCGGCCCGTTAACTTACTGGATTCACTAACGTAGCGGCTCTGTGGTACTGGTGGCAGCTTAGGTATTCACTAACCTCTAAATCTAATAAATATGTATTTAATTTATTTTAATAAATACTGAACAGATGGCTGAATGGCTGAAAATCTTGCAGTTAGTAGCTAAAGATGCAGTCTGCGAGGTCACTTTGAGCAACTATTAATTGTTTCCACAAGTTTCCATTAATTCTGCGCTAAAATATCGGCTGAATGGTGTTTTATGGGCATGGTGTAAGTGATCCCACGCCATCCATTTATCACCGTTTAAATACTATCTGTCGTACCAAAAAAGTCAAGTTTTGAGTTGGCTAGATCAGCAATATAAAGTTACATTAAAAACATGAAAAAGACAAACAAAAAGAAAAACTACGGAGATTATTACAGTTTTTATAAACTGATCGATTTTAACCGGAAAGCTCGAAAGCTGTCCGCATTTCTACATGTTTAAAACATTTTCGTAGCTGGCCTCGGTGGGGTTTTATATTTGAAATATTTTATTGGTGTACGAGGTATATTTTGTAATTTCTTTCATTCCTCCATACCTTGAACACAACTGGTCGCGCGCTAGCGCGACCGATACTTGTATAGAATTAATTTTTGCACTCGTATTAATTCTAACGACAAGATTTCGTTGCACAGCAGTAACAACTTACGACTTAATTAAGTACTATATTGGCATCTAATTGTATCTCTCGAATTTTATTCGAAACCATTCTTTATGGAAACTGTTGTTGTTTTTTGCATCTGGAATTTCTGAAATGGCGTACGAAATATTGCAGGTTGACTCGGCATCTGGACAGTTTGTTTGTCGTATTATAGTAGTTTGTCATATTACAGTAAGAATTTTTTTTTAATAATCCGCGGCGGTCGAAGGACCGACCTTCCCAGGACAGCTGTTACAACTTACAAGTCTGTGCTTTTGCGGTTTGCCTTTTTAGAATGCGAACATCTACGCGAGAACGGAGTAGATTTTATTCGCTCTAATTTTATCGCTTTTTCAGTTGTAGATTTTAAGGTTTGAAACCGTTAGAAATTTCACAATTAAGTTGCCAGCATTAGTGCCGAGCATCCACTGTATTTTAAACAATTTTTCCTGAGTTGATTTTTGTAGTGCATGAAATGAACTCGTACTGCGTGAGTTTTGAAGCACTGTAATTATCTAATCACGATGCTGGAGGCATGGAAGCACATCCTCAACATTCCTTGCGACATCTCCACCTGTTCCTCCAGCATTCTGGACGCCAGCGTCGTCGGACACCGCGTGATCGTCCGCCTGGATGCGGCCATCCGCGACGTCCTGGCGCATGCATCCCGTGATGCAGCGGCGCCTGCTTCCCTCCTGCAGCCCCTGGAGACCCTCTTACTGTACGCCTGGCAGGAGCTGAACACGGGCAAATGGAGCGACGTGGATGCCAACTGGCACGCGCTGTACGCCGCGGTGTCCTGGCTGAAAGCCGTGGCCACGGTGCTGGTGCGCGGCGGCCAGCCGACGGAGGCGCTGGGCGAGGAAGTGATTCGTATCTGTGATATGGGCCATCTGATGGGCGGCGATGTCTGGGAGGGGATTCTCATTCACACCATCTCTAATGTGGAGAAGTATCGTAGTGGAGTGGCAGCATACGACGGGCACAGTAGCGCTGGCAGTAAGCTACAACTAGAAATAGATATGACGCTGCAGATGTTACTTCTGATTTTCGTAAAATATTTTTTTTGCCATCGGTTTTTACCGTTTCTGAAAATGCCGTTTTACGGGAATGATGATTACGCAGTTTATGTTTTGTTTCTGTTTTAAATAGGAGAAAATTCGCCGAATTTCTGCTCCATATGCATTTTTACATTATCATATACTTACCTAATATTTCCGTCGTTTAATGTTGTTTTATGTTCAAAAAATGTTTATTGTTTTACATGTTTATAATTAGTAGTATTATTTTTTAGCATTATTGTGTTTTACTACGTACGTATTTTACGTAATTTGTTGCATTTTTTTAATCATACGGTAAAGCTCTAAACCCAAGTTAAAAGTTGTATTACAACGGGTTTTAATTTTTATTCATTGTATCGCGGTATTTATAATTGAACGATGCTTAGACACAAAAAGATTATACGAGCAGTTGTTACCGTTGTAATTCACATTCAACTGAATGCACATGATCCGATTAAAATGTTCTCGCATTTTGTTAACCGTCGATTCCCCCAATTTTCCAGATACCGATCACCTGCATCCGGCCAAACGTCCCAAACCTTCCCACCGCCCGGCGATCCGCCATCCCATCCCCACTGTTCACTTACCCTCCCTGCAGGCCTTCCACTCCACCTACCTCTCCACACACACTCCGGTGATCATCCAGGGTGCCCTCTCCACATGGCCGGCCCTGGACAAATGGTCGCCGGAATATCTGCGGCAGGTGTGCGGCTCCCGCACCGTCCCGGTGGAATTGGGCCGCCGCTACACCGATACCGACTGGACGCAGCAGCTGATGACGGTCGGACAGTTTATCGATCGCTATATCTATCTTCGCGACAATCCGGACGGCCAGATGGCCTATCTGGCGCAGCATGAACTCTTCCGGCAGGCGCCGGGGCTGGCGGACGACATTATCACGCCGGATTATGTGGCGTTTGCGGGGGATGATGAGCCGGATGTCAATGCGTGGTTTGGGCCGGAAGGCACCGTATCGCCGTTGCATTATGATCCCAAGGAGAATTTCCTGTGTCAGGTGATGGGGGAGAAGTTTATCCGGCTGTACCGGGAGGAAGAGAGTGAGCGGCTGTATCCGCATGAGTCGAAAATGCTGGGAAATACTAGTCAGGTAGGATATTACATTACTTGCCGTACTTCGCATCGAAAACTGAAATCCTGAACTAAATGTTATCTCCTGCATAAAAATATCTTTCCAAAAACACTTATTATTTTATAAGCGGCTTGAAAATATGTACCATGCTTTCTTGCCTATATTGCGTAAATAAAATGTGTTGCAGAATTTTTTCCACCAATTTTCAATTTATTTCTTTTGAAATGCTACTTTTTGCAGGAATCAAAATTTCCAAAAAGAATAAAAAAAAATTTCGGAATGTTTAATGTTAATTTACAATCCTGCGTGTTGTGTACTGGTCAATGTTCGTTTTTTATTATTTTCTACCTTGGATATTTTTGCAGGTGGATGTGGAAAATCCCGATTTAGACAGGTTTCCCAAATTTAGCGAAGCCAAATACGAAGAAGGAATTCTGGAAGCGGGTGATATGCTGTATATTCCGGCCCGATGTTGGCATTTTGTTCGGAGTTTATCCGTTAGTTTTTCTGTGAGTTTTTGGTTCAATGGACAGAATGATGCCTCATCGAATTAGAGAACCAGAATCGAAAACTCTGTGACAATAGTTTATATGATTTCTATGCGCACACGGCACACCGTACTGACAAAAATGCCAATATTTCGTACATTTTAAATCTATTTGATGCAGAACCGAAATAAATTTTTTTCGGGCCGGTTAGACCCATTTTTTATGGTTTTGCAAATGACAAAAGCTATGCTCATAACATCGAACCAACGGCCACATGCAAGTGACCCGGTCATAGGAAAACAAACTATTACAGTACAAGTAGCAGTGCGTACTGACAGAATGAGAGTCTTAGAATCATATAACGATCATCAAACAAAACGCAATGCCATCGCGAAACATGCCTTCCGTCGAACAAGTCAGTGCAGCGATAATCTAATACAGTATGCGTAGTCGCTTAAACCATAACAGCACAACCATACTGTACAAAACTAAACGAAAATAATCAATTGTAGGGAATGATTAGTTAAATAATAAATTTACCATCGTGTTAAGAGAAAGAAAACGCCGACCAATTTCCCTATAAAAGCTTTCGAATTCAAAAACCGAACCGGGAGTACATAACCAAAGTCGCACTCCCCTGTTAAACCTTAAATCCAAAAAATTCATATAGAAAATTGTCATATGACTCATGTCTCTATGTACAGAAAACGCAAGGCAATCCCTGAATCGCATCCGGAATTAAAAAAAGGCCAAAATACTACTGAAAAATCAACAAAAACGGATATAATGTGGATATCGAATGGAATTACGGTAAGTGTTATACCGTAATAATCAGCGTCGCGGTGAAGTAAAACCATAAAAACCACTAAATCAACGATAAGACGGGCAATCCAAATCCGACGAGATTGGCACAGTGCCTGCTTTCAGGCACTCATTCTGAGCAATGTCTTCAGTGTCACAGTGAGAAACTGAGCGCGCAGCTGCATCACAGTGTGCGTGTGCGTCATCACAGGATCCGTCGGTTTATTCTCCTCATCTTCCTTCTCAAACACCGACCCGCTCTCACTTCCCGAACTCTCCAGCAGCCACTCCTCCGGGGGCAACGGGAGGTCCTCCACACGGGGCGGCGGTTTGGGAGAGGACTTGCTGGCGTAGAACTCCATCTTTGGCTTCACTGACGGCGACGGTTTGGCCTCGCTATTCTCAGACAGGCAGCGGGAATGTAGGACGGCTTCACGGATGACACGCGGGTTACGGGAAGAGGTCGGCGGGATCACGGGATAGGAGGCGGACATCCGGCGGACGGGATGGGAGATCAGGGGCACCGCGGCACGCAGGGCCGCGGGGATCTCGACGTTGTGGTACAGGGAGAGGATGGAGTGGTCCATGGGACCGGGGGAACTGGCTGCCCGATGACGACCCAACGGGATAACGGGATGATGGGGGCGCGCGTCCATGGTACCCTCTCCTTACTATGCAAAAACAAGGCATGTTCAATGCTGTGCGAATGTTAGCAAGAGATACCGTACCAGTTCTACAATGTGGGAAACAAGGAAATGACGATCGGCTAGGTGATTTCTGACTGCTCCAGTTTGGACTGGGGCCTGGGGATACGCTGAATGATACACCAGGATGGAACTGCACATCCGTTACTGCTCAATGATTATGCTTTATGACTAGTAATGGTCACATATCGTGCTCCGCACATCCAGACGGAAAAAATAATTATCAACTTAACGATGAACGATGAAAATGCTGGAGCCTGGATGACATTGTTCGAGGAAGGAAATCGTCGAGATAAAAATCAGCTGCGGCGCAGCCTGCCATCTTGATTCTTGATCGAGTGCGGAGTGCGTGTTCATTCACCTTCAGCGCTGGTGTAAAAATGCAGTACGAGATCTCAGATCTGACGAATAGGCAGGTTTGTGCAAACAACCCTCCCGCGGCGGATGCCAATTGTACATCACTCGTAACTCGTATGAGTCACTACTAATAACTGAAACGAGTAGGAATAGCGGAAGAACGTAGTGTACGGGCTCTTCATGGTAGGACGGGCTTGTAACTTTATCGATGAGCCGAATAATTCGCAGTTTGAACGAAGTAGAGCATTATGTTTTTGATTTGACCAATCAGATCCAACAAGTAGAGATGAATTTTTTTCACACAAATACAACGCACAATGAAATTACTGATCAGTCACAACAGACTCTCTTCATTTATTTATCAAATGAATTAAATTTGATGATCAACCGGTAACTGTTTACGTTAACCTGTCTCAAATTCTCAACACCAGAAATAGTTTTTTTACGATTAAATAAGTACACACACGATTGAGCATTCTACAGCAATCTAACTGCATCCGGTAATTTTCATTTTACTGGGTAAAAAATCTATCCACACATCGCCAACAAAGACACACAAACACAAAATAACACACCTGCAATTCTTTCTAAAAGTTTTACGCTGTTTCATGTGATCAATAAAGTTTAATATCAACTGGTTTTATCCCAGTTTACCGCATTCTGTTACCACAGGGAACAAAATCATGACCAAAGAATAAAAAATAAAACTCCAAAACGGAAATCAAAAATGATCTATCCTTCGACCTTGTCGAATTCGGGCAGTTTATTCCTCATAAACTCCATGATTAACGCATTCTGCTTGACCAAGCCGGAAAATTCCCCCAGCTCGGCTTTGGTCAAGTACGGTTGTACCATTTTCAGCAGATGATGATGGCATTCAGTCCATGCCAGGTAGTCCGTCTCACCCTCAAACATGGCAATCTGAAACACACAACATGGCAATCTGAGACACGCAATCTGGCTCTTACAGATAACAAAAACTAAATAAATACGGCGATTATTAATCTTGTGTCACAGATGGTTAACTTGTGCAGCAAGAACTACCAGAGCAATACAATTATTTTACTTTCGTCAATTACCCTTATTCAAGTAAGTACTTTCAAGTTTCGTGTAAGCGTTAAATTCAAATCCGTTGAATTACGTTAAATTCAAATCTGTTGAAATAAACAATAAAAAAATATACAACTGGTAAGCTGTTAAAATAAACATCATTTCACGGAGCAGTACAACATAACTAACAGTGCAGTATCGTATCTGTGCAATATTTATGGTGTACAGAGCTCTCTGTACGTATCTGTACTTGATAACTGCCTACTGAATATTTCTAAATGTTTCTTACCCATTCCTTCATAACGGGAAAAGGACATTTCTCATAACCGGCGAACATAGTCGGATTTCTCAAGAGTCCCCGCGCCGCCATGACTCCATCGGCTCCGGTCTGCTCGATGATCCTGTCGACATCGGCCATGTTGTACGCATCCCCATTGGCCACCACCGGGACGCTGACGGAATCTTTGACCAGCTTAATGGCATCGTAATTCACCGGGCAACCGGTGAGGACGATGGCGTCGGGAGTGCGTCCATGAACGGCAATCCACGTGACACCGGCGGCTTCCGCTTGCCGACACAACTCCACGGTTTTACTGCAAAAGTCAACAAGTATTTTACAAGTAGGGACATACGACGTGGATGCGTGTCGATGATAAAACATGGATGCATGTTCGATGATATCAACATCGAACATGCATCCACGTTTTCTGGAAACGGATTGAAACCGTTTAGGTTGCGCTAAGATTACACTACCATTCAGAAACAAACGGAAAAATCCGCCGAGGAAGGCATATTATCAAGAAGAAGAGTAACACACTGGTGGTACACATTACACAAGCAGAAACGTTTCTTATACAGCAAAACGAACGGTTTTCGACAAAGGAGTATTCTTAATCGCTCTGGCGGTATTAAGCGTATTTAATTAAGCACTTCAGTTTATTGAGCTGATTTTAAACTCACGTGAGATCATCCTGAAGACGAATTTTAATGGTTTTGGAGAAGTTTGTACTTGGGAGACGGTTATGCAGCTGCCGTAGCATATCCTGCAGGAGTTCGGGCTTCTTTAGCAGACACGATCCGATACACCGTCGTATGGCCCATCTGCAAGAAAAGCCGATCAGCAACGGAACAATGTCCATGTTCTTCTATTTAACTGCTCCAACATTTTTGGGTTGTACAGTAACATCACGGCAAACCTATCAAGCTGGTCACTGTACAAACGTTCCAGTTTAGTAAATCGACAACGAAAGTCGCGAAACCTCTTTTATAGCATTGCGAAAAGAGAGAAAACGAGCCTAACGTAAGCGGTGCGGAAGTAAGAGTATACAGGATGTATCAGGCAGTGACAGGAATACAATAAACAGATTCGATCAGTTCCCAAGAAATCAGTTAATGCACCCACTTTTGAGGACATCCACAATTCAGATCCACACCGTTACAATACCTGCAACAGGGATTCATCAACTCCAAACCTCAAAATTCATCAGATCAACACCGCGATCTCAGAATTCAATACCCCTCAGCACATCAAAAATAAAATTAAAAGTCAGTTCAAAAATAATTCGCACATATAACTTACGGATAGACAATCTCCGCTGCGTCGGCATAGGCAACAGGATCATTCGTCCCGAACTGAACAATTAACGGCCTGTCATCTATAATGCGAAACATCACCCTACTGATCACGGTAATAATTTCCATGCATAACACAAACTGTCTAACCAGATAAAACACCGACAACATAACTGCGCATTGGACTCTCACCATCGCTCGTTTCCCATTCTCCCAGACGCTGTATGCGATTATTGGCGAAATCCTCCGCGATAATCATAGGAGAATAGGCGATATCCACTCCATACTGGCGCGATAAATTGCGGAAGCGTACCCTGTTCAGAGACCGCATAAATATATCAATTTACGTAAAAGAAAAGCAAGCTGAACACAAAATTATTGCTATTTATTATCGTGACTAATAAAGGGCTTATGATCATTCACAATTTCCAGGCTTCCCGCATCGCAAAAATTCTCGCCCTGTGTTGGGGATTCTCCCCATGAAATACCTGGAATACTCCACCATCGGCGCACAAATATTTACGCATTTCTTGCTGCGAAATATATCCAGAAGATCGATATGCTCGGAGATCGGAGACACTGTCGGAGCGCCTTTACAGTTAACGCTGAAATACTGGCGCTTCATTCGTCCCGGATAAGCTACGACCGAGCACTCACAACTAGCCAACAATAAGATGGAGTAAAAAATATTAAGGGTACATTCACAAGAAAAACAAAGCAGGAGTAAAGAAAGTCAGTCACATATTCTTCAGATGCCACAAAAAGGAAAAACTGAAGCCAGTGATTTGCGCCGGAACAAAATTTTGTTAGGCGATTTCGGATTTTCGATTTCATCATCGTTTCCGGTACGCAAAAAAGGAAAAATATGTGACTGCCCCCCAAAAAGGTGAACCTCAAAAGTCCATACCGCCCTAGGATCCGATACATATGACAACTCTTGCCAGTTAATGCGCTGAAGTGCGTCGAGTCGATGTACCGTAACGGTAAGCCTGTACCACTGAGACAGGCTAGGCCGTGTTCCATGCTACTGCGGTCTGAACATGATTTTTGCCGCTGATGATCGGCTCGTAACACGCGGCTCTTGGATGCGCAGATTTAGATGGAATCTGCAGAAAGGGTTTTCTAGTTTTTCTCTTAGTTTTTCGTTTCCTTTAATTATTCCCTTGGATATAACAAACAACCAGAATGGGTAAGTTGATATTCAAGCATACATACCCAACTTGGACAGTTTTCCGTGGTCTGGTGACTTCATCTCACGGTGAAACAGTCAAAGTTCCTGCTTGGTTCTCTCACGATGCCTCAATGTTTGCACACTTCTTCCCTGGTTAGCACTGATGGTTTTCTGCAGGTATTAACCGGGATCATATCCATAAACGACGCAAGACCGGAGGAAAACGCGCCATCACCCGCAAGAAGAGGAAGTACGAGTTGGGTCGCCCGGCCGCCAACACCAAGGTGAGCCATTTCACGACTTAATTTTAAATCAAAAATAGAAGTTTTCCCAGCGACTCCCGATGCAGAATGCAGTGAAATGGGATAACAATTCAAGAAATTGAAAATTAGCGAGACATTGTTGATATGTTGGCCATTTTCTGTGGAGTGCCGCTTGGTTCTTGGGTTTTCTTTTGGAAATTTATGATATCCCTAGCTTTAGCAGCTTCGCTTGGTTCTCGATTTTTTTAGGATACCAAAGCATTTGGTGATTGTCTACATTCATTTAAAAAGTGAAAAAATTATTTTTCTGCAGATTGGAGCCTCCCGTGTCCACACCGTGCGTGTCATGGGTGGCAACCTTAAATTCCGAGCTCTTCGTTTGGACCATGGCAATTTCTCATGGGGTTCAGAAAGTAAGCATTTAATGACCAACACGAGAAGTATAGGAGATCAGTAATTATTTAGCTGCAGTGGAAAATGATGTTTCAACCATCTTTCGGCTGACAGTACGTGAATGCTGAAGCTTTATTTTCCCTGATTCCAGCAGCTTTCATAATTATCAAATTTGCTACTTAAAATTTCTATGCACGTGTTTTCGTTATCTGGTTAAATTTAATATGATAGAAAATCCTAAAAATTTTATGTGTATTTTTTCCTGTGCAGATTGTACGCGTAAGACGCGTATTGTAGACGTGGTCTACAATGCCAGCAACAACGAGTTGGTCCGCACGAAAACCCTCGTCAAGAACGCCATCGTCGTGATCGATGCCACACCTTTCCGTACGTGGTACGAAGCACACTACGGACTTCCCCTCGGCCGGAAGAAGGGAGCGAAACTGGTAAGATAATCACTTTTTGTACTCGTTGTGTTTTATTCGCAGAATGCAATGGCAGTAGTTAGCGCTGTGACCTTGCATTGAATTTTCCAGTATATTATTATTATTGATTAATGTACCATTGTATCGTATCTATTTTTCCTGATTTCTTACTGGATGAATTCTTTCTTGAAGGGGCATGTGATGGCTATAACCATCTTTCGGCTGAACAGTGTCTGTGTTGCAAATTTATATTTCGCTGATGTCCTGTTTATTTTTAAAACGATGTTTAAAACCTTAATTATTATGTAATGAGCAGGTTAACTATTTTATACAGTCTAGAAAGTGTTGATGGAGTTTGTTAACGTTCTGATTTTGATTATTTCCAGTCGGAAGCGGAAGAGAAGAACCTTAATCGTGAGCGTAAAGGCAAGGCGCTCAAGAAGCTGAAGGAGCGTCAGATCGGCGGTAAAGTGGAACCGGGATTGGATGATCAGTTTATGGGTGGTCGTGTGCTTGGTGAGTTATTCCTGTTGCATTGATTATTATTTCGATTGTTGACCATGTGAATGCTATTGAAAATAAGTAATGTGAACAATACACTCATAGCATTACCACGCATCCAAACTTAAACGCTGAAACAAAAAACAAATAGAGCGGCTCTCACCCGTCCTTAAAAACAACTTCTTACCGATCTCTTTTAACGTAACAATGCCGGTCTCACATGTATTGCTATGAGTGTATTGTGCACAGTCCCTTCCCATGTTAATTGGGACAAGTTCTTCATTTGATCTTATTTGTTGAGCGAAGCTCGCCTTTGTACATATTGAGAAATAAACTAGCAAGTAATGTGAAGGTTTAATCAGTATTTGTGTAGAAATTTATTCATCGAAATGTTTTGTGTATTGCAGCGTGTATATCTTCTCGACCGGGGCAAGTGGGCCGCGCCGACGGATACGTTCTTGAAGGAAAAGAGCTTGAATTCTATCAGCAAAGCACAGAAGGAAATTGTTAATCATTATTTTCTGGCGAAGTTGTTCTGTTAGAAAGTCAAGTTGCGATCGGGAACGAATAAAAACGGCATCTACTCGCTTGTACGGTCTGTGCGATTGATTACAGTACATACTAACTGAAATAGAATGCACGATTGCTTTTTAACTTATACTTTTTTTTACTTAACGCAGTGACTGCGCACAGTACATGGAAATATAGATAGAAGTATTCATATTCACTGCTACAAATATCATTAATTTTACCAAGCTAGTACGCAAAATGTATAAAAAATGTACGTGTATACAATTGGTCAACTGCACGTATGGAAACCGCTGCGGAATCGGTTGCAAAATTCAGATTGTTATTTTTTACCACAAAGCATACTTTCGTAAATGTTTTATAACTGTTTATAATACGTCTGGTGAACCGGTAAGTACAATTACTTTAGCTGCGCAAAACCCAAAACATTTCCAGAACAGTGTATAATAAAAAAAGCATCAACTCTCATGCAGCGTACTGAACGCAGCATGCAAAACTTGTAAAATGGTACGGAAAGAACAAAATCACAGACAAGACAAATCCAAAAAATATCGAACGGAAATCAGTGACTTGGTCCATTTAGCGTCTGGGAATGTTTCCACAAGCGTAATGACGAAGCTTTTTATTAGGAGTTCGGATAAAAGCTCTGCAAAAAAAGGAATTAGTTAAATAATTATCAATACCTGTTCTCGGTTACGGGCAGCGATATTGACGAATTGTCTTACGTGTTTCTGCCGATTCGCTTCCGGCAGATCTCACACGTATCATCCTCACTCAGCGTGAACATCTCAAGTTGTTCTGTTAGAAAGTCAAGTTGCGATCGGGAACGAATAAAAACGGCATCTACTCGCTTGTACGGTCTGTGCGATTGATTACAGTACATACTAACTGAAATAGAATGCACGATTGCTTTTTAACTTATACTTTTTTTTACTTAACGCAGTGACTGCGCACAGTACATGGAAATATAGATAGAAGTATTCATATTCACTGCTACAAATATCATTAATTTTTACCAAGCTAGTACGCAAAATGTATAAAAAATGTACGTGTATACAATTGGTCAACTGCACGTATGGAAACCGCTGCGGAGATCCGGTTGCAAAAATTCAGATTGTTATTTTTTACCACAAAGCATACTTTCGTAAATGTTTTATAACTGTTTATAATACGTCTGGTGAACCGGTAAGTACAGTACTTTAGCTGCGCAAAACCCAAAACATTTCCAGAACAGTACATAATAAAAAAAGCATCAACTCTCATGCAGCGTACTGAACGCAGCATGCAAAACTTGTAAAATGGTACGGAAAGAACAAAATCACAGACAAGACAAATCCAAAAAATATCGAACGGAAATCAGTGACTTGGTCCATTTAGCGTCTGGGAATGTTTCCACAAGCGTAATGACGAAGCTTTTTATTAGGAGTTCGGATAAAAGCTCTGCAAAAAAAGGAATTAGTTAAATAATTATCAATACCTGTTCTCGGTTACGGGCAGCGATATTGACGAATTGTCTTACGTGTTTCTGCCGATTCGCTTCCGGCAGATCTCACACGTATCATCCTCACTCAGCGTGAACATCTCACCCTCCCAGACAATACGCCGGTACTGCATCTGTAGATACTCCGCGTAATGCAGACTCTTCATCAGTTCCACCTGGCGGCGACGGGCTGTCAGCACCTGCAGCGCCGTGATGAGAAAATCCGACAGTTCCGCCACGGACACCGTCTTCGGCACCAGCTCCATGCCCTTGGCGTAGTCGATACGGCTGCTGTGTCGGCGGAGGATGCGGAAGGCTTCGTCCAGCTTCCGTTCTGTGGAGGGCGGATCATTCAGCAAAACGCCCAGTGTACTGGGTTCCGGTGGTTTGACGTAGGTTTTAAATAGAAGATAATATACTTGGGAGGCGTCGATGTTCTTTGGATCGTAAAACTGCTCACAGAACCTACAATGATGCAAGTCGTTAACACAAAATGCACAGCCGAATGGAAACGTCAATAAAATCTACGAACAACCTAAAGGTTGCTCCACAGCGTAACGACGCCAACGCTGTAAAAGGAATACTCACTTTTCGGCTTTGTCGTCATCCTTCAGCACATGAACATACAGTCCGAGAGCCTGCTCAAACCGACCCATGCGCCCCAAAATCAGCGCGCGTTCTTCGAACATGCCTGGAAGAAGAAAAACTCCGATTTATCCAACGCTGATCGTCACCGGCATAAACCAAAACGTGAATCGCTACTAGGATGCTAACGTATGCACTGCACACATTTTTGCGTGAACTGTCTTTAAAACAAATTTTCGAAACATTATACAAAACAAATATAAACAAGGGTCAAAATAAGAAAAAGGTATCACGTAAAACACCCACATAAACTCTTTCAATACACAATGAACATTCATTGGCAAAATTTACCACTAATAAATATGCTGAAGCTTTACACATACTTCTACAGTATTTGTACACTACAGGTTCTTAAGAAAGCCGTGTCGTTTGTTTTATAATAGCACTGCACGAGCCTTACAATTAAGCGGAACATGTGCTAGCAGGACCGCCGGTGTATAGTGCTCGGAAGCAGCCAAGAAACCCTGCAACGTCTTCCGCAACTCCGAGATGGCCACCGCGTCACCGTTATCTTTAATCAATGCCGCCACGCGCTTGATGTAGGCTTCCGCCAGTGCAGTATGGAACGCATCCGTCTCATCGTTCCACACATTGATAATGTGCTCCAAATAGGGCACCACGAGGTCCGGCGCATTCCGATTCAAAAATTCAAACACCCGATCGCGCGGAATGTCGATGCAGTCAAAATTCTCATCCGTGAAAATCTGTCAAAAAAACACGACGTTAAATGCCTATAACCGTCATTGTTTAATAAATTAACAGCAATAACTTTCATGGTCGCAGTTACGAGAAATGAATCAGCTTACAAGTTGCTATCAAACATCCAGTTCGTTCCACGTACAGAATGCGTACGAGTACTGTATTACAACAACAAAAATTATGCAAAACTGCAGCGATTTACAAGAAATAGTCATTGTGTTTTGAGGAACAAAAAATTTAATCAAAAATTAATAATGCACGAGAATCAACACAAACAAGTAACAACACACACATATTCAAACAATTCTAGTACTGCTTTGCGGTAATGTACAAGGAACACGGAACGCACCTTTAGACCATCAATGGGTTTCGCTCGGATAACGTAGCGCGCATACTGAAACACCAAATCCAGTTCATCTTTGGCGATTTCTCCCAGATACTGCGCCATTTTCAAATGGCCAGCTAAGGTCGATTTCGGCAGATCCATCTGGCCTTTTAAAAACTCCAACGCTGTTAAAAAAAACAGTCCGTTAAGTACGTAAAAATCCGGAAGCAGTTATCCATACAAGACTGACAACTGACCTTTCTTATGGCACTTTTTGCTTTTGTACAAAATGATCAGCTCATCCAGACGGTCGGCTTTCTTCAAGCAACGCTCGCTTTCCTCAAAGTTGCAGTGGTTATCGGGCAGGCGCAGCAGCGTGCTGACCAGGAAGCGGTTCGTTACCAAGTAGCACTTGAGTAGCGATGTATCTACAATCTGCATTAATGCGTCCGATTTGGCGATTTCTTCTTCAGTGCGTTCACCATTGCGACGGCTGCTTTCCAGACTCAATTTCTGTCGCCACTGTACACCCAAACACAAAAGTTACACAGAAAATCAAACGGTATTACAGTGCAACAGGGCAAAACTCAAGTTGATTAAACTGCAGAAAATTAAGAGGTTCAACAAAAATCAGATTATTACAGAATTTCGTTAAACAAAGTGTAATTTGTTCAAATTATTAACATTACACACTTTCAAGTGATTATAGTATACTTGTACTTAAACGGTAAAACAAACAATATGCAGTATCTACTGTAAATCGGAAAATCTGTGATCGATTCCCTTTCCCAGTCCTGTTTTCGTCACATTCCTGTCTAATAAAATTACCTCGGTTAGATATTCGATGAGCGCAAATGTGGCTTTCTCCAGCGACGAGCCGGTTAGTTCGGGCAATTTACTGGGATACACCATGGTTTCTCTGACCGTGGGAAGGAAGTCCGGCAGTAAACCGATTACAAACGGTGGCTCCGTGCCCAGTTCAGAGTACAGACCGAACGATCTGCGAAATTCATGATCACAAAACAGCTGGAACGCATAAATATTTCGAATCCGCTGAAACCATTCCGTCTTGATGGATTCGCCCACTGTCGAGTATTTCTGCAAACCAAAAAATAACAGCACAATAACATGCCGAAAAAAGTGTATATACAACTGTACGTACGAAAATCCAAAGTAAACTGATAAATCCAGTTACTGTAAGGTAAGCAACAAAAAAGCAGAACTAGAATTTTCTAATTTTTTCTAATTGTTTACCGCAATATTTTCCGCTAATTCAAACTGTTTGGCATTCAGCAGCCGATCAATCAGCTGCACCGACGTGGCGCTCTTCAGCGCCCAGATCGCCGTGGGCGACGCAATATACGTGATTCCCTTGGTGTGCGATTCACAGGCCCATTTGGCCTTGGCAATCTCGATCCGCTGCATGGCCTCGTCGCCCTTGCCGGCTGGTTCGTACGGACGGATCTCCACATAATTGGGGAAGAGGGCAAGAGGAACGGGGCATCCTGCGCGATCTGGTTGGGCACACCGGACCACGTCAGCGTCTCGCGGCTAATGTTCCCGTCGGGCGTGGCAAACACGCAGCGGTTATCGTAACCGAAAGCGATACGCCCGTCCGGCAGCGGCAAGATCTTGGGCTCCTGGTTCTTATCGATGGGGAAGAGTTTGTCGTAATCGCCGTTCAACTAGAAAGACAGTTTGCGAATCTGGTGGAATACTGTACGATAAGCATGCGAAAATTCACACAGACTTTATCATCCACAGAAGCAGAAAGGTACAAATAAAACGTACCCTCATTCGTTGATATTCTCCGGCAACATTCACGTACAACACATCGTTGACCCACACCACACATTTCGGTGTATCGGGCACCATTAATTTAGCACCGGTCTGCAAAATGCAACATATTAGCGGAATTTCGGCAAATGAAAAGCGCAGGATAACCAACCTGCACTTCCTCGAATTTTTTCTCGTATGAAGACTTCAAGTGATACACCTGAAACATAAATGTATATCAGACAAAAAAATCACTGTACTAAACACATCAATCTAAGCAAGAAACGGAAAAACGCTAAAGACGCAAAACCGACAAAGTAAAACATACAACAGCTATTTTTTCCACAACGAAAAATAAAATAACGAAAATCATTATCATATAGATATGGCTTTGAACAAAGTTGGCTGGCAGAGCAACCGGGTAGTTTTACATCAAGAAAAATTATTTTTCCCCAGAAAATTTACGATTTATTTTAAACAAGTAGCGTACCAGCAATCGTTGGCGAACAACCACACACATGGTCACTTTGGTGTTGAATTTGGACTCGGGATCCCGTACGGTGCACAACGTGAAGAGAGTGGCGCCTTTTGTCTTGCTCAACGTGTCCAGCACCGGGAAACTGCCCGATTCGGTCGAGCCCAGATCGTGAATGCTCACAATGTTGTCGGATAAACACACCAGCATGTGAAACTCCGGAATCACTGCCAACTGCAACCAAGAAACTGGCAAAATGCGCAAAATAATTTGAAAATATAATTAATTAAAAACTAAAAAAAATTAACCAAAACTAAAAAAGTAAGTACTTAACCAAAACAGATAAATCAAAGAAAAACGAATAGCCGAAATAAAAAGATAAACTCCCAAAAAATCAAGCACCATAAAAAATATGTCAAAGTTAATAAATCACCCACCAATAAAGAAATTTAAATAAAAAAATAAAGAAATTTAATAAAGAAATTTTTAAAAAAATAAAGTACCATAAAATAAAGTACCATAAATATCTCAAAGTTAACAAATCACCAAACAAATGTCAACGTTTAATTATCGCAGATTTAAATGGCGTAAATTGGACAATACGCTCTTTTGGGCGAGGAAACTAAAGAAAAATATTCACAAATTACCTGGGAAATGGGCTTCTTGGAGAAATTCTTGCTTGATTTCACCAAAGATATCTCTGCCTCTTCGATGCCATCTATCACGAGAAACTATTCAAATCGTGGCCAAGGTAGCGAAAAATATTGCAACTTGCAAGTGCAAGTCAAAAAGACTGGCGCGATGAATCGCACTAACCTTTATTGAATGTGCCACGGAACTCCGTTTTGTACATGATCAGATGGCCCTCGCGGGTGCCCACGAAGATGTTGTCCTCTGCGAAACAGTGAAACAAGCGTCATTCAGAACTGCACACCCGACATCAGTTTAAGCACAAAAAGGAATCCCCGTGGCCATACCGTAGGTAGCTAACGACTCAATCGTCAGCGGAAGACGAGGCAGAACGCTGACGAGCCCGTAAATGTCCAACATTCTGCAAGGATCGTCTGCTTCCAGATGTTTTATCAGTAAACCGTGATTCCACAACACTGGTGCAGTGGCTCCTTATCACTTATGGTGTCCAATATCGCGCATTGGCATCAACAGTACTGCCTGAGTCAGCCTGACTATCCGCTAAAATAACAATCCAAATTCATCAGGCAACATCCGAGATATAGCCGCAAAAATGCGCGGTAGATTGTAGAATTCGAAAAGATAATCAGATACAAATTTATTGATATAAAGTAAATACGAATTAAAAGTACGTAAATATCAAAATATGTGATAAATCTCTGCACTGCATTGCTTTGTATAAACTATAAGCACGGTCCCTCTAAGTACTTTCTGTGCTATAAGTACACTAGAGTTCATAACCCATGAATCAGCTGGTTTTCCGATTTTTTTTCAAGTAACCTCCCGTTATCAGCGCTTTCGTGGGCGGTCGCCTATTTCCGGGTATTTGATTTGATGCAAAGCCTGCACTGACAATTTTGCTCACGAAATTACGAAATCAATTCTTTTTTAAATTTTTCTTTTTTCAGTGCCAGTTTTCAGCTTACTCAGCCTTACTGGGTCTTCTCTAATGCACTCTTCCCTTTTCCGAGATTTTCTGAGCTTGGGTGAAAGTTCAACTCATGCGTTGCTGTTTAAACTTGAAATCGTCTGCATATTGTGATGATGCACGCAACAGTTAGACGACTTGCATCGTGGTGTGTTTTCTGGGACGAACGATATTTCTGCCGAACGCTATCGCTTGACATCGAGCGATGTACCTTCTCTACGCGATCCTTTGGTGCGTCTGGTACCCGTGAGGATGGCACTCCTGTTCCTGCAGATGCGAAGAAACCGGATGCCGCGGCCTCCATTGACGAGTATCTGAAATCCGTCCATCTCAAGCACAAAATCCGCAATGATTTCGCGATGAAACACGAGTACAATCGTCTGCGGCGCATGAGTCGGAGCTTGACGCCTGTGCAGCCCATCGCGGAGCCATCCTTCCTCTCATCACGAATCCAGGGAAAAGCCGAATCCAGGCATTCTCCACAAAATTACCTTGATCCGGACGCCATGCTGTCCAAACTGGAGACGGCAGATCGCGAAGGGAAAGCGCTGCCAATCATGGATCTTGTCAAATACGCTTCCACCTGCGCACAACACGGACGCGTTGAAGGAGTAGAACTCTGCCAGAAAATCATGGCGGAGCATAATGAAGAGGAGTTTGAGAAACAGATGAAGCTGCAGCACTACCTGGGCAGTGCGCTATGGATGGCCGGGCGATTTCGGGACTCGGTGGACGTCTTCCAGAACGTTTTTCGTGATTATCCACTCGGGCGACCGAAGATCATTAATCTCTTCCGTTTCAGTATTTATCGCGCTGTAAACACCTATCCTTGTCCGGAAGAACTCGATTTTCTCAACGAATTTGTTGACTACGCCGCGGAGTTCAAGGAATCGCAGGTTTGTATTATTTACAGTAACTGTTAAAAAACTTCCGTAATTAGCGTAATTATCAGTATGACCAGTTATTAATACGGCGAATTATTATTATTAAGATCTTAGTTAAGGAATGAAATGACCATCAGGCAGTCCCGTTTGCTCGGGAATTTCGTCTTGCAGCTTGCTGGCTCAGGATGGTGAAGGTATCATTATAATTACGAGTCGTACTCGTACAATGTAATTATTGTCGTTTCAGGTCATGGCATCCACTCTTAGCCGAAATCTGATGCGACAAGCCCAGGCAGCAAAGCTTGCCGCTGGAGCTGGTGCGCGACACGGCTGTTTTCTTTCCCCATCCTGGGGCAGTCGGGGCCTCGTGAGGACCCGCCTTCCTGCTGTATCCACTCCCCAGCGTCACTCTATCCGAGCCATGTCGGTGACGGTTACTCCGGCAGTACGTTCTTTCCTGGACGATTTGGCCGAGATCGTTGAGGTAGCCCTCCGTTTTCTTGTTGGTCTGATTCGCTGTGGTTCGTACATGTCCGTTTGTAGAAAATGCGAGTCTTCCGCAGCAGTCTTACCTTGCCAGCATCAAACGGTTAGTGGGATACAGACGCACGAATGCTATCGCGTGGTAACTGTTTTGGTTGTCTGTTGCAGCGGACACTGCGGACGACAACACCCACTCGTTCCTCGTCGAAGAGGTGATCGCTGCACTGATGCGAGGAAGGTACGAGCATGTGCGCCATGAACTGGCCCGTTTGTGCGACGCGGCCGTCGACCTCTCCCCGCGCCAGCGCCTGCATCTGGCATCGGCGTGCCTGCCTGTACTGATGGAGCGGCGCTCCCGTCTGAAGGTGCTGTCAGCGACGCTGGCTGCCCCGGGGAGCTGTCGGACAGTGCGCTGTACGCGCTGCACGCCTGCCTGGATGCTGACCGAGGAATTGTTCTGGATGTAACTGGCGGACTGAGTTGTCTCCTGCAGCACGCTGTTCCCGTGCAGTCGCAATCTGCCCTGAAAAGCGCCCTGACTCCGCTGGGTGGCCTGCTGTTGATGGAAACACATGGCAAAGTGAGTATATATGCCGGACGGTTATATTTCATAACATCCTACAATGTGGCCTATGATGATATCCCTGACGTGTTGCAGGATACAATGTGGAAGTTTTTGTCAGTGCTGGATGTGATGATTTCTACGGTGCAGCATTTGATTAAAGAATTCGATGCAGAATCTGTGGAATTGCGGGGTAGGTGTGTGCGTTCGCACAGCGGTAATATCGGCTGCGCCGGAGCTTTGACTGTGATGAAAGAGCCCGTTTAGTTGTTTCTTGTTGTATGTTGTAATTTTGTACGCTTGCTCATAGTTATGTCTGTGTTTCCGTTGGTAGAACTGATCAGTAAACCGGCTCTCATCCGTGATCTCGATCAAGTAGCGTCACTGGTTAACGCCCATGCCTTCGAACCGGATGTCCAGTTCGCCGTTGGGCTGCACAGTGATTACGACGCCGCCGATTGGATTTATTACGCGGACGAGTACGACGGGCCCTGCCGACTGCTGGTTCATATGCAATGGGTTTACGCAGTGGTTCACGCTACGGATGTCCACGGTGGCGCCATTGGTCAGCTGATGGACATCGTCATGGAGAACCTCCGCGCCAAGAGCAAAGATTTCGTTTCTCTAACAGAAGGCAAAATTGCAAATGTTGTGGATAGGTTGGGATGCGGTGTAGTTATCCCCCGGAAGAGCGAGAAGATTGTTCGTTTTTCCGGACTGGTGACTAAGGAGTACGAAAAGAAAAATCCGGATGTAATTGTCTTTGAAGTTGCTTTTACGCACGAGAGACTGACGCATTTATTCATTGAATCGGCTAATTTGTTGGGACCGACGACCCAGTTCCAGTACTGTCTGGCCATGAAGGTGGCTTATTACCCGCCCGGTAAGACAGGGCCGTTTTGGGCCAGTTTATTTGTTTTCCGGAGAGTTGCAAACCCACGGACGAAACCGCCGACGCACGCGGACAGCTGTAAACCCGCGCATGAAGGCGTGCCGGTGGGTAGAGGCAAGACCAAATATTATCTAGTCAGCGGTGAAGAGGTGTATGATCGCAATGTGGAAAAAATGACAGCCAAAGATATCCTAAGAGTCTTCGATATGCATCTGATTTTTCAACACCGTGCTGACGAAAAAAACATTAAAGATGCTGTGGAATTCTCCCTGGATATCCGGTATCCAGATGGATCGTCGCGAGTGTTTGCCTTTCCCCTTGGCGAGTTTTTTCTGGAGTTGAGAGGACTTTGGATTCGTTATTACCGGGAGAGGCACGAGCAAGATGCAGAGTAGTTCCCTGCAGAACCAGCAATAGTCCGCCAGAATTTTTCGAACGAGAATTCGAAGGGTGAAAATTGGATCTACTTAGACTACGTATTGATTCGGTAACGATGTGTGGCTGACGCTGGTCTTCCTTTTGATTTTATTCAGTGTAATTATTTAGATGTTTTTTTCGCTGTAACTCGCGCAAAGGATCTGCTTTATTGGCTTACTGTCAGATTGTTAAGCATATTTTATTTTATGTACTCTGATGTTTTTCTCAATGTTTTTCTCAACCCTTAGACTACCAAGTTTGGTGATTTGTCCACGTGATAAATTTTGTGAATCCACTTCTCCGTGCAATTGTTTCCCAACGCGAAAAATTATCATCCGCGTTGCTGTCGTTTTTTTAAGACAAAAGGGAAAGAAAACGGAGCTTGGAACAATATGTGCAGATATGGCTAAATTAAGTTGGGAAAGTCTCGAATATATAATCCAGAAATAATAATTTAAATCACCTGCTTCAGTTTGCAAAAATTTAGACATGTGTTATATTTTCCCGGTGCTGCACAGTACAGAGATACATACGTCTTACGCGGTCGCAGGTACTATCAATAAACAATTATATTAATAATTATTCACATTGCTTAATTAATTGTGATTGATTGTGATCATATGATTGTGATACGTCTGGTGAACCGGTACTTCAGCTGCGCGAAACCCAAAAAAATTTCCAGAACAGTAGTAAAAAAGCATCTCTCATACAACGTAGCATGCAAAACTTGACAAAATGGTTCGGTAAAATAATAAAATCACAGACAAGATGGATGCAAACATATTTCGCATTGAAACCCGTGACTGGGTCTATATAACGTCTGGGAATCCACCAAGCGTAATGTATTTGTATAAGGAGTTTGGTGAAAGCCCTGTTAAAAAACATATTAATTAAAAATAATCAAATGTTCTTTTCAGCTAAGATAATTAATAACATCCATAAATTTTGATTTTGTCTTACGTATTTCTGCCAATGCGCTTCCGGCAGATCTCACACGTATCATCCTCACTCAGCGTGAACATCTCCCCCTCCCAGGCAATACGCCGGTACTGCATCTGCAGATACTCCGCGTAATGCAGACTCTTCATCAGTTCCACCTGGCGGCGACGGGCTGTCAGCACCTGCAGCGCCGTGATGAGAAAATCCGACAATTCCGCCACGGACACCGTCTTCGGCACCAGCTCCATGCCCTTGGCGTAGTCGATGCGGCTGCTGTGCCGGCGGAGGATGCGGAAAGCTTCGTCCAGCTTCCGTTCCGTGGAGGGCGGATCATTCAGGAGAACGCCCAGTGTACTGGGTTCCGGTGGTTTGACGTAGGTTTTAAATAGAAGATAATATACTTGAGAGGCGTCGATGTTCTTTGGATCGTAAAACTGCTCACAGAACCTACAATGATGCAAGTCGTTAACACAAATGCACAGCCGAATGGAAACGTCAATAAACTCTACGAACAACCTAAAGGTTGCTCCACAGCGTAACGACGCCAATGCTGTAAAAGGAATACTCACTTTTCGGCTTTGTCGTCATCCTTCAGCACATGAACATACAGTCCGAGAGCCTGCTCAAACCGACCCATGCGTCCCAAAATCAGCGCGCGTTCTTCGAACATGCCTGGAAGAAGACAAAGCTCCGATTTATCCAAAGCTGATCGTCACCGGCATAAACCAAAACGTGAATCGCTACTAGGATGCTAACGTATGCACTGCACACATTTTTGCGTGAACTGTCTTTAAAACAAATTATCGAAACATTATACAAGACAAATATAAAAAAGTGTCAAAATAATAAAAAAGGTATCACGTAAAATACCCACATAAACTCTTTCAATATAAAATGAAAAATTCATTTAGCAAAATTTACCATTAATATGCCGGAGCTTTACACTACTTCTACGTATTTGTACACTACAGGTTCTTAAGAAAGCCGTGCCGTTTGTCCTATAATACCACTGCTCAAGCCTTACACTTTAGCGGGACATGTGCCAGCAGACCGCCGGTGTGTAGTTCTCGGAAGCGGCCAAGAAACCCTGCAACGTCTTCCGCAACTCCGAGATGGCCACCGCGTCAGCGTTATCTTTAATCAGCCCCACGCGCTTGAGGTAGGCTTCTGCCAGTGCAGTATGGAACGCATCCGTCTCATCGTTCCACACATTGATAATGTGCTCCAAATATGGCACCACGAGGTCCGGCGCATTCCGATTCAGGAATTCAAACACTCGATCGCGCGGAATGTCGATGCAGTCAAAATTCTCATCCGTGAAAATCTGTCAAAAAACACGACGTCAAATGCCTATCACCGTCACTGTTTCAATAAATTAACTGTAATAACTTTAATGGTCGCAGTTATGAAAAATGAACCAGCTTACAAGTTACTATCAAACATCCAGTTCGTTTCACATATAGAATGCATACGAGTACTGTATTACAACAACAAAAATTATGCAAAACTGCAGCGATTTACAAGAAATAGTCATTGTGTTTTGAGAACAAAAAATTTAATCAAAATTAGTAATGCACGAGAATTAACACAAACAAGTAACAACACACATATTCAAACAATTCTAGTACCGCTTTGCGGTAATGTACAAGGAACACGGAACTCACCTTTAGACCATCAATGGGTTTTGCTCGGATAACGTAGCGCGCATACTGGAACACCAAATCCAGTTCATCTTTGGCGATTTCTCCCAGATACTGCGCCATTTTCAAATGGCCAGCTAAGGTCGATTTCGGCAGATCCATCTGGCCTTTTAAAAACTCCAACGCTGTTCGAAAAAAACAGTCCGTTAAGTACGTAAACACCCGGAAGCAGGTATCCATACAAGACTGACAACTGACCTTTCTTGTGGCATTTCTTGCTTTTGTACAAAATGATCAGCTCATCCAGACGGTCGGCTTTCTTCAAGCAACGCTCGCTTTCCTCAAAGTTGCAGTGGTTATCGGGCAGGCGCAGCAGCGTGCTGACCAGGAAGCGGTTCGTTACCAAGTAGCACTTGAGTAGCGATGTATCTACAATCTGCATTAATGCGTCCGATTTGGCGATTTCTTCTTCAGTGCGTTCACCATTGCGACGGCTGCTTTCCAGACTCAATTTCTGTCGCCACTGTACACCCAAACACAAAAGTTACACAGAAAATCAAACGGTATTACAGTGCAACAGGGCAAAACTCAAGTTGATTAAACTGCAGAAAATTAAGAGGTTCAACAAAAATCAGATTATTACAGAATTTCGTTAAACAAAGTGTAATTTGTTCAAATTATTAACATTACACACTTTCAAGTGATTATAGTATACTTGTACTTAACCGGTAAAACAAACAATATGCAGTATCTACTGTAAATCGGAAAATCTGTGATCGATTCCCTTTCCCAGTCCTGTTTTCGTCACATTCCTGTCTAATAAAATTACCTCGGTTAGATATTCGATGAGCGCAAATGTGGCTTTCTCCAGCGACGAGCCGGTTAGTTCGGGCAATTTACTGGGATACACCATGGTTTCTCTGACCGTGGGAAGGAAGTCCGGCAGTAAACCGATTACAAACGGTGGCTCCGTGCCCAGTTCAGAGTACAGACCGAACGATCTGCGAAATTCATGATCACAAAACAGCTGGAACGCATAAATATTTCGAATCCGCTGAAACCATTCCGTCTTGATGGATTCGCCCACTGTCGAGTATTTCTGCAAACCAAAAAATAACAGCACAATAACATGCCGAAAAAAGTGTATATACAACTGTACGTACGAAAATCCAAAGTAAACTGATAAATCCAGTTACTGTAAGGTAAGCAACAAAAAAGCAGAACTAGAATTTTCTAATTTTTTCTAATTGTTTACCGCAATATTTTCCGCTAATTCAAACTGTTTGGCATTCAGCAGCCGATCAATCAGCTGCACCGACGTGGCGCTCTTCAGCGCCCAGATCGCCGTGGGCGACGCAATATACGTGATTCCCTTGGTGTGCGATTCACAGGCCCATTTGGCCTTGGCAATCTCGATCCGCTGCATGGCCTCGTCGCCCTTGCCGGCTGGTTCGTACGGACGGATCTCCACATAATTGGGGAAGAGGGCAAAGAGGAACGGGGCATCCTGCGCGATCTGGTTGGGCACACCGGACCACGTCAGCGTCTCGCGGCTAATGTTCCCGTCGGGCGTGGCAAACACGCAGCGGTTATCGTAACCGAAAGCGATACGCCCGTCCGGCAGCGGCAAGATCTTGGGCTCCTGGTTCTTATCGATGGGGAAGAGTTTGTCGTAATCGCCGTTCAACTAGAAAGACAGTTTGCGAATCTGGTGGAATACTGTACGATAAGCATGCGAAAATTCACACAGACTTTATCATCCACAGAAGCAGAAAGGTACAAATAAAACGTACCCTCATTCGTTGATATTCTCCGGCAACGTTCACGTATAACACATCGTTGACCCACACCACACATTTCGGTGTATCTGGCACACTTAATTTAACACCGGTCTGCAAAATGCAACATATTAGCGGAATTTCGGCAAATGAAAAGCGCAAGATAACCAACCTGCACTTCCTCGAATTTTTTCTCGTACGAAGACTTCAAGTAATACACCTAAAAAATAAATGTATATCAGACAAAAAATCACTGTACTAAACACATCAATCTAAGCAAGAAACGGAAAAAACGCTAAAGATTCAAAACCGGCAAAGTAAAACATAAAACAGCTATTTTTTCCACAACGAAAAATAAAATAACGAAAATCATTATCATATAGATATGGCTTTGAACAAAGTTGGCTGGCAGAGCAACCGGGTAGTTTTACATCAAGAAAAATTATTTTTCCCCAGAAAATTTACGATTTATTTTAAACAAGTAGCGTACCAGCAATCGTTGGCGAACAACCACACACATGGTCACTTTGGTGTTGAATTTGGACTCGGGATCCCGTACGGTGCACAACGTGAAGAGAGTGGCGCCTTTTGTCTTGCTCAACGTGTCCAGCACCGGGAAACTGCCCGATTCGGTCGAGCCCAGATCGTGAATGCTCACAATGTTGTCGGATAAACACACCAGCATGTGAAACTCCGGAATCACCGCCAACTGCAACCAAGACAGTGGGAAAACACCAAAATAAGTTATCTTAAAAAATTATTAATTAAAATAATTAAAAGAAACCGAAATAAATAAAGTATGCAAAACAGATAAATATAAAAAAAGGAGTAATCAGAGTCAATAAGTAAATCAATAGATAAAAACAAATAAATAAACAAAAATAGATAAAACAATAAACAAATAGATAAAAATCAAAGATAAAATTTATTTTCATATATCAAAATAAAAATCATGAAAAAGTTGTCAACACTTAATTACCGCAGATGTAAATGGTACAAACTAGAAAATGCCCCCTTTATGGTGAGGGCACTAAAGAACAATATTCATCAGTTACCTACCTGGGAAATGGGCTTCTTAGAGAAATTCTTGCTTGATTTCACCAGTGATATCTCCGCCTCTTCGATGCCATCTATGACGAGAAAACAATTAAATTGCCAAAGTATCGAAAAATATCATAAGTGTAAGTCGAAAAGACGACCTGCGCGATAAACCGTACAGCTAACCTTTATTAAACGTGCCACGGAATTCCGTTTTGTACATGATCAGATGCCCCTCGCGGGTGCCCACGAAGATGTTGTCCTCTACGAAACAATAAACATCGAAACAAGTTGCAAGCGTCAAGCAAAATTTCATATCAGACATTGACTTAAGCACAAAAAAGAATCCCTGTCGCCATACCATACGTGGCTAACGACTCAATCGTCAGCGGAAGACGAGGCAGAACGCTGACGAGCCCGTAAATGTCCAACATGTTTGCAATGGTCGTCCGCTTTCAGATGTTTCTCATTAATGATTAAACCGTAATTCCACAACGCTGGCTCAGTGGCACCTTATGGTGTCCAATATCACGCGTTGACATCAACTGTGCTGCCCTGATTACGCGCTAGAACAGCAATCCAAAATCATCAGGCGACATCAGAGATAGATCCGCCAAAAGGCGCGGTAGAATTCGAAAGATAATCAGACACGAATTTATTGATATAAAGTAAATACGAATTAAAAGTAAATATGCTATAAATCTAGTAACGGAGTTCATACAAAATCCACGAATCAGCTGGTTTTCCGATTTTTATTCAAGTAACCTCCCGTTATCAGCGCTTTCGTGGGCGGTCGCCTATTTCCGGGTGTTTCAGCTGCTTCAGTGCGTGCACGAAATCGCGAAATCAAAAATTTTTTAATTTTTCAGCTTGATGGCCCATCAATGATGGGTCTTCTTTAATGCACTCTTTCCTTTTCCGAGTTTTTCTGAGCTGAGTAGAAAGTTCAGCTCAGCTCATGCTTTGCTGTTTAAACTTGAAATCGTCTGCATATTGTGATGATGCACGCAACAGTTAGACGACTTGCATCGTGGTGTGTTTTCTGGGACGAACGATATTTCTGCCGAACGCTATCGCTTGACATCGAGCGATGTACCTTCTCTACGCGATCCTTTGGTGCGTCTGGTACCCGTGAGGATGGCACTCCTGTTCCTGCAGATGCGAAGAAACCGGATGCCGCGGCCTCCATTGACGAGTATCTGAAATCCGTCCATCTCAAGCACAAAATCCGCAATGATTTCGCGATGAAACACGAGTACAATCGTCTGCGGCGCATGAGTCGGAGCTTGACGCCTGTGCAGCCCATCGCGGAGCCATCCTTCCTCTCATCACGAATCCAGGGAAAAGCCGAATCCAGGCATTCTCCACAAAATTACCTTGATCCGGACGCCATGCTGTCCAAACTGGAGACGGCAGATCGCGAAGGGAAAGCGCTGCCAATCATGGATCTTGTCAAATACGCTTCCACCTGCGCACAACACGGACGCGTCGAAGGAGTAGAACTCTGCCAGAAAATCATGGCGGAGCATAATGAAGAGGAGTTTGAGAGACAGATGAAGCTGCAGCACTACCTGGGCAATGCGCTATGGATGGCCGGGCGGTTTCGGGACTCGGTAGACGTCTTCAAGACGGCTTTTCGCGATTATCCACTCGGACGACGGAAGATTATTAATCTCTTCCGTTTCAGTATTTATCGCGCTGTGAACACCTATCCCTGTCCGGAACAGTTCGATTCCCTCAACGAATTTGTCGATTACGCGGCGGAGTTTAAGGAATTGCAGGTTTGTGTTATTTGTAGAAATTATTATAAGACTTACAAAAGAAAAATAAAATCGTAATAATTGAATATTCTCTTGAACTCTTGGTGTACGAAATTTTCTCAATGAAAAATTCTTCTGAAATATTTTAAAAGTTTGGAAGCAATAGTTTCCTAACAGTAATACATTTGGAATTAATAATACTCTGAAACAATAATAATTATTATAATAATATTTTTGCACCGGTATTATTCTGAAATAATTCTGAATGCGGAAATAATTCTTTGAATTTCAGTTTTCTCTGAATTAAAAAAATAGGTTAATTAAAAAAATAGATATTCCAAAATAGTAAACAGTATTATTAAACACTTACTGTTAAAGGTAAAAAGCAAAGATGGGTTAGATTTAGTAGAAAATATTGTTCGCAGGTGGGTGTATTTTTATGGAGGGCGCTGTTCCAACATCCCTCGCCCGCCGCCCTCACTGACGCCGATAAGTTATTATCCCGGCATCCGGGTGTCCAACGCCTGATTCCGGGTCAGTGCACCACCCTCCTGGAGCAGGCCCGTCGCGAACGGGATGCCGGACTGCTGTACCGCCTGCTGACGCTGCTCAAAGACATCCCGACGCAGTTCAAGGATTTCAAGCATTTGTCGGGGTGTGCGTTCGATGCGCTGATGGAGATGTACTGCCGGAATGAGGATGTGGAGGGCGGGAAGGGTCTGCTGCAGTTGGGAAATGAGTATGCTCTGGAGTATGGGCCGATTATGTGGCCGGAAACGGTGCAGCGGTTGGACAGGATTAACCCGGCGCAGAAACCGGTGGAGTTGCCGGCGATCAAACCGATCGCAAAGCCCAAAGGATTTAAATTGCAGTTTTAAATTCTTAATGGCAGGGTGATGTTTTTTGTGCGTGTTTTGATTAAGTTCGTTGTCCTGTTATCTGTCACTCTTTGAACTTCGGTTGAAAATGTCGATAAAAGAAAGATGAACCGTCCGTCAAAGGATTAGCAGTATTTTATGAAATAAAATATAATTAAAAAGATGAAAAATTCGTATCAGAAAACATTACTCGTATTATAATTAACCATCTGATCATTTTAACAAAAAATTATTACTTAATATTGCATGTCAGATAAGACAAGATTTGCGAATGTAGTGGTAACCCTCGTTCGGGAGAGTTTTTGCGTCAGAGAATCAGTATTGAGATACAACGTGGAAGTGCAGTGTCTGTCCTCGGAACATTTAGTGACATGACAGACAGCGAAGATGTTTTTTTAGCTTTTAGATTGGCTGATCGGGAATGATTTGTACCCGATGTTGTTTTTCTTGGCAGCTTTGCTGTGGTCTTGTTTATATGATTGAAACAGTATACCAGACGTAAACGGGTAGTATTTGCCATTGAGCCATTCATCTACCAAGTCACCTTTTTCTGCTGATACTGTAAAGCGACTAATACGCAACTGCTACGAAAATTACTGGTTCGTGCCTCGCAGTGAACAAGAGGTAACAAAGTACGTTGTGTAATGTTTTAGCCCAAGCTTCGCAATGCCATTGCAAGCTTCCTGCTTAATATGTTTCAGGTACTCCTCGTTGCGGTAATTCTAAATTTTCAAGCATTAAAAGGTACAGTACTAGCAGACAAAAGTTATCCAAATGGAACAAAATAAAAAAATAAAATGACAGAAAAAGCAGTTGCCGAAGCTATCACCAATGTCCTGGGGTAGTCGACGTCAAGAACACAACAAAACTTTTAACTTCGAAAGCCCGAAGCGTCACCACAAATTTCTTATCTTTCACTGGCGTTTTCTCGCCGACGAAATTCTCCAGTAAATCACATTCCTGCACCGCTTCCACGGGAAAGAGCGTTTCCACCGCAGCTACGGCACTTCCGCCATAGCTTTCGTATAATCTGATGACTATGGCACGCGACTGACCATTTTCCGCTGTTTTTACCGCGTCCAGAATCACTGCCGGATCGGATATGGTGAAAAATCGCACTAAACCACTGCGTTGGGCTTGATCGGAATCGGTGGGGGTTTCATATGCAGGATCCCAGGTATCGTTCAAAGAGGAAGCGTGCTGGATCAGTTGAGCTTCTTGGAACGACCCCCTACAGATATAATTTGCTTAATCAGACATATTCTATTTGAAAAAACGACGAAATTTACAAGTGCACCAATATAAAAACATAACGATCTTAAAAATAAATAAATTCGTAAAAGATTCCTTCAAAACAAAAAAAACACTAATAAAATTAAATGAATTACAAATAAACTATTTAAAATGGATCAGAACTAAATAAATTTTAAAATTTAATAACTACCGAGAACTGTAGAATCGAGCCTAATCAAACTATTCGATTAAAAGTGTGCTTTTAATACGATATCGGTGTGGTTTTGTTTTATGAAGATCGTGATTAAATTCAATCAATAAACTGGAGTCAAATCAGATCGAATTGCTGTTTCATACAAAACGTAAACTAGCTACTGACCAATGCGGCATGATGGCGTATTTTAGGGGATGCACACCCATGTCGGCTTCGGGATCGGGTGCTTTGGGCGACCGCAACAACGACAGCGACATCGTGTTATTGCGGACGGAAAATCCCTGATTGGTCAAATTGATCACCGACACTCCGAAACCGTACTCGGACACATCCGCCCAGCGCTGACAGCACACTTCGAATTTGGCCCAATCCCAGGACGTATTGCGATGCGCGGGACGCTCCAGCCAGCCGTGCTGAATTTCATACGTGGCTTTCCTGTTTTCTGATGTCACGTTCGCATCGACCTAAACGAAAATAAATCCTAATCATCAAACAACGCAAAACAGGATAAAATATTAAAATTACACAAATAAGTTATAAATAAAAACTCACAACATATCAACATTAAAATTCACTTATTACAGTATTTTAAATGGAAACTTTTAAAATAGACTAAAAATTAATTCCCGGTGGATGATTTTACATACCTGCATTTTCAGGAATTTATGTCTTTCCTTCCAATCCACATCACATTCCACCTGGACGATGGGCGCAGCCGGATGCATAAATAATCGCATCCTCACTGGACACGCATCCGATACGCGGAACACACTCGTCACATCAGCCTGCCCAATTTCAAACGAAACAACCTGATAATCAGATCGACCCGGTGCTTCCAGATGATAATCCATGCAATCCCAAGCATCCCAGTACAGCGGCACATCGTCAAACAGCACCAGTTCATTGGCTCGACCGGATGGAAACACGCACTCCCGCGACACATCCGTTCGTGACTTTTTGAGCAACATGGACGAAATGACACAAAGCCGGTTCATCGTAACGATGAGGAACTGATTCTCCATGCGAATGGAGTCGTCTTTGAGTTTCTCTATTTTGATGGTGTAAGGGAATGTGTTGAGGTAGCGAATGTCGTTTGTCATGGAATACGGCGGAAGGACTGCAAAAATCCCGGATTGGGGATTGCGGTAGTGGATATTTCCGCAGCTGGCGTTGAAATACGGCGGCTGGCTGGACGAAAGGAAATTCAGCGCGGAGACGCAGTCCTGGTTTAACGTGTCAATCAGACTACCTGTATCACAAATAAATAAAAGGTCAAATTTCGGAAAAATCATTCAAAATGAAATTCGTTAAAAACGCTTCGGAAAAAGAGGCGATCTGCAGAATCCACAAACTGCAGTACGGTTACTTCCAAAAATAAAATTAATAACATAAATCCCATTACTGGTAAAAAAGGTAAAAATATTTGACTGAAATAATTATCCCAAAAAAACGCTTATTTTAACTGAATAATGACCCCAAAAATAAGAACAATTTCCCAATATCCCATATTTACCGAGAATATTGTTTGCATCTTCGAAGACCTTCCCGATCGAAGTGCCCGGAAGTACATCATGAAACTGCTGTAACAGGAAATCCTGCCACTGTTCTCGGCGGTCGACCGGTTCAATCCCAATGAACGCGTACATCACGGCATCGAGAAACTCCCCATCACGGAAGAGATTTTGCGCCATCCGAATATTCCGCTTCAGCTCTGCCTGCGTCGTGTAGGTGCCGTTGTGCAACTCCAGATACAACTCCCCGCTCCACACATTCAAGTTCTTCCGATCCTTCTCCATCGCGGCAAAAAAGTCGGCAACAGTCTTATCCAGAGAGATTTTCGGGATACCGTCCACGTCTTTCATTCTTCTTCCTAAAACGTCCATGTAGCTTTAAAAACATTGAATAAACCCAAATTATTAACTGCTCTATAATACAATAATAATTAATGAATGAAAAACGGATTTCATCACACGGAAATTGTGATCCAACCTCGTTCGATCATAACCGGCGTCGGTCCGCCACCGCCATCTCCGTAACCGTACAGCATCATACTCTGCGCCACACGACCCTTGTCTTTTAACTTCTCCACGGTTTTCAAGGCATCTTCCACCGTCACATTCATCCCGTAGCTTTCGCCCGGCGGGAAATGTGCCAACACTTCCGAACCGTCAATTCCGCGCCACAGGAAATTATGATGGGGAAAAGAGTTAACAAGGCTCCATGATAATTTAGCGCTAAGGAAATATTTGATACCCGCCTGGCGCATGATTTGTGGCAGTTGTGCCGAGTAGCCGAATGTGTCTGGCAGCCAGAATGTATCACATCTAAGAATGTGCGAATTAGCAAAACTTAATAACGCTAATCAAGTTAAAAACGTGCAACAAAGTACAATAAAGAAACCAGTGAATGTACCATTCCGAAAAAATATTACAATTAATTTTGAAATGTTTATAAAATTCTTCCAATTCAGAAATACAGTAGTTACTTGGTGTTCCTAAAAATAATTGGCGTTTTCCGAATATTAATTTATTAATCCATCAAAAAACACTAAGCTGTCACCATCAAGAAACAATTCGGTTGCATGCACCGCAGTGCAGGAGAATTTAGAATTACTTACTTAATTCCGAATTCTTCTTGAAAGAACTTTTGTCCGTACAGGAACTGTCGGACAAACGACTCTCCACTGGGCAGATTACCGTCCATCTCCACCCAGGTGCCACCGACCGGAAGAAACTGACCTTTCTTGACAAATTTCTTAATCTGCTCATACACAACCGGATAATGGTCTTTCACCCAGCGGAACTGCTGTGCCGAGGAAGCCACAAACCGGAAATCCGGATACTCCTCCATTAAGCGGATCATGGTGATCCAACTGCGGCCGCACTTGCGGATGGTCTCGTCATACGCCCACAACCACGCACAATCGATATGACAGTGTCCCAAGGCGAAGATCTCATGCTGGCTGTCACCGTTCTTCTGGGCGAAGAACTCCGATGTCAGTTTGCGCAGCTGGGATATTTTAACAGACGGATCAGTCTGAAAAATATATGAAATAAATCGAATTCAAGCACGACAGTCATTAATTGGTAAGGGAAAGTGAAAAACGTGGAAACATAAACTTCCAGCAACAAATAACTCGCTCATCTTTCTCAGATTCCCAAGTAAAAAATATTAGTAAAAGAAGCCATCTGTCGAAATTTCTTTGCGATGATTATTAGTTCTTAGAATATTGTACTGCAACCTTCGGACCGGAAGTGGGACCCGAATTCGCCACTATACTACGGAAGTGTACTATTCAAACGAGTTTGCTCTGATATACTAAAGTTTGCAAATCATCGTCATTCATTAACCATCAGTCTCAGTACTGGGCGTCTGGGCCTATTAGCCGTCAACAAAACCAAGCAAAGCACACAAAGAGTAAAATAACTGTTTGGTACAAAATGCAAATCGTATAAAGACTTGAACTCATTCGCCATCAACAGCATAAAAAAGCACTACCAAACTACCAGTAATGATTCCCCCAGAATAATATTCTTTTCGAAATTCTTCTGCAGGTGCTATATGTTGAATAACAACAGCTCGGCACCAGCCACTATACTACGGCAATGCAATATTCAATTGATACTTGAACATACAAAATTTGCGCCTCCATATTGAGCCAAGAGAATAACAGTAATAAATTATCCGTGCACTTTCCTTCGAATTTCTTCAGCAGATTCACACACTCGTACTGTGATCTCCAGATTCCCACTTTCGTAAACGATTTGGAACATACCTTAAAAGTGTTGATAATGTGGTTAGCCAAGTACATGGCTTGATAATTCCTCGGATTATTCTCCGGGAGACATTTGGCCATGCCGAACAGTATTTCGAAATCCGTGAACAAATCAAACACTTCACGATCGAAGAGCGCCACCGCGGCCTTCTTGACGCTGAAGGTCTTCGCGGGATCCGGTGGATTAATCATCCCACCGGCACCCGCTCCGAAGAGATCGTTGCACGCGACTTCCAGCCATAATTCCCGCTGGCGCTGACCGGCTGTCAGCTGCTTGCTCAGCACGTAGCAGTCGCGCATCTGGAAATCAATGCCCCCGCTAAAGGCCTGCAATGGGACGGTCCCGCCGGCTTCGTATAACATGGCCTCGCTGCCGGAATCCCACAGGAGATGCACTTCCCGCCCGATCCACGCTTCCGGGATACAGATATCCACGATGAACCTACATAACCTCCGGTTGATAAAGGACTCCAAAATTTATTTGAAAAATTCATTTTCTTGAACAGAATTTTTTCCGGAATTTTGTTAAGCAAAACAGTAGCAACCTGCAACCGCAAATTTACCCATACAACGACAATTCACGACGAATAGCGAAAGAATCGTAAATAAATTCACAGCCACGTGAATTTCAAATTTTTTAATTAAAATTTGGAATTGACAGCGACAGAAACTAAAACATGAATAATTTATTAATGTAAAATTATTTACCATGAACTGCCAGATCAACAATTAAATCAAGTTTGCAAGATTAGCATTAAAGATATCATTAATTTAAGGCAGCACTGAAACTGAACATTAGATCCGAATTTCGTTACACAATTTTTAGTAATTTTGAAAAAATATTAAAAATTTCGAAGAGTTCTAAGCACCTGGATTACTATGGCTTATACTGTAAGACGCTTTTCTCGAATATAGCGAATTGTTTCAAGCACGGTAACAAAAAATGACTATTTCGATACAAATGCAGAGCTGAAATATCTACACTCTGAAACTTTAAGATCAGTGACGCCGTCGCTGCGATTTCAGCAATGAACATTCAACATACCAGTGCGTCGACCAAGTGGGTCCGAAGGGTTCACCGAGGGTGTACGGGGCGAAGGCATCCCGACCAGGCACTGGCACCTTCCATTCCGGTCCACTGTCATCGTCCCCATCGGAATCAGAATCGTGCGACGGGTGGGGAACGAGAGGACGCTGGGTGCGAGCAGCGCTCGCATTCCAGTGCAGAATGCTGACAACGGGCTGCGTGGCAGGATAGATGCGTGCACGCAGACCCACATCCGCGAAGTAATCTTTGGATAGGAACTTCTCGATCCGCTCGAACGTGGTGCGGCGGTTTTTCGTTAAACTCGCTACGACAGAATCCATGGATGTTAGTTGCAACTATCGCGAGCGTACATCAGGGAAAAGACTATTCCGAGGCTATTTTCCAAATAAAAAAACAAACATTAAAATTCAATCAGCCAGGTTGTTGTTGTTGTAGTGAAAAGCGGAGGCGTTTCGCTCACGCCTATATAAACTGACTGCGCCACTTGGCGGTCGCAACGTGCACACAATTTTTGCGTTGGTTTTTGAGAGGTTTTTTTGAATTCGTAAAACCAATCCGCTGAGTACAGATCTGTACGTACAAAAACATAGTATTAGTACTCACGATAAATTTATTAAAATATTACAATTATTAATAGTGATGTACTAGCGGTGGTTGCGAACCACATATTGCACGACGAACGCCAATACCACTGGGGAATGGTATTGGGATTGTGGAATTGGAAAAGCGTGACGTACGCTCTTCGTGGCGTCAGACAAATTTGATGCTCTTGACGAAGACTTATTGCAGCACCTCGCGCTTCGCGCTCGGTGCAAACTAATGTAAATAATGTTATGTTTACCATTCAAAAGAAATCTAGCAATTTACTGCCGTGTAAATACCTGCAACACTACAAACAACTGTGACGGAGTCACGACATGCGTACCTTTTCCTTTTTTTAAATACTGAAATGAACAGTTTTACTGTTTACATAATAGCTGCATACGTATCGAACTAATTTTACTTATTTGTAAAATACAATTATGTATTATTATTTACAATGCTGATAAAAGATTATGGTTGTGGCTGGATTAAATTAATTTTAAACCTACTTTAAAATTACTTTAGTAGAATAATTACTTTATTTGATTTAAGTTTGTAATTTGCGTCCAATTAATTTGGGGCCAAAATACGAATCCCTAACCTACCGAGAACATCTAACGCACTTCCATTGCAAATTTCCACCTAGCGGAAAAATGGGTGTGTACATGTAATATTGCCCTCGTATAACCGGCAAAGCTCCATTGAATTTGCAAATAATCAGATTTTATCCTTAATTGATAGTGACTGTTTGTTATCGATAAAAGGCGAAGAAAGGACTTTGCGGTGTCGATGTAAGATTGCTATCGCCATTCGTGATCTAATTTTCATTCTAAGACACTCGACCAGCAAAATACGCATATTTTGCGCTGAACGTATTCTGCACATGTGGGAATATCTATAGAAGTACTTCTATTAGCTCTATAAATATAGCATAGGACGTACCAGTACTAAAAAGTGTTTTGACGCATGTATCGAACTGAAAACCTCGGCAGCATTATTCGATCTTTTTTTAGTGTAATATATCTGTATGTGCTAAAACGATAATATTATAATAATACTTAACCAATTCTTGACTCTTTGCCTTTCTTTCCACGCAGTTGCAAACAGTACTGTACTACATCCGTTCTTGCCGCAAAGTGCAGTAAGTGCTGCGTGCAGCTTCTTCAAAAACTATGTGCCCGGCTTAGAGTTCGGGATTTCCATCTTCTGTACTAAGAGCGTGGAAAGAATCTCCATAATTCTCCACTTTATTTCTATGTCATATTGTGATTCACCTTTCTATATTACTGATAACTGATCATGGAGTGCTCATAAAAATATCATAAGGTAGACTCAGTTCAACTCGCGCGCCATCAGGAATCCAGAAATTCTATGCTAAGGCAATGGAAGTTTTGGAGAAACAGTTTCCGTTATCCATCGCACTAATACTCATATGCTGGAGCGTCAAGGGAAGTTGCAAACAAAGTACCAGTCCAGCAAACGGTAAGCCTCGTGCTGTTTCTGTTTTATTTAATGTTCGGTTTAATACCGGCTTAATGTTTCGGTATGGAAACAATGTTAATCGTCGAAACAACGATTCACGATTTCCCTTCCCCATAAAATGCTGCCAGGTTTTAGGAATCGTATTCTTGCACAAACAAAATATGTTATATAAATAGTTATAATCTCAAGCTCCGATTACAGCTCGATTAATAGAGACGTCATATCTACGCATTTATGTGGAAAAATGTACTTAATTAAACTGGGATTTATGGAAAAATTCTGCGTACTATGGACACAGACGTTCAGTACATAAAACGATAAGTTAACTTTCTTGCCAGATGGTGTCACCGGAACTATTTTCAAAGGCCGCGAAAGGTCTGTGGCCGAGAAGCGATTACGGGAGCAGCTGCTAATTCGCTATGACAAACCAGTTATGCCCAACGCCAACAACACGCAGATTTTTATGCTTAAAATGGGAATGATTCTCACCGGCATACAGGAAGTTGTAAGTTCTGATTGTTGGATTAACGCACACCGTTATGACCAATGTAAAAGTAAATATCGACCAGTAAACATAAGCCAGCTAGAGAGAAAAAGGAATGTAGGCTTTCATTTGACGCTATAGTGTATACAAAGACGTTTATAAGCAAACTCGTATAGACGGTACAGTCGTATTGACAATTTTGGATATTGTGAAAACGCGGACATTATATAGGATTGCAACAAACAGCGTGTAACGGTCAGTGCATGGATGAAGCTGGAGTGGTACGATGGCCGGCTGACATGGTTTCCTGATCAACATGCCAATTTATCCAGCCTGCCTTTCAGCGATCAGGATGTGTACATACCGGAAGTGCAGCTTTTCAACCGGTTAGTCGTATACAGTACGGTCATACCGACATTGCTCTTGCACGGACGCGGTCATCCATTATACTTATGCATCACTTTTTTTTAACTATTTCTCATAAAACAGTATTTTATTATGCTTGAGGTCACGTACGCATTGTACTTTAATTTTATCTGTGTGCAATCAAAATCCGTAAAATGTACTTATGATCATATCGAAATATCTAACCTGTACGAAGATTGTGTGTGACGTAGATATAAAGCGCGCGATACTTATGTGTTTGCTCCGTCATTGGTCATCGGATACTTTCACGGCGAATTAATTTGGCTACCGCCATCCTCCCTGGATGTGCCCTGCTCGATGGATATGTCCAAATGGCCATTTGACAGCCACATCTGTGTTTTTATCTTTGGTACGGACTAATGAAACCACAATCATAAAATGTTGTATCTCATAATCAGTACTTAAAATTGATGTTAACCATGAGAATGTGCACAGATCTATCATCTTTCTTATACTTACTTAACTGCAGGCCACGCATCCCGTGACAGCTCCACATTCCAAATCTATCCCGATTCGAAAACGGTGGATTTCGAGACGGGAACGGGAGTCAGCGCCACAAGCAGCCGGCGAGAATGGTACATCAGTGATACTTCCGTGGAGCGCACGACAAGTTACATCCTGGATAACTACGACACTATCCGCTTCTACTTGACCTTTACCCGCGTACCCTCCGTGTTTCTGCGCTCCTGCTTTATGGCGCCACATGTGCTGTTGATCACCGCGCTGTTTTTACTTTGCACGGATGACGCTAATGTGCGGCATCTCATGGCAGTCTTGCAGTTGGTGACGGCCATGGCGCTGGGAGCGACCATGTGGATGATCATACCGCCGGCTCGTTATCTCCCCAAAATTGGTTCGTGTCTAGCGCTTTCTAGTGGGACACCAAAAACAGTTCTTGTGTGCCGAAAAATTTAAAAAAGTATAGATTTACTTAATGTGCAGTGTAAGTAAAGATATACAAAAAATATAAAAAAGCCTAAATATGTATAGGCACGTATAAAGTAATGATAACTTGGTGACCTTTGGTTAAACTTTTCAGCATACCTGACCTCCGGGATACCGGTTGTGATTTTAACGATTTTGATATTCACTTCGTTGCTGGATCGATTGGCCCAGAGTTACGCGTCCGTGCCGCGTTGTATTGCTGTGCTTTCGCTTTGCCTACGACAATTTCCCGGGAAACTCTTCAGGCGGGAACGTCCACGAGCCAGTGGGCAACTCTTGCTAACGGACGGTCCCACGCTCCACCAGCGTCCGGAATGTAAAACGACATGGACGGATGTGGCAGCACAATTGCGCGTTGTAGTTTTGTTATTGTATACCATTTCCTGTGCATTTCTTATTGGTTTGACGTACAACTGAATAAATTAAATAAGCAAACTGTAATTTTGGCTCAGCCACTATAAAGTTGATGTATTGTTTTTTTGCAGATGCATTGTTAACGCCTAGGTATTGTTAATTGTGAGCTCAACCCAGAAGTTGTTTTTACCAACATCGTTTTTGTGCTCATTTTGAGCCATTAATATACCAACTGGAAAAATCTGACGTGTGTGTTAATTTTAAATTTTGGGACACATTGTGGATGCGAGTACAAAAAATATAAGAAAGTGTGCTAATGTGTGCTTCGTCTTCTACGTGCGCAAATCTTGATAACTATTGCATAATATCTATATAAGCATACGACTTACAGAATTACGAGGCTTAGACAACAAGTTTTATAAATCATAATACACGTGAGTTTGTGATACCTACTTATTAGCTGCCGTCTTCACCGTGTATAATAGAAGCGTCCTGTAGATACTTGCGACGGCAGATGCGTATCACTCAGTGGTGACCTTTGTACAGGCAGCTATGATTGCTTGTCTTTAAAAGTCGCAGTGTTAAGAAAGGAAGATATAGAACGCGTATAAATAGTATTTCATACTGTTTTTTCTCCGATTAAAGCATTTCACAGAATACAAATCAGAAACTACTTCCTAATTGTTAACGTTCACGGTGCAGCTGTGAAAACGCACAGGAATGCAGCTGCAAAAGCGTGGATTCGGAAATTATTTTGTCTTGTACATTGCTGCCTTTTGGTTAGCATCCATTCGAGCTTCCTTACTTCCTTCTTCGGGTAACTATTATTATAAAGACGCAACTATTGTATTTTGGTTTAGTAAAACGTTACGCTTTTGTACTCTAATTCCATTTTCAACCGCAATGACCACGTTTAAAAATCATGTACGAGTAATTGTGATTGCTGTGAAATGTATGTGTCAAATTGTAGTGCCGTTATTAAAACTAATGTTAACTGTAAGCTGGGAAAATTTATTGTACCCGTACTGCTGTAAATTTGTAACAGTTATTATATAACATAATTGTAAGTGCTTATAGTTTAATATGATTAAATGATAAAATGCTGGAAATACCGAGTAAATTTCGGATAACTAATGAGGACGTACCTGTAAAACTAGACAGAATATTATAGCTTTACAGGTACGTCCTCATTAGTTATCCGAAATTTACCCGGTATTTCCAGCACTTTAACATTTAATCATATTACCCTGCATGGTTTGCTTAATGTTGTTCAGAAGGCAGTGACGTTGATGCCGACCATGAAGATGTGGAAATGGATGGAGAAATGGTGGATTCGGCGGAAGAAGAAGTGACTATGTCAGCAGCGCCCGTGTACGGGGCATTCCTCGTGGGCGAAGACCGAAGTGAGAACGAAAAGTTACTGCGCTTGTTGGTTATTCATAACTCTATTTATGACAAACGTACTGGACCGCGATTGGCCGATGGACAGTCCATCAACGTGTCCATGTCCATCAGTTTACGGGGAATTATGGATGTGGTGAGTCGGCATGCAACCACAGTACGAGTATTGTAGTTACATGAAAATATTTACTAAAATCGCTAACTTTATCAGGAAAAAGAAAGTTATTGCTGATTCTCGACAGTAAGAACATTAATGCTTATGTAAAGTTTCGTAATTATTATTCTTGCGTGTCCAGGCGAAGCATAGAATCGCATGTGCGATGCTAGGGTAGGCATTTTCTGTTAATATTAAACATAAAAGTGCGTATTGTCATAGATTGCTTAATTCTGATTACTTACTTTGACGATAGGTACAGTCAAATTTGCAGAGAACTTTAAATGTTCTTTTGGGCCGTTGGGCAAATTTTCAGAGTGAATACCAGGGTTATATCACCATAAATGCCGAAATGGGCTTCAAATGGTATGATCCACGATTACAATGGGATGCGGCGAAATTCTCCAATCTCACCGTCATTCCCGTTAGCGATGGCGAAATCTACCATCCGAATATTTATCTGCTTAACAGGTACCTGAAGCCATTAACAGATTTTGGAGCAATTAACTTGATTCTTGCATGCCGTATGCATATATATTCGATCGCGTTCTAGCTACTAGACAGGATACGAGCATAGAATAATTCCTTCCTACTGGAAGCAAACACACATAACTGAAATTAAATGCGTTGTATTGGATCCCGGAAGCCGGTTAAAATGAACGATGTATCGAATGACGAAAAGCCGCTTCCTTGTAATTCCAGCTGGAATGCTAAGGAATCCAATGCCTTTGCACCAGCCGTCGCGATGGTGTACAATACCGGAAAAGTGTTGTGGTATCCGCGAGCCACACTGAAGGCGCCATGCTTCGTCGACACACGCTACTGGCCATTTACCGCCATGGAATGTGACCTCGTGTTCGGTAATTGCACCTAGAAATACTACAACAGGATAATACGGAATGAATTAGTAAATCGCATTTAATAATTACGCTGCCTAGGATCGCCATTAATTAATGACCACGAAGTGCGCCTGTACTTCCATACCAACGCCGTCTACGTTCGCTCCTACATGGAAGGTCATCAGTGGCGTCTGGTCAAAGGCGGCCAGTTTATGGTGCCGGAGAATATGGATGATTTGCGCCGGAAGTACGGGAAGGAACTGCCGTGGATTCGGCTGTACTTCGAGCACCGACCTTGTCAGTTTCTCTACACTATCGCGCTGGCGTCCATCGTTATGGCGGTCGCTTCGGGTTTGCTGTTTGCCTGTATGACGGATGTGCGGATCAGCATGATTATGGGCGTTATGGAGATTATTTTTTTCGCTGGACTGCATTTTTATCTAAGTTTTATGATGCCGCCTAGCTCAAAAACGCCACTTTTTGGTAAATAAATTATGTACCTCATAATTAATTAGAATTAACTGTTTCAAAAAACAGCTAATTTAACTTCCTTTACTGTAATTTAAAGTTTTGAGAGTAATACTGATTCTACTTTAATTTATTTTACTTTATTGTTACTGTTACTGTTACTTTACTTTACTTTACTAGCTTTATTTTGAATAATTATTATGAATAATCTATTTCTCCAGGAATTTTCATCACTGACACGATGCTCCTGGTCACCATATTATTGTTCTTCACGTACATCATCGCATTCCTGCAGTCACGCACCTCCAGTCCGCCGAAGATTGTCGCCGCAGCGAGCCGCGTAATGAATGTCCTTTCCTGCAATGCCGGGGTGCCCAGTAAACCGTTGTCGCTACTGCCCACGTCCGGACCGGAAATCATCCATATCCACCGAGAAATCTGGAGGCAATTTGCTGCTTTCCTTAAGCTGGTGGTGGTGATTTTGTACATGTTGTGTATCCTAGTGTTGAGCTTGGTAGCGGTGACGCCTTTTATGGAAAAGCTGAAAACCAGATGGGAAGTGGAGCGGGCCGCTCTCAGCAGTGTTCGCCCATTAACATAAAATTATTATTAATTACTAAACCATCGGCTATTCTGTGACTAATAAAAAGGGTACTAAAATTTAATCTTATGCTTCTTACTGTAAACGGTAAATGCGCTTATCTGTACGCAGATTAAATTTAAAATAAGGTCATGTCTACGCGCGAGAATACTCTCGCGCTATGAGTTTTGGCTACGCGCGAGAGTATCTCGCGCTATGAGTATTGACTACGCGCGAGTTTTTCCCGCACAAGAAAATTACGAACAAAACGTTGAAGAGAAAAAACCGCGCGAGAATATCTTACGGAATATTTTCGACCGCCAATTTATGGGACAAACTGGGAATTGTACAGTTTTTCGTATGATTTTTCGAAGACACGTCCAGGTACGTCAAATTTATCATTTCTTAAGGTGGTGAAGTTAGAAACAGAACAGTTACTGTATCATTCAGTATGTGAGCAATTTTCACAGCGAAACTGTTCTGTATCCACTGGGCAGATGCAACCGCCGGCGTATTTCCACCGTATATGCTGCTGTCACTGTGCAGCAATTATGATCTTTCACCGTGGTTTTCGTTCGAGGATTACGGCCCTGCGATCTTGGAGGAGGCGGCAATGTGCCGGTTTCAATGATGGTTAAAAACCAGTGGCGCAGTTCGTCCTCCCGGGCGTAGTTGGCGTTTTGAATCTGCTTGCCCAGTAACAGGTCATACGCAAAGGCAAACGAATATATTAGGCAGTTATTTCCTCCAGGGGATTGTCCATAGACCGGGATGTACTCGATGCTGACCTGGCCCTTGCTGTCTGGATGGGCAAACAGGAAGTGTAACTGCAGTTTCAGCCAGTCTGTGGGCAGTCGACCCGTCGAACAATAGATCCGGGCGAGACCAGGGATGTCACAGTTGTACAGCGCGCAAACGTAGTGGTTTACGCCGTTAAACATGGGCTGCACAATGCTTACTCCATGCATCCGCATGTGGAAACGTGGCCTTGCGAAGCACTGGTCGTTCTCTTGGCACAGAGGCAACTCTGCAGGAAGTTCTAACCCTCCTTTCTGGGGAAACGCAATGCGCAGCAGATAGACTCCTGCGTTAAGGAGTCTCAGCTCCAAATCCGAGCCACTTGTTTTCAGATTGTTGATATCCTCTCGAAGCACCACTAATTCTTCACCGAATCGGTATGCGACTTCATTCTGACCTTCCACATGGGTAGCAAGTATCCGAACCGCACGCATAGCGGGCGTTTCTCCTGGACGCGGCGGACTGTGGGGTATCCCGGCCGACTTCCGCCGCGGCATGCCGATATCGTTAGATGAAAACGTTTGGCAATCGATCGTCCCGACCCGCGCAGCGCTGTTTTCACAGTAAGGAAAAACCTTTCTATTCGATTTGTGGTGTTGTTGCCAAACGTTCTCAGCTCACGCCGCTTTGCCATGCACCACATCGCCGAATCCTTCGCCCAATTCTTTTCGCAGTAACTTCGCAGCCTGTCGGTGCAACTCTGCAGAAATATGGCTTCCCGTTCTTGGAACATGCCTTCTTGTGGCGCGTACAGTAAACCACGGAAAGCCGTCAGCAGACCTTGCTTCTCCGTGACATTCAACTGTTCTTTTGCGATCTGGAATTTCCATGTCTTTATTGCGTGGAATGCACAAATAAGTAGGGGAATTCCGCCGGTGTGGGCGGTAAGCGCCAGCTTTTTTGCAGACCAGCTTCACTGAGCTGTAGGGGAACGTGTCGTGAAGCGGATGCGTCTTTGACGTTTTCGCATTGCCGCCGGGATTTATAAACACTTGGTGTGCTCGCTGGCTCCAATGCTCCACCGCTCTCAAAACCTCCGCGTAAGATTCATAACGATTTCCCACTTTAAGTTCTGACGCCATAACGGCTGATAGTTGAGTATACTTAAAATATCAGAAAATGTAAAATGCCGGTACGGTCAGATTTTGTAATTCGTGCACTAAAAGGTGACCTATTGGTTGCCATGTGGTGATAAACACACTGATTTAAACTGTTTTTTGGTAGTTTGTTTTGTGCGGGAAAAAAACTCTCGCGCGTAGTCAATACTCATAGCGCGAGATACTCTCGCGCGTAGCCAAAACTCATAGCGCGGGAGGCTCTCGCGCGTAGCCATTTCGTTAAAATAAAAAAAGTGACAAAAAATTTTGAAACATGGTATACGCTTGTTGCAATTCGCATTATTTTATAACCCGTAAATTTAGACAATTTTAACTACGAAAAGTATTAAAGTATGACTGTATAAACCTTCTAAACCGGACTACATGTTCACACATCACACCGGGCTACATGTTCCGTGCAACAGGCGTCGAAACACTCGGACCTCTGGGACCAGACGCCTCCCGCATGGTCACCGGCGGCGGCTTTCGTCTTGTCAATTGCCTATGCTACTGACAAGACGAAAGCCGCCGCCAGGGAGAAAATTGACCATGCGCTTGGTCAAATAACTTCCTGGTTCAACGAAAATTCTTTGTGTCTGAATGAACGGAAATGCAAGTTAATGTATGTTTGTTCAGAGCAGCACAGAGATAAATCTATACCGTCAGTGAAACTTAATGACCAGAAGCTGGAAGTGGAAAAGTGCGTACGCTACCTCGGAATCGACATTGATCAGCACCTAAAATGGAGCAAGCACTTCGCGAGAGTTGAAAAGAATGCAAACTACGGGATATCCATGATTAATCGGGCAAGGGAAGGGCTAGGTCGGTCTCAACTTCGGAGCCTTTACCACGCCTGCGTCCAGTCACATTTGGACTATTGTTCGACTGTGTGGGCGCCGGCGTCTGTGGCACTGAAGGAAGGGCTGGCTAGGCTACAACGCAAAGCACTACTGGCCATGAATGGATACAAAGGCCCTTTCAAGCGGACCTTGTACCAGGAGTTTGGAGTCACTCCCATCCTCCATCGATGGAAGCAGAGCGAAGCGGTGTGGCTTTTCAAGATCTGGAACAAAGACAAATTTCCCGTGCCAGATTATCTGTCCCGACTTGTAAACTTCCGAGATTTACGACAACACTACAACCTGCGGATCGCTAGCCGTGTCGATACAAAAGTGAAGAAAAAAATGGGAGAGTCCACTTTTGCTATGCGGCTGAAACAACTGTTCGAGCATGTGCGGAAAGTTAACGCGGAAATCCTGAATTCGGAAAGTGTTGGGTTTTTTAAGTTTGCTCTCAAGGTGATGGACTTTAGCACTTTAGCTGGATAAGTGGTTTTTCTGTCTTTTTGTTTTGTTCGATTTTTTTTCAGTTTATGTTTTCGACCAGACAGAGCAATGTCATTTTAACACCTGCGATGTCATTGTTAAGTCCCCTGAATGGGTTGTCTGCTCCAGGAAGATAATAATAATAATAATAATAACCGAACTCGGGCAGATGATACGCCGAGAAACGGGCGAGATACGGGCGATTGAGTATCTGCGCCAGCGGTTCAGCATTGAAATTCACACGGGAATGCGGCCTCGGTCATGGGAACAGCACCAGCTTCGGCTAATTTAGATGAGATGTTTTGTATCATTAGGCCGCCTATTTCTGCTGTCGGCTGAGGCTGTGGAATTAGTATAATTATGTTTATACATTTTATTATGATAGAAAATTGTGACTTTGTATACCGCCAATTAAATAAATGAATGAACCTTTTAAATGTACGACACTTACGTACGTACTGTGGTTGGGCTGGTTTGAGCGAGTGACTCATCGTTATGTTAAACAACCTACTGAACACGCTCAAACTTGAATTACTCACTTGTCTCTTGTCAGCGAGACAGTTTTAATCGATCGGTGCTGCGCTGGTGATTTTGGCGCTCATTCACAAAATTTTTCGTCTGTTTCTTGTTTGTCTTGACTCTTTGGGTCTTGGTTCGTAATTTCCATCGGTGAAGAACTAGTCGCACATTTTGTTTTGTGGCGGTGTTCTTTCGTTTTATAATTGGGAGTTATTATCTTATTTTTTGTATTGTGAAGCATTAACACTCCGTAAGAACAGCTGTTCGACAATGCCACCGTGGGGACCTGTTGCCACCAAGAAGTTCACGGAATGCAAGAAACAGCGTTGTGTCCGTATCCCTCCGAGTATCGCAAAACCATGGGAGAGTCGCATGGAATTTGTGCAGTCCACTGTCCAGGAACTGCTGAATCGGGACCATCGCAGCGGACGATTTCGTCGTGAAATGAAGTTCGCCGTAGGTATGTTGCTGGTTTGCTGCTTACAGTAAATCGCAAATGGTGAACTACAGTTAAGCACGACTACTGCTCTCGCTGGATATTGCGACCGCTGTGGATCCATTCTTCGCCAGTGTACTGTTTGTTTTCTGTTTTCTTCATTGCTGGGACTGTAGAACTAATCAGCTGTAGTATTTGCAAAGCTTACATTAGAGATCAGAAATCAGACATAATTCAAGGGCTGTCTTTAGGTTTGACGAGAACTCTATCTGTGGGATAACGTTATTCGCTCAGTAATCAGAACTAAGTATTGCACAGATACAGACCCGCAGTGGAACGCTAGCTCCTTCTGTTTTCGTTTTCTGATTTGTTCTTTGTTGTTGCAGGGGAGGCTGTCCTGGTGATGTCTAAAGGATTGTATTTCAGTGGCACTGTAAGTCGATTTCAGCTACAGTTGCAACTGAAACCTGACACAAACTAGTTAATTTCAGCTGCTGCAGCAATGTTTTGAGTCTTTGTCGCATTTTGAAAAGATTTGTTGACTGTAAATTCATATGGGGGATATTGCGAAATTTTGACTGTTGAGGTTTCGTTGAAAGTTGATGCATTTATCGATAAACGTTTCTCGGCAGATCCACTGTTGTTATCGAGTGGCGGTACCTGCGACGCTGTTCGGACCCAATCGCCAACTGAAGGATATCCCCAAGGATCAGTGGGTGCAGACGTATCTGATTCGCTTCGAGGGCTTCGGATTGGAGTAGGTGTCGGTTTGCTGTGTCAGCTTTCACATTGACAGGCATGCTGCTCTGTATGTAAACATTGCATTTGTAGTCACGATGAAGAGTATCCGGAGAACGAGATTATTCGTCGCATCGGTGACTGCCCCGCCAACATCATGGGCATGCTGTATGCTCACGAATGGAACACCCTGCAGAGGTAAATTCCATTGCAGTTTATTTAGTTTTAACAGTAAAACATAGATGTTGTCTCAGCAGGCGCAGCCTTTTGTGCGTTCACTGAATAAAGTTACTATTATATAATGCTTGAACATTTGATTGCCTTGTATAGAAAATGTGGTAAATTCTGTCGTAATTTGTTTTTAATTGATGCTTTAGTCTAAAAAATTTAAAGATTAGTTCTAAAAAGTCAGTGCGGAAATTGGCAGTGTAGGCTGTATACCTAATGTGGATATGTACCTGCGCAGAAAAGCTGAAATTTCGCTGTATTAAAATGATTAGTTCTATAAAATCAGTGCAGAAATTGGCAGTGTAGTGTAGTGTTAATTGGCAGTGTTAATACATGTGCAGGAAAACTGAAATTTCGTTGTCTGGGTGTTGTAGAATGCGATACAATTGCGAAGATTGGGAAATGGGCGACGGAACTTGGTACCTCCCGGACGACACGTACGGCTTCTTGGAACAGCAATGGAAACGGCACAACAACACTGTGCGGACTTTTTCGCAGTTCTGTGGCCGACAGGACGCTCTGCACGACTTGGCAGCGGAGAAGGCGACATTCATGCGCACCATGTTCGGGAACGATGCGGGCCGATAGGCGGCTGTGGAAGAGTTTTGGACGTTGGGAGAAACGAATGGTTCTTGATCTGTTACGGCTTTCTGTACAGGCGAAGTTTATTTTTTACTTTTTTGTTAGCTTGTTATTGTTTGTGAGTACAAGTACACGATTGTCACTTTGATAATTTTTGCCGAGATGGAATTAGCCGCAGTGGATCCATGATTCATCCACATGTTGGAGGCTTTCCTTTTTTGTGACTTTTGTACGAATTGCTTATTCACGGATAGTGAAGTTGTATCTTTGTTGGTTTTTAATGTCAAATACGGATCAAAATATGTGAGATTAAGCATTTTGCTGCGTACGTTAAACGTTTACTGTATTAAATTGTAAATACGAGTATATATGGTTCGTTCTCATGTAAATAATTGATTGATTTTGGGACAGTCGTATTAATTTTCGCTTACATAATATAGATATTATTATGAAGTTCGACAGAGCAGCACGGGGAATTCGTACCGTGATAACGACTGTAAGCTACCTGTACTAATTGTAAGCTACTAACCATAAGCTTGTCTGCTACAATATTTCTGCATGATCGTAAACAAGTGTACGTTCGTCAGTAGCCGGTTTAACAGTATGCTTGTTTGTCTGCAATAACAAGTATTGTATCACTAACAGAAAAGAGCTACCGAACGGCTGTCACTACTTAGTACAGACGACTGAAAATTTGTGTAATACAGAAAACACTAATGAGTCATTTAGCTGACGTGATCGTTCTTGAAAAATAATTTTAAGTAGCGCAACAAAGTTACAACAGTTCTAAGATATTAATTGTTTTGCGGCTCACCTCACGGTGTTGTGCAACAACCATCATAACATTTTTCAGCAGCGCGCAACCAAGCACAATGTACCTGCCGCACCAACAGCAAACGTTTATGCGAAGACTTTTGTGGGAGCTATTGTTTGCCAGTCAGATGAATTCAAATCACTTACTCATTCATTTTGTCGAGACTCAAAACAATGTTTTCCAAGTTCAGGGGGCAAAATCGCGCAGTTTTGGCTGACCATATATAAGTTGAAGAGCGCTACGTTTACTTCATTAAGTACATTAAAATCACCAAAAAAATCTCCAAGGTTTAGCAACCACTAGCTATTACTTTTACAGCCATTCTTGTTAAAATGCAGACCATTGCTGTCATTCTGATCATCGCTTGCGCCAGCACCAGCGCGCTGCGATTTCCTCGTCAGGCGGTTGCACCAGTCGCTAACGCGCCGGCTCCGGTTCCAAGCGTACCGGCACCGAGTGCCCCAGTTCCAAATGTACCGGTTCCGAATGCTCCCGTCTCCGGTGTACCGGCTCCAGGTGTTCCGACTCCAAATGCTCCTGCTCCCAGTGTTCCTGCTCCTGCCCCGAGTGTTCCCGTGCCCTCTCCTAGTCTGCCGGTTCCTGCACCGAACCTCCCGGTGTCTCCTCCGCAAACCGGTGCCGGCGCCACCTGTACCGCCGAACAGAAGGCGCAATGTGGTAAGTTAGTGCGATGACCTTTCAACTCCACAGGCGTCTGAGGTTTTCGTATTGCAGGTCAGGCGCAGTGCCAGAATAATGGCAACACCAACACGCAACTATTGCCACAAGCTGGCAACCTGGGTGGAGGCTCCCTCATTAGCGGAATTCCCCTGCACCTGCTGAACGGCGCCGGTTTTCAGGTCCCCATCAACGCCAATGTCTGCCCGCCGGTTTCCATCTGCAACGCATGCGCTGCCGCCAGCATTCTGGGTTAAATACCGAAATGGGGATGCCTGACTTGCCGGCGCTATAATTTCAAGCATATACATATGCTCTGGAAGATGCTTTCATCAACATTTCATTAATTCATAATATCCTATAACTGCTAAAGCTGTAAAAGTTTCGATGGTCTGGTTGTCATTAGATTTTGCGCTTGTATGTAAGCCAGCTGCCAACGACAGATCGCTCCAGAATTTCTTAACAGAATCTATTTTCTGCATTGCTATACAATAATACTCGTAATTCAAATAAAAATAATGGTGATTTCTGAATTCCCTCGCACGGGTGTAACGAAATTTGCTAACTACAGAAGTGAAAAAGTGCCTAAAAGAATTTCAAAAACGATGCCGCACTAAGTTGTTCCTCATCTAATGCACGTAAAAACTAAGGAAGTTACTTCCAAGACAATCGGCATTTTTAATACTGTGATGTTCACTATTCGCGCCTAGTGTGTGGACGTTACAGTACAATAGCCATCCCCAGTTTTACCTCGTATGCCCGTATGGTTTTCAATCAATTATTGGAAGTAGTTGTTGCGTACGTCCTCGAAGCATGAACAATAATGAAAGGTCTTTCGCGTTCTAAAAGAAAGAAATCGAATGAATCGAATGAATAGTTTTGTAGAATTTGCTAATTTAGTGATTAATATAATCATTATTTCACCAAGCGGAAGTTGTGGGTTTGCCGATGTGACATATTCGAATTTTTAATGTGTGTGACGGTTCCACTGAAGCAAAGTAAATGGAAAGAACTGTACGTGCCCTTGCGATGACCTGCTGCGGCAGAACAGGGCGTTTAGGTACATGTAGTTTATTAATTTCACCTCGTATGTCAATGCAAATTAAAAAATGAATGCCAGTTAATTGTCTCGAAGATGGTTGTTGACCTTTTGACTCTGTTGACGTAAATCCAGAGTTGTTACGGCTGTCTTTCTTTTTTTAGTTAATGGATGTAAAACCATTTCTAGGTTTCCATAACCGATATCTTCAGGGCTTTTATTTGACCACCGGATTCACAGCATTTTTTCGTAGTCGGCACTGCTATAACATGATAACAGGAAATCGCATAAGTGCTACGAGGAAGAATCTGCACAAACAAAATGTTTTATCGAAATGGCTGATTTCCGGTACTTGAAAGTCAGTCTTTGCATAAGGGGCGCACATTACAACGAAGCCACAACAATGCTCCAACAGGCACAAAAACATTAAGTATACCGAAAACGTCGTCCCTTCTCCGTAGTTTCGCCGACCACAGGATCACTATCATCGTGCTGGTGTTAAGACACTGGCAAGGCCCAATGTCAACAGCAGTGTGACAGCATCCTCTGGTAATACAGAACAATACTCGAGAACGAAGTTGATAACTAACGACTTACGGACCATGCAGCTCAGCGAAATTAGAGCTTCCATAAGGACCAGGAGCATCATGGTAAGAGCTATTTCAACACAAATCGCTAGAGAAGTAAGTACACCGAGCAGTTTTCGAAACAACTAAACGAATAAAGCAATCGCAAAATTCTGTTTCATATTCAGATTAGACACACAGATTGGACGGTGTTACCTTATGATTATCAGCCAGTAGCAAAACGGCTCCTCCTTTGTGCAAAATAGTCAGCTGCTTAATATTAACATTCAAACACATTATTATAATTATTATATGCGGTGTAACAATAATTGCCGCATGCGGCATGCACATAGTTTAATATCTCCGGTATCGGCGAAGTGGTGGCGATCATGCAGTAGCTGCTGCATTCCTTGTTAAGTTGTAGCCAGCTTTTCGAATTATTTAGGTGTTCACTGTCGGGTCAGTTTGCAATTGATCAGTCCAACAACACAAACATTTCAAACCCCCTCGATGCTGACTGCAAATAACAATGGGTCCAGAACCGGTTGCAGCTGCAGTAGTATGTTTATGAGTAACAGGTTGATGCTTATTCCTAAGCCATTTAACGGGTCAAAAACGGTCAGGCTGGAGGCTACTAGAGCAGGTGACCAACAGATGAGTGTCGAAGCAGTCAAGAGCGTATACATAACGAAAGGTCGTACTCGCATTCTAGATTTCTTTGTGCTTTTTTGATGGGGCACCTATCATACAAAAAATTAAGAAACCGAATTGAAGGCATAAACATTTCTGTTATTAAAAACGGTTTCTTTTAAACACACAAGCGTCAAAAGACACGCATCAAAATGGAAACTATGATATCTCTGATAAGCAGGTCGTCAATTTTTACAGACAGTTGAGATGGTCAATTTTAAGGTGAGATTCACTACATTTTGCTTCGTCGCATCAGTGACCTTTCGAATAACATTTTCTTGCGTTGCTGACACGGTACAAGGGCTGCTTGATGGATTTTGCGGCGGCTCCCTCAGTTCCAAATTAACTGTTTTTCTCAGGTAACGCTTCCTTTCCTTATGGCGCTTGTAAAGTAGAAATACGATGGGATACAGGATGACAATCCACAGGAGCGTCTGTAAGGAGCATCTGTCATGCTGTCGAATAACCACGCAGTGGCTCTTTAGAAGCAGCCGAACCGCACCACCCATCTAGCCGTATGGCTCTGTAGAGTTAGACAAACACATCCAAACTAATTAACGGAAGCGTAAAGGCGTGTGTGACGCCAACGGCCATCAAGCAGGATGTCCAGGCTGTCCTTCTCGTATGCAGACGACCATAGGACATGGAAGATCCTATAAACGGTTTAAAGCGATTAAGAGGTGCAGCTGCATGGGAATAACCGCCATAATCCATAATACCCAGTTCATGAAAAAGCAGTAAAGTAGACTTCCTGTTTAAGCAGGGTTTAAAAGAACGGGAGCCAGATAGTTTCCCAAATACGTGGCAACACTGAGTATGATGTTGGAGAGTGACAAAAACATTATGTAGACTGAAAGATCGTCCGCTAAGATTATGGCAGTGTTGAAAAGAATGCACAGTGCATTCAGAATGTCGGCGGCCAAGTCAGTTGTTACCAAACACCGGGAAAATTAATGGCAGTTACGTTTGCATTTAAGTCTGCAGTCGACAAGTTTGTGGAATTCGAAGGAAACATTGTGATGTTTTCCATTTCAAAATTCACCAAACAGGAGTTCCTTACCGCTTACAGGAAAAGTAAATTAAGTACAAGTAGCGCAATCGATTTGAAGTGTTCAAGAAGTACCGCTCAGCGTTAGTCGAATATCTATGTAATATTGCTACCTTGATGCTCTAACAATTAATTGCCAACAGAATAAACACAAACTTCCGCTTTCTTTTTCCCTTACCATTAGTGGAGTAGAACCTGATATGCGAGTAGCAGGTACTTCGCTTTTCACCTAACGAAGGCGATACGCACCGTGCATGGGCATAGTACTGCACTCGCAGTTTTTTCGCCCGAAAGCCTTTTTCCACATTCTCATAACCAACATTACGCCTTGGCAGGATGCAACATCATTCACGGAAACGGTGTTCTGGGACGTTGTCGGTCCCGTAAACGATTGTTGAGCAGCGTGTTTAGGAAAATGATATTGTCGGAGAGCCGCTGCTCCTTCTGTATAGGCGGAGTTGTTCTATTAATTTTGCTTCTTACCAAAGGCCGAGCCCGCCATTGTGTTTAGCCACCGCCCATCGGTATATTCTTTACATATTGTGGTCATTGATAAATTTTTTAGTATTATAAATCTGTCGAATCTACCGCAGTTAACAAATTTCGACGAACACAAATGTGTACGTTTTGGGTAGAGTTTTGTGTAAGGAAACCTTTCTTGGGCAGTACGTGCAGAACGCTGAATCTATTAAAAAATTATGATAGGAAATTTGCGACTTTTGGAACTTGGAACTAAAGCACGGTACACGCGGTCGCTCGGATAGTTGCTTTCTTACAGCAAAAACAAGTGTGCTGTAATCGAATTTATTCGCTTTTCAAATGTACCGCAACAATCTGATTCCTTAAATTGGTATGGTAATTTAACATATTTATTCATAATAGTGAATTTTACGCCGCCGTAACCATCTGGCGAATCCTACAGCACATGTTTTCCGAATCGCCTTGATGCTGATGGCGAATAATATGGGATCCAGCACCGGCTGTAGATCAACTAGCATAAAAGTGATAAACGATTCTAGGGTTGACGTTTGATTTGCTTGCGTTTTGAAATAAATTAAGCTCGTGTACACCAGAGCCGGTGTCCAGCATATAATTGTCGTAAAGGTCACGAGAGTGTACATGGTGAACGGTCGCACTCGTAGTCGGGGTTTCGTTGTCACGCTTACTTGGTAGCGCACCTGCAGCACATTGAAATATCGTGAAATGCCTGTTTACGAATAGTTAGTACAAGTTTCGAATAAATGAAAGCTAGGATAGCGCGTAAATAATAATGACTTCTCATTACTAACGTAATATACAATACCTGTACACGAATTGTTGCGGTAAACAACTCAGCACACATTAATTAAAATTGTTTTCATTTTCTAATGAAATAACTGCGTTTTGGTACATACCGTACCTTTTGCGTTCTTGCATCGGGCGCGTCGTGCACAGCACTGCCTTGCGCATTCGTTATAGTATCATCCGGTTGATTTTGAGGAACTTTCAGTTCCACATCCAAAGTTTTTTTCAGTGTCCGCTTCCTGCGCTGATAAAGTACAAACAGGATCGGATACAGCAAGACAATAAACACGACAGGGGTGTTGCCAATGAGCATCTGAACAGCTATCGTATAACCAAACAACGGCACTTGGTCAACCGCCGTATTGCATGCATACAAGGACGGTTCGACATAGATAAACTGATCCAAAAGGATTAAAGGGAACGTTACGATGTGCGTGATACCTACGCCCACTAAGCAAAGCGTCCACGCCACCGTTCTCGAGTGGAGACGAGCATACGATAGGGGAAATCCCAGCGCCCATAGACGGTTTAGAGCGATCAGGACATGCATTTGCATAGGAATGACGTACATAATCCAGGCTACCCAGTTCATGAAGATACAGTAAATTACACGTCCTTCTGATGTGTAATACGCTGCATCCTGCGGCATATGATACCCCAAGGTCACCGCAATACCGAGTACAATGTTGGAGACGGACAGACACATAAGATACACTGAAAAGGTGGTTCGCAGTTCAGTCCACATCAGGAATAACCAGAGCATCCCAGTATTGAAGATGATGTTTAGGGCATTTAGAATGTCCTGGACCACGGGAAAAAAATTGAGGTTCCATTTAAACACATCAGCGGTTGTATTAGCGTCGCCATCCGGATAGCCGGAGTGATTTAAGTTGAAAAATGTCGTGTTGTTGTCCTTTTCATTTTGGTTCGTGCCAATGTAACTGAAGTTGTAACCGGTAATTATGGCGGCGGCCATATTCGCAAACGGATAGATTATGAGAATCAAAGAGATTATTGTGGTATAATGCTGTAACTGATGTTAACCATTTCGAATCAGTTACACGGGATCTGCGGGATCTTATTGTGGTATAATGCTGTTAACCATTTTGAAGAGCACAGAATATCAGTTACACGGGATCTGCAGGATCAATCAAGTAAAACCGAAGAATGAATGTTAGCTAATTGTCATAGCGCATATATGGGTACGTAATTACGCTATGTAATTGCCTCGAAAACTGGAACCATTACGAGCAGTTTTGTGACGTAATACAGGATAGAAGAATGCTGCACCGATATGCTGTCCACACTCCACAGACACTGTTCAGTTCACTCTTCGTCTGTCGTTCACCTTTTTTGATGAGTTGCTGACGCAAATCCGGAGTTGTTACGGCTACCTTTCTTTTTCGACTATTGGATTTGAAACTGCTTTATACTCGTAAGTTTACGTATTCAATATCGTCATGGGCGTTAATTTCACCTGTGCATTCGGCCTCTGACCAGTTGACAATACGAAAAAGCAATCATAAGAAACCGTTTCAAGTGCTGCGAAACCTGATAAGAATAATTTTTTCTTAATAACTAACCGACACACGATGCAGCTCTTCAAATATTGTTAAAAGCCTACATAGGGAGGCAACTCACTTCTGCAGGTTAATCAGTTCTGCAACAAAATTTAAACTAAGCACTTCCAAGTGCCACTGAATGCGTCTACCGTAGTTTTCTGACTCGCAGTCGTAATATGGTGTTTATACATGTTACGAGTATAAATGTGGCTATATAACTATCCAGAATGGTGGGCAATAGTGGAAGATGGCACTGACACTAACCAACTATATACTCGCAACAAAACAGCAGCTAGTGGCAACTCTTTACTGATGAAAAGACCGAATGAACAGAGCGCATTTTCTGGCTGCTGCTTATATACTCTAAGAGTAAGCATCAGGAACAGAAAGTCTAAATCAGCATAAAAACAATGAAGAAAGATCTAGAGCTTTATTTAACAATAGGGTGTGGCTCGGGCGTGACAATAGAAAATAGGCATACAATGATGAATCATATGCAACTAGTGCATTGATCCTTATTGTGTGATGGCAACAATTAAAGGGCAGCTATTAATAGCATTAGCTGCTGTATTTTAAACGCTTCGATGGTCATGTAATTACGCAGCAATATTTTACCTATAACATACACCCATGTCGGGTGCATCTTTTCCACTTAAACCATTTAATTGCACCGTCGGTGCCCGTAACAAAGAAGCCTCCCGGTGTGTGATCGCTGTCAAATGTTATTAATTTTATTAATCGGTAGGAAAATATTTAAGCTACCGCCGTATATCTGTAAAGCCATTCAAATCCCAGTTCATCCGGCTGCGGGACCGTTTAGAGAAGTACGAAGGCTTAGTACTATTTCGAAGTAAGTCTTATATATATATATAGAGATTAATAAATAATCAGCATTACGATAAATTGCAAACGTTACTCGTAAGACACGCGCAAAATATGTCAAAAGTGGTAAACCAAAATTCTGCAGCGATATAATCACAACTGCATGATTGCACCACTTCAGTTTTCATTACTAGCATTAACAGATGATTTTTAATTATTTTGGTTTACACTGCCGGAGCAGTCTCAGCAGTCCCTCAGCAAAGGCATGCCGAACCGACTTGATGCTGACTGCGAATAATAATGGATCCAGAACGGGTTGCAGTTGTAGTAGCACAGGAACAGCCAGCGAGTTGTTATAACTTATCCATAAGTTTGTTGGCGTGCCAAAAAAGGCCCAGTTCGAATGCACCAGATGAGGCAACCAACAGGTAATGGTCGAAAAGGTCAATAACGAGTGCATGACGAAAGGTCGCATTCTTAGCTTGGATTTCGTTTGGCTTTTTCGATAAGACACCTGCCATACAAGAAAAATTAGCGAAGGAAAGCATACAGATTACTTCTAACAATTAATATACTCGTATCATGCGATAGTACGGAGTGTGGTCCTGCTTCGATAAGAAAATTGCGATACAGTTGCGAAGAGATAGTACACTACAAACGCGTAATGCTGATTATTAACTATGCAGTACCGACTGTCGTGACTATATCGTCAATGGGAGTACGACATGTAATAGTACCGATACAATCATACATGTATTTCTATGCTGTCCAGCTGTTACGCGTATTGAGCAAGTTCTGGTTTTTGAAAGGCCAAAACTGTACCTTTTGTTTCAGTGAATCGGTGGTAGGGTAAACAGCGTTTTCGAGCGTTGATAAAACGGTTCGAAGACTGTTCGGCTGATTTTGCGGTGGCTCACTCAATCCCACATCAAACGCTTTCCTTAGATCCCGCTTCCTTTTTTTATGGCGCTTATAAAGTATGTAGAGGACGGGATATAGTAGGATAATGCACACAACAGGGACATTTGCAAACAGCATCTGCAGGGCTATCGAATAACCACGTAATGGCCCTTCTAAAACGGCATCAAAGCACCTTCTGTTCAAGTGTGCGACGAGGATAAATTGATCTAAAACGATATACGGGAGCATAAAGATGTGCGTGAGACCCACGGTTATCCAGCAGCATGTCCAAGCTAGCGTTCTCGTGTGGAAACGACCATACGACATGGGGAATGCCAACGCCCATAAACGGTTTAAAGCGATTAACAAATGCAACTGCATGGGAATAGTGCGCATGATCGGGCCTGCCCAGTAATTTACGAAACAATAAACAGGACTCCCTGATGTATCAGACGGTACTGAAACGTCCGACAGGTGGACATCCAGGAGCGTAATAGCATCGAGTATAACGTTATAGAAAAACAGGAACGTGATGTACACCGAAAAGGTCGTCGATCTCAGCTCAGGTGACAACATGAGCATTAGAGTTCCAGCGGCATTAAAAATTATACCCAGGACATTAAGAATGTTGGTAGACACGTCAACTGGGCCGAAATCTGAAGAGACGGTTTGGTTTGCATCGTACAGATCATCGGAAGAGTTAGAGGGGAATATTGTGCTGTTGTCCAGTTCAAATTCTGATAAATCATAGTCCATGGCAGACGATGCAGATTCTGTCCGTGTCACGAGCGGCAAAAGTTGTTTCGAGAAATACTCTGCGATTAACTGAAGGCAGCACGCTTGTGAAATAAGTCGTGATGCTTCCATACTGCTCCAGGCAAACAGGCAGTTTGTTGAAAATCTCCCAACTTCCGCCGACTTTTTCTACTGCATGAAGTAGCAGCCGAAATATGAGTAGTACTTTCCTTTTTTACCTAACGAAACCGATACGCATTTTTAACGACGAACTATTGTTCTTGTAGTGTTTGCGCTTGAGAGCGTTTTTCCAAATTTTCGTAACCGATATTACGCCTTGGCAGCGGGGAAAACTTCATTCAAGGAAACGGCGCACCGGGACGGTGCCGTTCTCGTAAGCGATCGTTGAGCAGTGCATTCAAAAAAAATGCACGATTGGGGACTTTTTCTTTTTTTTGTACAAGCGCAGTTTGTTGTGCTGACTGCTGTCACCTGACGTTTTTTATCGTGTACTTATACTTACACGATACCGATTGCCTGTTTGTTCATGCTCTTCTGAAGGTCGATTTTTGTCAGAGAAAATTTATATCACCATATGAATTTTCGGTAACTATAACTATAGTTTTCGTAAAATTCAGTTTAGTAACGAACCTGTTAAAAATGCGAATATGTGACTTAAAATCGCGTAAACTGCGAATCCTGCGAAACAACTTTGACGGTTTGCCAGTCGTACATATTTTTATCGCGGTATTACCAACAAGCGTTTTTCGTTCGCTGTCTATGGGTAAAGACTAAAGAAGACCGTTCAGTCCGTTGAACCGTTCTTAATTTTTAATTATGGTAGCTGAATCTGCAAAACTTCTAATATTAGTCAGTGTGTAATTCCCTGACATGTTTTGCTCATGACAACGCTGTATGAAGGCGGCACTGTAATTTTGGAAGGTGATTTCGATGGCCCAGTGATGGATGGATGGCTTTATTACTACATTATACGAGTACTAATACAGATCACCAAAATATATTTTGACAACCAAAAATTAATATTGCTGTAATCAAATTATTCACTCTCAGATGCAATCAAACACTAATCTTAATTCCTTATCAAGAATGGTTCAGCTGCTTAGGTTATCAACTTTACACGACCGAATAAATTTGCCAAGTCCAATCAAACAAGCACTCCGAATCGACTCGATGCTAAGGGCGAGTAATATGGGGTCCAGCACAGACTGCAGCCGTTTCAGCACAATGGAAATAAATATTTTATCGCTTGAAGACGAGTCTGTGTACAATTTAAAGTAGATTAAATTCAGATATATCACGGCTGGGGTCCAGCAGATAATTGTCGTAAAGGTCACGAGTGTGCATATAGTGAACGGGTTCACTCGTACTCTGGGTTTGATGGTCACGCTTTCTTGATAACGCACCTGCCATATAGAAAAAGTTAGCACTCTTACAGGAAACAATAGTTTAAAGTTGGCACTCTTACTATTCAAAGCTGTTCACTCTATATTGTGCTTTTAATTTTATTATGACGTTAACAATAATGATAAGGATTGCATTAATAAGTAGAGACTGACGTAATCTACAGTATGTAATTTGTGTACATGGCATTATTTGTTGATTAAGGGAATGATTATGTACCTTTTGCGTTGTTGCATAGGTCACGTCGTGCACTGCGTTGTCTTGCACTGGCGATACGGCAACCAGATTATCATGGTGATGGTGGTGATGATGTTCCAAGGTTTGCAGTTCCCCGTCCGGTGTTTTTGTCACTGACCGCTTTCGTCGTTTATGGCGCTGGTAGAGTACGAACAGAATCGGGTACAGCAAGATAATAAACACGACCGGAGTGTTATGAATGAGCATCTGCACAGCTACTGTATGATATAACAACGGCTTCCGGTAAACAGCCGTATCGCAGACGCTCGTATCTGTAGAATGTTTGCTCGTCGGGACGGCGTAGACAAACTGATCCAAAATGTTCAGCGGCAGCGTGACGATGTGCGTGAAACCCGTGGCCATCAAGCAACATGCCCACGCCACTGATCTTCTGTGCAAATGACCATAAGAACGGGGAAATCCCAGCGCCCATAGCCGGTCTACGGTAATTAAGAAGTGCGTATGCATGGGAACAACGGACATAATCCAGGTTACCCAGTTCACGAATAGACAGTAAAGTAGGCGCTGCTCGGATGCACGATCTCCGGCAACGGACCCCAGATGGAATTCCAAGCACCTGGCGACACCGGCTGCGATGTTGGAGAGGGACAAAAATACAATGTACACCGCAAAGGTCGTCCGCAATTCAGCCGTCATCAAGAACACGGAGACCATGCCGGCGTTGAAGATGATATTAAAAGCGTCCAGAACATTCAAGGTCACGGCAGAGGAATCGAAGTCCCATTGCCACACATCAGCACTGATATTTTCTTCCGGGTAACTGGAGAAATTTACGGCGGATAACAGTGCGTCCCTAACCATTGTCTGTTGAATCCCACCGTCGTAATTAAAACTGCCGATGGCTGTATATGCAAGCGGATAATTAGAGAGGCTGCATGGGTATACCGTGGCATTATCAGCCATTTTGCAAGCGGATAATAAAGCATTCGTTCCGAGAAACACGGAATGAATGAGGACTGCTTGTCTACTTTAGAAAACTAAATGTAAAAATGAGTCTCGTGGCGTATTAGCAATCCAAGGTTGAGCGAACTTGTAAAGTCTAGCGCCCGCACCCGTGTTTATTTAACAATTACGTTTCGCTTACCTTTGACCTTTTTTAATAAGTATAACCCGCAATGCCAAAAAAAGTCCGGAACAGGAAGTTGCGGTAAGTGCTGTGAGCCGAAACCAGTACTGCAAAAAGTTTGTACTTCTGGTAAGTAACTAGCGGACGGACGAGCACCTCAGCAATCCAGCAGGAACTCAGCCAATGGAACCAGCACCAACTGCAGCATTATAACAGAGCTTACATAACGAATGAATAATTTTTGATCGTTTAAGTCAATACTGCCATTGACGCACTGTTGTCATTTAGATCCAGACGTTCGTAGAAGTGGCTCACAAAAAGCCACAACAATGCAATGCGATAGTTTACAGTTGTCAGTAAAATTGCATGGTGCCGCTAGAAATTTGTCATGACATTGTAAAACGAATCGCACATTAACCTCTGCCGAAAAACCATTTGGGTAACTGTAGTGTAACACTGAATAGATTTTAATCTGATTCTGTTACTGCGCATATTAAGTAATAAAACACTCGTACTGCAAATTTTGAATAAAATGTACACCAAAAAAGGTCGTCGGTAGTTCCGCTAATATCAGGAATAACAAGAGCATACTGTGTTGCAAAGGAGGATCAGAGGACTCACAACGTCTCCCATTACGGGAAATACATTCTTAATTAGGAGATGCAAATGCATCGACAACTGTTTTGCATTTAGGGAACTACTCTGTAGTGCGATTGGAGCTGGAAATCCTGAGTCATTTCAGACGTAGAATTTATACCTCTGGGAAGTAAAACAGTGGCTGGATTTGCATCGTACAAATAGCTAGTGTGGTTTTGTATTCGAATAACGCTACGAATTTAGAATTTTACCATTTCAGCCAATTTGTATGTGCTTAGCATTATTCAAGATTGGACAATTTGTATATTTGCTAAGCATTAAACAAATTGCCAGAATTTGAATATTGCTAAGCTTTATACTAAATAGTGTTTTCGGAATAATGCTAAAAACGATACAAAATTAAAGTATGAAATTTTTAATGTTCTTGAATTTATTTAAATGTGCTTATTTGGAATTTGCACCAGTGCTATTTGGAATTTGCACATTTGCACATAGTATGGACATAATGTGCGACCGAAATAAACCGCACTGTGGTTTATTTCGGTCGCACCTTACGTCCATTCGGCTTCACAAGCGCGGCGCAGTATTTACTACATACTGCGGCTTCGTTTTTCAGTTATTCTGACTATATTTAAGTACATTAATAATTTTTGAAATTTGCAGTTCTGTATGCCTTTCAGCATTATTCCAAATTAACTAATTCGTATAATGCTTAGCAATATTCATAATTCACGAATTTGTATAACGCTCTGCATTATACTAATTCAGTGGGTTATGAATAATGCTAAGCATTATACAAATATAAATACGAATCAATTCTGCTAAGCAAAAGCCACACTACAAATAGCTTTACGTGTTCGTATGAAAATCTTGTGTTATATTAAGTGTACATTTTTTTGTACCGGAAATTCTAGCAAGTAATATTGATGGAAGGCACGACATCGAATGAAATGATGCCTTTCTGCACTGCTGTAAGCAGAGTTTGCTGAGGTAGTATTTACACCTGCTACTAATTCCCGCTGATAATGTTTTCTGAGTTGAACTATCAAAACCGGGAAACATGAGAGATACCTTCCGTGAAGACGACCAAGTTTGCCTCACACGTTAGGCTACGTTACGTGGTGCGTTTCATGCAGTTTTTTGGAATTTTCGATTAATCGATATCAATTCCATATTTGTTTACCACTGCAGATTTTATGACATCTCTATTGCCGGCATGCATAAAAAAAAGATGGTACCACGGAATTGTATTACGCATGACGAGCGAGGAACAACTTCGCAAACAGTATTCCGATTCGACGTAGTATAGAAGATAGTTTCTGTTTTGACAACTTTATAATTAATGAGTATTTTGTTAATCATCGGTACAACTATGTACGTATGAAAACAGCTATAAACCAAAAATAAAATAATTATTAAACAAAATACAGGTACTTGCGCTTTAACGACTACCGAAACGAGAAAGGTTGCGGCTCATCCAAGAACAGTGCTTAAAAGTGTAGACTGTAGTTAAAATCTCTACTACAGAAAAAACTACATAATAATATTTTTGTTGGCTCTAGCGCAGCGATAATCGTCACTTAATTGTGCCCTGCCGGATCCGTCTATCGATTCTCGCAGCACAAGCGTTCCGAATTGACCCGATACTGATGGCGAATAACAGAGGATCCAGCACCAGCTGCAGTCGCATTAACAAATACGAAATGTATGCGGTTAAGGATACATGTTCAGACGACTCCACGTTTAAATGAACCAGAAGCATGTGTACGAGAGAAGGCGTCCAGCAGATGAATGCCGTAAAGGTCACAAGGGTGTACATGGTAAACGGTCGCACTCGCCTTCTCGCTTCCGCTGTCCCGCTTCTAGTCTGGTATCGCACCTGCCGCACAAAGACATCACGCTGTAGGCTACTAATTTATGTACGACCAGAAGTACAGAAATATATGGAGTGCCGTACAGTATATGTGGTCAGGTTCTTTTGAAGTATGATTAACTTCTAGCCTTTCATATTATAGATCTTTTAACGTTTGCGCTCGCCCACAGGTTAAACCGTGAGATGAGCTGTTAAGCGTTGTCGATACCTTAACGGGATTATCCGGTTGATTTTGCTGACTTTGCGGAATTGTCATTTTCATGTCGAGAACCTTCTTCGGAGTCCCTGTCCGCTTCTTTTGTTTGTTACGCTTATAAAACGAGAACAGGAAGGGATACAGGACGATCGTTAATGCGACGGGAACGTTGCCAACCAGCACTTGCAAAGCTATCGCATAACCAAGCAAACCTTGCATATAGTAAATAACCGAAGGGCATAACATGGACTCCCTAAATGGCACGGCATAACTAAATTGATCCACAATCATCACGGGAGCGAGACCATGTGCGTGAAGCCCACCGCCACCAAGCAGCATGACCACGCTACCGTTTTCGTATGGAACCGATTGTAGGACAGCGGAAATGCCAGCGCCCATAGACGGTTTAGAGCGATTAGGAGCTGCGCTTGCATGGGAAAATTGGGCGCGATCAATGTTGTCCAGTGCAAGAAAAAACAGTAAATTTGTACCTTCACGGATGTGTAATCGGCTTTTGCAACAGTGGAAACTAGACGCCCTAAGCACAAGGCTGCACCGAGAACAGTGTTGGAGAGGGACAGAAATATAATATACACCGAAAAGGTCGTCCGCAGTTCCACATGCATCAAGAACAGCAAGATCATACCAGCGTTGATAATAATGTTCATTGCATCCAGAATATCCTGCATCACAACGAAAAACTTGATGTAACTGGGACGTACATAAACATTGGCAGTTGTATCTGCATGCGCGTAGCTGGAGTAGCTGAAAGTGGACAGCGCGCACGATGACATTGTTTCATTATCCATTATATGTATAACTACGGTCTACGGGGAGCAAGAGGAAAGGAACTTCTCAACAGCCATGGGTTTATTCATTTGGGCGCGGTGTTTGTGCGCCGGGTCTTCTACGTTCTCACATTCATGGCAATTTGGCGAACAAACAGTAAACATAAAACAGCGGTAGCACAAAGTTTACAAGTTTACGAGAACAAAATCATCATATTTTTCACGTGCCCAAGCAACCCAAAAAAGGAACACCACCAGCAATTCAAGTTATTTAAAACATTTTGCTCAACAATGGGCTTAAGCAGAATTCATTTTGCACTTTGCAGAACCAGCTGCAATCCATTGCCACAATTCCTCAACACACATGGAAACTTTAAATTTCTGCAGGTCGCAGATCAACCATAAATCATTACATTAAATCATTTTCAGAAATTCAACGTTTAATCTCAATACTTGCTGGAACTGACCATGAATACAAATTACATTCAATCATTCTCACAAATTCAACTTCATTATTTCTCAATTTGTTGGAGATGACCAAAATACAGTGCATAAAATGAATACATTTCATCATTTTCATAAATTTAATCCTTAATTTCAGCATTTGCGGGAATTCACCACAAATAATTTCATTCAATCGTTCATTTCAAGAATTTAATCAATAATTAAATGTTCTGAATTTTGCTGGAAGTGAGCGTTAATGATTATTACATTCAACCGTTTTCATTGACCTTTCAATAAGCAAATTTCCATGAAAACTTTGCCATAACTCAATGCAATTTAATTAAATCAACAATAATAATACAATTCACACGGAGAACTGCAACAATTTACAATACCATTCATACTGAGAATTGTCACTGAATAACATAAACAATTTAACGTCAACTTAATATGCACAATCAAATTTTGCAGTATCAGGCGCCGTTGCGCCCACCTCGTTTGCTATTTTTCTGGTTACGCTGACACTCGTGCCAATTGTGACCTTTCTCGTAACAGGAGCCGCAAACGTGAGAGTACCAACATTTTCCTTCTTCACGCGGGCATTGCCCTTCGTTATATGCCCAACAGCTCAGCTTTTTCGACCCTTCGCCACTATAATTATTTCCTCGACCATTGTACGCTCCACGACCGTACCCGCGAGACCGACCATCGTGACCACCTCGAAAACCTTCGCTCACGGCGTGGGCTTCAACCGGCAACAGTGAACCAGCGTGAAAACACTGATGAATTAAATTTCCACACGCATTGAAATCATTCAGTGAGCAACCAAACCGCTCGGCATATTGCCGGAAACCAGCATCAAATTTCAATATAGCTTTTGGTTCATAATCTGGAGCCTTACTGGATAAGAACTCAACGTACTCGGCATATTCACACAACGTTTCTGCGTGGCTCGGCATTTTACTCAACTGCTTAATCAACATAAGCGACCCATTCATGAATTCTGCGTATGTTAACTCTAAGGCGCCAACTGGTTTCTTCTTCTCTGCTTGCGCGCGGGAATACACCACCTCGTGTGGTCGTGGTAAATTTCTTGCCAACTTCGGCAACGGGTCACCTTTCAAGTTAAAAACTTCTCTTAGGCCAAACTCACCATTGCGGAATTGTTCGACCGGTGGAATAGGACTGGGGCTGCAACGTGGAAAGTCAACCGGATCCGGCATGACCCTTCGGTCGAATTCTGCCAACGCGGATGCAGGCTTGCTGACCTTCTTGCACGGTGCAGGTGGGACAATAATCACTGACTCTTCACTTCGGCTATCCATGATGTAGGTCCAAATATCTTTGCGGTCGCACAGCGGGATGGCATTCAGCGGAGGCGTCCAAAGGTCATCTTTGGACAGGAAAAGGACTTTTTCAATGGTAACGAAACGCTCCTTCTTCAAAACGGCAACCGTGCTTTCACACAATCCCAATGATTTAGCCAAATCATCGACCGTATTACCCGACACGTTCAGCTGTGAATCTTTCTTACCACCATGGCCAGCACATCCAGGCTGGTGATCAAGCATACGTTTAACGAGTTCGGCTTTATTGCCGGTAACCGTGAGCTCGTGCTCTCTTAACATCACCTTTAATTCTTCACATGTCATAACTTCAAGTTCTTCCTGCGTTTTACTCATTTTTACTCAAGAACGGCACAAAATAATTTTACAAACTGGAAGTGGTTGTCGAATACAATCATGCTTAAATAGACTCTTGCTTCGTCCTGCTCCAAATCCGGCATCCGTCTTCACTCCATTCATACGCTCGTGGCAGGACGACCCTTTGACCTCGTTATACTCAGATTCTTTCGAAGAATCTTTCCCGTCTTGGGCCCCGTTATACGTGGAATTGATACTACCGGCAAGCAAAAGTATGGATATGTTCGTATATGTACAGCTTAAGGAATTGTAGGGAAGCATTACTGTATTATTATACATTTTGCTATAGTTGGAAACATCTGTCACTCCGAGAATATTAAGGCCGGCAGAACATTCCAAAAATTTGGTTTAGAAATTGTTGTTGTGCTCTGAATGTCGGGCTGAAAAATTTCGAAGGTTAACCTACGTAATGCTGCAGCATGGCCTTGTACTGTACGCATACAGATGCGTACAAGGCCATACAGTATCGACGTATCTTACAGTTATTGCTGGCTGCCCACTGAATGTGTTTACTTATTGTGAGCTCAACGTTTAAATAAATACGGGTTCGATGCGGTTTTTCTGCATGCCCGCGTAGGGGTACGAAACCCGCCAATATGGACGTTTCTGAAATTATTGCTGGTTTCCAGCTGAATGTTTTTATTAATTAAAGGATGAATGTTTAAATAAATATGATGCGCTTTTTCTAGATATCCGTATTGGATGTCGTTACCTTGTCTGTTTGCCTGCTTGATTGCCCCCATTATATGAGGTTTTGTTATATGCTGCGACCAACGACCAACACCAGGTGAAATATTGCCGTTTGGCTGCTATTAAACGAATAACTGAACAATTTTGCTTACAGAGTTACTAGTCAGCGATTTTCAATGTAGGAAAAAATATTGTTTTCGGCGCTTATGCGGCGCAGGAATCTGACTTCTGCTTACATGGAAATTAACGTGATACATATGCATACGAATCTGTTTTTCGAAATTGGTGATCTGCGATTTTCAGCATTTTTTTGATATTATAGAAAGTTTTCTACTGGAAGGATTAGGCCACTTTTATTTTGTTATTGACAAAAGTGAGGTTTAATGAGTAACGGCTTTGCATGCTATAGAAAATTTGTGAATGTTGTTTGTTATCTGCAAAACTATCGTAAGATACATCGCAACGAAACAAAATGTATGTTACAGTATCCAGTACGTAACCTATACTGTTCAGAAAAGAGCACGCATTGCGATGTACGGCACAATAAATTTTACTACAAGTAGTGCAAAACAATTTGCAAACAAAACATTTTTTTCATATGTAGAAATTATTCGTTAATTGTAAGCACTGAATCCGCCAGTGATGTTTATGCGTAGCGCAGAGTACACAGTAAGAGGTGTCGGTTAAACAAATGCTTGTAAAACTTTTCACGAATTTAATTAGTCAATTAGTTTTGTTCAGTCGTATCAGTCTTTTGAACCCCGCAACACACGCATGCCGAATGGACACAATGCTGATAGCGAATAACACTGGATCTAGCACCAACGGCAATCGAAGTAGCAACATTGGAATTAATACGTGTAGCGATGTCGGGTCTGATGGTACCACTTTCAAATAGGCCAAACTCAAGATTACCATAACAGGAGCCCAACAGACAGATGTCGTAAAGGTCACGAGCGTGTACATAAAGAAGGGACGCACTCGAACTCTCCGCGCAGGTTTTGTAACTTCCGTTATCCCGTTTGTAATCGCATATTTCACCTGCCGCACAAAATTATAGTGGGAACTCTCACGCCAACAGTTGCACAAGTTAAAAGTAAAACCTAAGAATGCCGATATCTTATATACAGTAGGATTACAGTAATCAATGTGATCTGTTTGTACAGTAACGTAGTCTAACAGTACCACCTCATATTATTTTTCTCGTTATTATTTAGCTGGCTAAGTTACATTAAATTGCGTACCTCATCCGACCTTGCAAAGGCCGCGTTGTCCACTGCGCTGTCAGTCGATGTCGATACGCTGACGGGATTATTCGGTTGATTTTGCGAAACCTTGTGTTCCATGGCGAGAGTTGCCTTTGGTGGGGGTGCGCGTTTCCTTCGTTTGTTACGCTTGTAAAGTAGGAGCAGGACGGGATATAGCAAAATTATAAACACTACAGGAGCGTTGCAGACGAGCAGTTGCAACGCGGCCGTATAACCAAATAAAGGCGTCCCCTCAATAGTCGTAGCACAAAAATATCGTTTTCGAAAGGGTACGGCATAGACAAATTGGTCCAGAAGAATTAGCGGGAGGGTGACGACATGCGTGAAACCCACGGTCATCAAGCAGCATGTCCACGCCACTGTTTTCGTATGAAAACGGTTATAGGATAGAGGCAATGCCAACGCCCATAGACGGTTCAGAGCGATTAAGAAATGCGCTTGCGTGGGAAATTTGGTTGCAATCAATGCAACCCAGTTCATGATGAAACAGTAAATCTGGATCTTCTGAGATGTGCGGTCTGCTTTTATCAGAACGGGAGCCAGATACCCCAAACACATACCGATACCAAGAACAATGTTGCAGAGGGAGAGAAATATAAGGTACACGGAAAAGGTCGTTCGCAGTTTAGCCGACATTAGGAACAACAAGAGCAAACCGGTGTTGCAAGCGAGATTTAAAGCATTCAGACTGGTCATCATTATGGCAAAAAAAATGAGATAACTGGGAGGTTCACTGGCATGGACGGGTTTGGCTGTATGTGGGTTGGTTGGGACACTGAAGGTGGGCAGCAGTTTATCATTATTCATTATGGTCGGGGTCCAAGTGGTATTTTCATTAAATGCAATAATCGATAAACTCGTATGTGAACTGCTTAAGGAACTGCAGGATAATATTGTACAGTTATCCATTTTTGCGGTCGCGGAAAACAACAGTGCCTTAGAAAAATGAGACTCAATAATAATTACACGAAAATGGAAATGCCGACAGACGTTGTTTGAAAGTTGCCCTTTGCCGTGCATACCCACAATCGACAGTCGAATTTCAAATACGAGGAAAACTGTTGCATACGTACAGAGCTATACTGCATACGTATTTAGATTGTTGTTGGTTCCCAGTGCTCTTTTTTACTAAAATGTACTAAATTCGGCAGAACGAGCGTTGGCTTTCATATTTCCGGAAAGGTGATATATTGCTGCGGCATCATGTACGCATGGCACTTTCGGCTACGTTACGTGATGGGATTGATGCCGTTTTTCTGAATTTCCGTAAGCGATACTATTTCTTTGTTTGAGTGCACGATCACATATTTTTGACAGCATCTCTGGCAGCGGAAGAAAAACAAAATCTGACGATCGTATAACGTCCGACGAGCGATGACTGCCTTTACAAAAAATACACTATCGCTATTTCTGGTTGACAATACAGTTCAACAAGAAGGCTGATCTTACACAGCATTAATGGCTTTTGTTTGTTGCAGCGCGCACAGACGCACAGACATGTGTTAGGTACATAAAAAAAATATTGCTGCTCTAGTAACAAGTGGACACACCCGGAAGCACAACAGGACTGATAAATGTAAACTTTCTACAGTAGTTTCTGCAGTATACGTTATACGAGTACGTATGCAAAGCTGTTTTACGGGAAAAGTGGAAAAACCAATGTCGTTCAGTGTTTGCGCTTTAGACACCTACTCTAATCTACGCTTTTATGTGACGCCGGTTAATACGAGAAAGTAAAACTTCAACAGAACTCATAGAAAACGTAGTCGTAAAACTCCCGTTTTATCGTTGGTGTAGCTCGTGTCACTGGACGGATGCACTGTTGTTTCTTCAAGTTTTCGCGCTTCTGTGGCGCAAGAATACTTCTGCTCCACAAAGAAGTCGCACACCTAATAATGTAGCTGCATTTTAACGAAATTAAATAATACTTTTGTATCCACGCTGATTCCATGGTGGTAACATTTAGTATAATGTACTCGTAATTATTCGTCGAATTTAGCAGTTAACGATTCTTTTGACAACTTTCCAATATTATCCAGTATTTACTATAGTTTAATAACAGACATTCATACAGTATGTACACCATCCAAACAGATTCCGATTTCGAGAAAAATAGAGTAATACAAACCTCAACAGACTTCGCTCGATCCAAACACAACTAGCACGAAGCGGTTTTCTCCATACCGACTACAAAGTTCACTACTGCCTGTAGACTACCACACTACAATTCTGTCGACTCCAGCCGAGCGATATACTTCCCCTCTTTATCCTCAATCGTCTCGTAAATATTATTATACGTCTGCTGATCCGTCCTCCTCTTTACCAGCTCCCCGAAATGCACCTCCTTCACAATACTCTTCCCGCTGCCCTCCGGGGATACCGGCTGCAGTCCACCCCGCGCTTCATCTCCAAAGAACGTCGTCTTCCGTACTTGCTCCTCATACCCACTCCCCAGTTCCTCCGGTAGCGAGTTCTCTTCCGACCCCGACGAAGCACTCTTCCCATCCGACTCCGTCTCCTTGGTCCACTTTTCCACATAACTGTTCATCCACACCGGATTGGAGCCCTCGTAGCTGTGCAGATTGGTCCCCGGGACTTCCGTCGGATGGAGACCGGCGGTGCTGTCGCTGGAGCTGAAAGCTAGCGCCGTGGCTGCCCGTAGTTTCCGCGTGTAGCGGGTGCGTTGCGAGCAGAAAAGGGCCGCGGAGAGGATCAGTAAGAGCAGCAGCCCCAGAGTGATCCCGATGAGGAGTGCTTTCAAGACGGTGGTCTCATTGGTCAAGGGTTCGCGGGGGATGGCCCGCTGGACTTCGATGATATTAAAGGCTTTGAAGGCGGTTTCTAAGCGGTCATAGGTCTGGTCGATAAGGGCGATGATGGTGTCGACGTCCATGATCTTCCCGCTGGGATCCACAAAGTGCATGAGGACGTCGGATAGACGCTCGTTGACGGTGCCGCTTTCGTCGATGTGCGTCACTACGTCATCAATCTGCAAATAGTTTTCGGGTTAACATTGTGCGTTACTAAATATGCAAAACATGCCAGTAAACGCCAGTATTTGGCAACCTTGGGTTATAAATACTGCACACATTAACTACGAAAGGTCATGAATGTAATTATACGTATGCAGTTTTAGCAGATGATCGTTCATGCAGTTAAGTGCTGCAGTGTCCAATTTTAGCAGATTTCGGAGAATCTTACATTGGCTCGGGCTCCAGTAATATTGGATAGCGTCTCTAATAATGCGTCCTCTATCAGGCGGACATCTTCTGGCTTGCCAAGCAGAGTAAACTGCACCCGCTGATCAGCACGTAGAAGATAAATCTGCCAAAAAATTATTATTTACTCAAAACTCAACGTGTGCACAGTTTGACGAGCTGTTCAATAACCGACATATTACCAATAAAACAACTTACAAACAGTCGGGCGGTGTCGTTAAAGCCGCTTCTGTCTTCCGCCAAAACGTTGAAATCAAAGTATCCCTTCATGTCGGGATTGAATTTCACGTTAAGAAAAACTTCTCCGGTTTGTTTGTCGATGGTAAATGGTGGATCGCGGAAAGTCTCATCTTTATTGAGGTTAATGTTAATCGGCTCCTCTATCGAATAGGTCACGATTCCGTTGTCGCCTTCGTCGGGATCAACCGCCTAAAATCAATATCGAGATTAATTTGATTCCTATCAGCGAGAAAACCATAATCCCTTTGTAACCGCAATAAAGTTCTATAGATGCAAATGCAGCAAATTGTCTGAATAAATAAATTTGTTTTAGATACCCTATGTGGAAAAGTATTCAATAAGCACCGGCATTATGTATTACGTATTGCTGTCTTCCAGATGTCTAACCAGAAAACGGTATTTCGTAATTTGCGTCAGGTAACAATTGACTTAGCATTCATTTCAGTACCGTCAGTTTCGTGACTCTGGTTCCATATTTGCTCTCCACGGTGACGCCGGCAGTATACTCCTTCCGTGGAAATTTGGGCGGATTGTCATTGACGTCATCCACAACAATCACCGCCTGCATTAGCGAGTGATCTTTCGTTGTTAAAGGAACTGGTGCACCTGGTGCTAAATAATTGCAGTTGCTGGATGCCTTAACAGTCAGCTCATAAGCGGCGGTCTGCTCGCGATCTAAGGTCACCAGCTGCCGGAGATCACGTGAGTGTTTGTCCAGGGAGAAAGTTTTGTTGGTGTTGCCGGCAACAATAAAGTAGCAAGTCTGCGTATGTTCGGCATCGCCGTCTTCGTCGAACGCTTCGGCAACTTTTCCGATTATACTTCCTGTAAAATTGCATTTACTTTGAAAATGTGACTAAACTCGAAAAACGAAATCACATATAAAGGCGACCTTTGCGCGTTTTTTGCAGGTTCATTGTACAACCATTTCCAAACATTGACTTATTATATTTTAAAGAATTTACCTGTACACAGTAAATACCAAAAGAGACTTCTTCTTTCCAGCTTATTGACTTTAACGGACTTTAAACGGATATAGGGTCTTTTATTGGCTTTTTATTCTTTTTGTCTTCTGTTCTGGGTTACCTACATACCTGGAGGATAATTTTCAACGACATGGAATTCTTGTCTTGCCACTCGGAAAATCGGCTCTAAAGTAAAAGAGTATGCATTGAGTTATTAACATTTTGCAGCAAGCGAGGAGAAAATCCGACAGCCGTGAACTCACCATTGTCGTTGATGTCGATAACCCGCACGACAAACCGTTGCAGTGTGTTCCGCTGCGGCACGCCAAGATCGTGGGCGTCGACATAGAGCGTGTACTGCTTTTGTCGTTCCCTGTCCAGCGGACGGATCAGCGTGATCCATCCAGAATCTCTGTCCAGCTCGAATGTCTGGTAGTCGTAGTTCTGGTCCGTTAAAAAGGAATACTGAACAACGGCATTGTCGCCAATGTCGTTGTCAACCGCTTTGACCTGAACAATCTTCGTACCGATCGTGGCATTCTGTTGGAGAAGATTAAAATAACGAATTTTATTTGCGTCGTTGGACTGAAAAAATCAACATTGTGATATGCTAGGTTTAGAATTACAATCAATGTTTGACAACATTCTGTTAGAAATGGCATTATAACGTAGTGTAGTCGCTCGCGTTCAAAGCCATTGTACCACATTCTTCGGGTGATTTTTAAAAAAATTTTGATGAAATAATTTTAAAAAAATAAAAATTACAGTAGGCACTAACTGTCATTTTCGGCGCTGTGCAATATTTCTACTATAGTCTCGTACCTCCCACACTGCGACGGATTCATTGGCCACTGGATGCACAAAAACCGGTGCATTGTCGTTGAAGTCCTCGACACAGATATGGAATGTCCGGTTGGTGAAGAGAGCCGGAAAGCCCTGATCCCGCGCCTCCACATCCAGAGTGTAATTTCCATACTTATTGTTTAGGGGTACAATCGTCATTAGAGCTCCGTGATTGTGTGATACATCAAACATTTCTACGGAAATTAAAGTAAAATCGTTCAATAAATGCTAGAATTTTTTGTGCGAATAAGGCTGTCAAATATCGCCTATCGGCGGCACACTGCAAATACTTACTCGATCCATTCCCACCATTGGCTTTAAAGCGAATCTCGGAATTTGGCGTCCCCGGTTGGTCGAGGTCAACTGCCCGGATAGTGTAGAACTGCGTACCGGCACCGTCCGTTTCGATTAACCGAATGCAGTCAGTAAGGTCATCCGTGTTGATAATAGGCGCTAAGACAAAGAAAAGGTCACCGTGCTGTTCCGTATTACTAGGGCAGTATCTTAATTTACCATTATCGTTGACATCTTCAACGGTTATCCGAATTGTCTTTGAGGACTTCCGGCTGGCGCGGTTAAATCCATTCTGGAAGTCGTCCACCGCATTGACCACCAGTGCGTAGAGTTGCGCTCTTCCCGATCCAACCGGCCCGCCACCGTAATCGTCCCGGTGTCCTTATCAATAACGAATTTTCCAAACGCTGTCGAAGGATCCAGCGTGTAACTGACGTGACCGTATGGACCGGAGTCGGGGTCCACCGCCCGCACCGTCGTCACTTCCTGCCCAATCTGGACGTCCTCGCGGACGGTCACATCGCTTGGTGCAAAGGTGAAATTCGGATTCTGTGAAATTATTACTGTTCAGAAAATGAAAAATATCGAGAGTTATTAAGACGAAATCTTACGTTATCATTGACATCGATGACGTACAAATACACTGGTGCGATACTGGATAATGGCGGAATGCCGGAATCCGTGGCGCGAGCCGTAAAGTTAATCCAATCAAATTGTTCCCTATCCAACGGTTTCAGTAAGGTGATTTCTCCGGTGTCGGGATTCATTTTAAAGAATGTTTGCACTGACATGGCCAGCTAGAAAACAAGGTTACGTTCCAATAATTCTTTAAATATATAAATGTGATCGAAAGAATAAAAGTATCAAATGATAGTTAAAAGATACTATAGCTCGAAGGTTTGCCTGTATTTCTTTATCTTCGGTTTTATTACAGGCTTTACTGCCGGTTTTACATATATTGTAAATCTGGAAATATTTATTACTTGACTTACGTTTTCTATTGAATATTTGATATGCCGGGATTTATCTTTATCGGCGGCTACAATGTGGAAAATCGGTGATGTTGGCACGAAATTCTCGATGACCGAATTCTCATAATACTGTCCCGAGTTTGTCAAGGGAAAGATGAAATGCGGCGGATTATCATTCACATCCACCACGCGAATTTTCACCGTGGTTAACGCTGTCTGCAGTCCGTTCTCCGACGCCGTATCCTCCGCCCGGATGGTGACCTTTACGGTTTCAAACACCTCTCGGTCCAAGGGCGCGGCCACATACAGAATTCCGTCGGCGCGCATCCCGAAGCATTTTGTATAGTTGAAATCCTCTTTTCGCACCGGGACAAGAGATTCGGAAAGGGCATCGCTAACGTCCACCAAGCTGTATGTTAAGTGCGCATTCTGGTCGGGATCCGTAGCCTCGATACGCATAATTGTGGAGCCCACCGGAGCGGTCTCGTTGACGTCAACGGTGGGGTGCGGCGGGAAGACGGGCGGTTTGTTGTTGACATCGGTGACGGTGATGGTCACTTGGGTGGTTCCGGTTTTCTGGTCTACACCGAAACCGCCATCCAGTGCAACCACCTAAATATTATCATAATATTCACAAATCAATCAGTTTTTTAGGAAGTTCAGGTTTTTTATTCAACAATGCGTTGATCTATACGTACTGTAGCAGTAAGGTATGTCTGGATTTGCACAGTATTGTGACCTTTCTCTTAATGCTACTGATTTTAAAAGCAGCATATTTCGATTATTTCGAATTATGTTTTCCTATAACATCGTGCTACATAAATGTAAAACGTGCTACATAAATACATATGTTGAGATTATTGAACATAATGTTTATATCACTATGAAGATCGTCGAGCTAAACGCAGAATAAATTTATTCGCCACACCAAATACAATTTCCGACAGTCTGCTATGTCAGTTTCACAGAATTTCGTACTGATACAATCTCTTGTAAAGTTCAACTGATTTTGCGCGCTTCCCGTGATATGATCGCTCAGAGCCAAGCCAACTCAGTGAATCATTAAGGGCAAAAAGAACTGCGAAACAAAAACGTAGGCGGCGCAGTTCACACGCTGCTCATATTAAGTCATTCGTTAGCAACAGTTTTCGCATGCGAGGGCTTGGTTGCTTCACTTCCCTGTACTTTGCTGTCATCAACGACTGCGACATCCGCTGTGACATCTTAACGCAGCCATACCCAACACTTTGCCCGCTATAAAATTCCAACCTTTCTACAGTTCCTACAATACAGTTCAGTTAATATTGCAGTTCTTCGTTGGTCTCCGCCAATTTTCTAGCTTCTTATATATCCACAAGACGAGTTTTTCTAACAGGTTGTCAGCAGCTCTTTAGCCGGTAAGTCAAAGCTATCATTATTTTGAATTTATGTGCAACCGAGCATAGCGTATGAAATCAAGCATCCGTCCGACCGACGAAGTTCAACTGTCGCAGCAATAAGCTGTAATACCGTATGCTTCATACAATCCGAAGACATTAATTTTACAGAGTACGTACAGTATGTAAATACCGGTAGTTGCTGAGGTGATCAAGGGGGAACCAAAAGACCAGTGTGCTTGTTTTTAGAAACCAACATGGAGGATATCGATTTCTATGAAGATGAGCCTGTAACACCGACCTTTCGCGGCGAATCATCCGGAAGCAGCAAAGACATTACCATCCTTCTTCTGGGCGAGACCGGCGTGGGAAAATCAACCTTTATCAACGCCTTCGCCAATTATCTATGTCATGAAAATATGCAAGACGCATTGCAGAACGTCATCTGTCTGATCCCATCCTACTTCACGCACTCTGACCCACAGACCTTTAAGACCACTCTAGTGACCCTGGGGAAACCGGACTCTAACGAGAAAACCGGCGGCGAGTCAGGCACCCAGTCACCGAAATGCTATACATTCGAAACCGGCGAAGGCACGGTGCGGCTGATCGATACACCCGGCATCGGCGACACCGACGGCACGAATATGCGCAACCTCCTGGCGTTTATCTCGCAGTACAAGGAAATCAACGCCATCTGCATCCTCCTGAAACCCAACAGCGCCCGCGTCTCCGTCGTCTTTCAGTACTGCATTTTCGAGCTCTTGAAGAACTTGAACAAGACCGCCAGTCAGAACATCCTGTTTCTCTTCACCAACTCCCGGAGCACGTTTTACGCGCCCGGCGACACGGCACCCACCCTGACGAAGATTTTGGACACCATAAAGAATCGTCCGCCCCATGTCAGCATTCAGTTTGGCCCGCAGAATGTCTATTGTTTCGACAACGAAGCCTTCCGCTTCCTGATGGCCAAAGCCCCGCCCAACAATCTGCGCTTCTCCGCGGAGAACGAGCGCGATTACGGCGCGAGCTGGGAGCGCGGCGTGACCACGTGCCAAGCGATGATGCGGTACATCCGCGAACTGCCGCCGCATCCGGTGGAGGATATGATCTCCGTCAGCAACGCCCGCATCTCCATCCAGGCGCTGACACAACCGCTAGCCGAGATCAGTATGCAGATTGCGGAGAGCGTGCGCTTGTGCGAGATACAGAAAAAGCGTGTTAAGGAATTCCAAGGCAACATTGAAGAGCTACGCAAGGAGCTATTTACGCCGGCGGTGGATATCATCACCACACCGTTAGCGCATCCGCGCACGGTATGTGGTCACGCTGACTGCTGCGAGACGGTCAACGTCAACGGTGTCAAGAAAACCCACTATAAATCCGTTTGTCATAATCACTGCTATCTTGCCAATGACGATAGCAACGTGCTCGGTAATAAGGGTCTGCTGGATTGTAAGGCATTTAATAAATACGTCAATATAGGAGAAACCGCACGCTATCGGCCGGACAGCTTCCACCCCGATAACGAATTAAGCGTAGGAGAGGATGGTTTAGTCGAGGGATTTACTGCGGAACGGGAGAAATCTGAGAACTGCTTCCAATGTGGTCATTCGTATCAGGTACACTTGCACATTGAGAGCGTCACCGAGCGGCGTAATATTAAGGTGCGCGACGAGGCTAAGCAGTCGCGCATCAATTCGGATGAGGAGAAGAAGAGAGTCCAGGAAGCCATGGTGCGAGATCTGGAGAAAACTATCGCGCAGTGGAAGAAGGAGAACGAGGAAATCAATCGTTGCCTGTCGATCTTTGCCTGCTTTCTCAGCCATAACGCGCTGACACCGTTCAACGACGCGTATGAAGACTATCTGAAGTACCTGATTGAAAACCACAAGCAGAGTCATAGCGCGGAGATTCGTGCCAACGCGCTCCACTTGGAGAATTCACTGCAGCACTACCGCCAAGAAAAGGATACCTTTGCCAAAGCGTACGCTCAGAGAAAGAGCGGTGCGGATATTTCGGCCAAGGCGGTAACGCAGGCGGTGGAGAGCTTGTTCAAGCTGGAGAAGAGCGGACCGAAGATCAAGAACTTCCTGGAGCTTATGAAGGAAGTCAGGAAGGCCGCGCATGCGGAGCACGCAGAGGTCAAAGTGGAGACCAGTCGCCCTGGTATCCGGAGCCGATTGAAACGATGGATATTTGGATGAGACGAAGGAGGCAGGGAGCAGATTTGATTTCTGCTTTTTCTTGGTTTGCTGTCTCGATTTGCGCACTGTGTCCCATTACCCCCGTTGAGCACAGCTAGTACTTTGGACGTTTTTATAATAAACTTTTTCCTGTCCTCTTGTTATTTTATATTATTCACTGTACACAGTTTGCTTGTTGGTTCACCATGTCAGATTATCCGCACAATAACGTGCGCCATAAGTGTTTTTTTACATCAGATTACATGATACTGCATTAGGTTGCCTGTGCGTCGCGTAAAGTTAAAATAGTCAGCTGAAAGGTCTGCGGTTCGTTAAGGTGATAGGAAGTAGAGCATAGCATACAGCCGTCATTTAGCACCAAATTTTGGTTGGGCTACCCAAAGACTAGTAACTACGACTTCGTCCAACACATGTAAGAAACAAAATTGGTGACACTCATTTTACCGTAAATGCTGCTTGATTCTGCAGCCCTAATAGCAAACTTAAAGTTTAGCTACTTTCTGGTATAGGAGTAATTGGTGATGCTGAAGTGAGATGTTTTAAAACTCAAAACATGTTACAACTTCCAACATTTTGTAACTTTAACTGACCTTCAATTCGTATGCCGCCTGCACATCCCGATCCAAATTAGCCCCACTAGCCACGGCAATAATCCCGGTCTGAGCGTCAATGACAAACTTATCCTGTGCACCCCGTTCAATGCGGTACACCACCCGGCCGTACAAATTCGACTTATCGCTGTCCAATGCCGATACCGTTACGATGGCCGTCCCCATCGGCGCGTTTTCCGACACGATGCCGGTATAGTGGTTCTGCAGAAAGTGCGGGGCGTGGTCATTCTCGTCTTGCACAAAGATGCGCGCCAGACAACTGGCCGATAGGGGCGGCTCCCCGGCGTCAAATGCCACAATCTGAATATCGAGGACCCCGGAAGATTCGTTGAAGACGTGCACCACATCCTCGTAATTGAGAGGTTTAGCCACTGACACTTCACCGGTGATTGCAATGACAAAATGATCCGCATATTTGGAACGAGCGATCGCGTACGTCACTTTGGCATTGCCAGTTTTCGTGTCATCCCGATCCGTAGCGTGGACGACTAACGGTCGTAAAAAGGTCATCTGGTTCTCGATTAAGGTGGCTTCGTAGATATCCTGATCAAATACCGGGCGTTTGTCGTTAATATCATCCAGGATGATGCGGATTTGGGCTGTTGCTCGGTGACCTTTCCCAATACTGTCGCGGGCTTCGACAGTCAAGAAAATCTCCGGTGTGACCTCCCGGTCGAAGATCTCGCCATTGGATGCCACTCGAATTTCCCCGGAATTGGCGTCCAGTGAGAAGTGATCAGCGTATTTCCCCTGGAGATTGCTGTAGGACACCACTCCCTGTTCGCCGGAGTCAAAGTCGTACGCTTGAACGCGGATAACCAAAGTTCCCGTGTGGGCGTTTTCCTTCATGTGCACTTCATAGTAGTCCGGTCGGAATACCGGGATGTGGTCGTTGACGTCCAGGACGGTGATGGTGACGCTGGCGGTGCTGGAGTACTTCTCCGGGGTGGCGGTCTCCCGTGCGACGATGGTGAAGTGGAACTGTTTGGTCGTTTCGAAGTCGAGATACGAGGTGTTCTTAACGCGGATCATGAAGAGCGCTTCGTTGATGACGGCAGCCGGGGTGATGTCGAAGGCGGGAGCGCCTTCGCCGGTGATGGTCAGGGCGAACGAGCCGTTAATGCCCTGGTCCGGGTCGAAGACGCGTGGCGTAATACCCGGTTCCATGTTAACTAAGGCGCCGACGGCAGCATTTTCAGGGATGGATGCCGAATATGTGTCGGTTGGGTGGATGCCGTTATAAAATTGCGGAGGATGGTCGTTAACATCCTTAACAGAATGATCATTAAAAATCAATACACTTTGGTACAAAATTCGAAAAATTTCTAAATCAATTACTGTTTATCATTAAGCGTAAATCCACAGTGTACATTAAGCTTATGCGCATTTATTTATAAAATATAGAATTGTGTCGTTCGCTTGGCAGTTCGGTATGCATAAAAATAATGAAAGCAGGATCTTAAAATTTGCGATACCCTTAATACGTTACACCTAAGACCGTACCTCGATAATGATACTGACTTGCACCGATGCCGACATTCCCGGCGTGACCGGCAGCTCCGTGGCCACAATCGTCAACACCATGGTTCCACCGTTGGTGTGTGCCTCGCGATCCAACGGCTGCGATACGTACACCACACCAGTCTGTGGATCGATGGCAAAGGGTGAATTGACCGGCTGCAGGGAATACTGTATGGGTTTCGGGACACCACGATCACCGTCCTGCGCCAGTACATTGAACACCTCCTTCCCAATCGCGACATTCTCCGGGACATACTGCACACTCGGGTAGATGATAAAGTGCGGGGGCGTATCCTGGGTGTCCAGCACCTGCACTACCACCCCCAGGGTGGCGGTGTTGACGCGCTGCAGCGCCGGTGTCCCGTCCATGGCGATGATGCGCAGCTGGTACATGGGTTGTGTCTCGTAGTCCAGCGGGCCGGTGAGAATGATGCGGCCGGTGCCGGTGTTGGCGTTCAGTGTCTCCACTTTAAAGGTCTTAGCGTTGTCCAGTTCGTCGAAGCGGATCATCCCGTAGATGCCCTGGTCTTTGTCGCGCGCCGACAGGGTCCCGATGACGGTGCCGGGTGGGGCGTTTTCGGCCACGTAGTAGGTGGTGTTATAATCGACAAATTGAGGCTGCAAAAATAATTTTTTTTAAAATTTGAATTCTGTTCTTGTTTTCTTTCTGGGCCTGACGTTCCCAGCAAACTTTACCGGTCGCATCAATATGCCATTTAACAGAACAGCAAGCCTGCGCTGGTAGATACTAATTAAAGATTCCGAATTTACACATATGCCATTTTATAGTATTACGGACTATTTTAATTTTATTAGTGCAGAATATCACAGGGATAAAATAAACATTGAGCAGCGTTTTTTTCCATTTCAGAAGTCAGGGCCGGATTTGATTTGAACTGTTTCGTGGCTCTGAATTTGTAGAGTTTGAGCACATTGTCTGGTGGAACTCGTCTTTCATATGTGACAAGCTGTTTACTGAAGTTGCAAAAACTAAAGCGGGAGTTAATAAACTTTATTTTATTTGTATATGTTTCCTTGGCGAAATCCAGCTGCAGCACTGAAGCGTTTATACGTACGAGTTCGATTAATATTGCAATATTTTAAAGTTTTATACTTGCACTAAGTTCTTAAATCTGCCGGTATCTTACACTTTTTATTGCAAAATACTGGGTGTCGGTCCCTTTGTCGTTTTCAAATTACGCTGTAATCAAATTGCGCTGTGCCGTTTAGAACATTACACTTACCGTCTCATCGTTCTCATCGCCGACATAGAGCGTCGAATCGTGGATTATGGGTTTACTGATAATCCCGTCGGTTAAGGTCAGCCGTATGAGATGCGACGTATGGGCCTCACGGTCGAGTTTACGGATTAGACGGACCTTCGCCTCGTGGGAGCCCGGCTGTTGGCTGTTGATTATCTGCACAACATCCGATCCCTCGCCGCTTACGCCGAATGTCAATGTGGCGTTCGGATCAGGATCAATGCCTCGCAGTGTGTAAATAATACTTCCTGCACATGATCACAAAACACACACACCGATTAAGCAGTGAAATTAGTTAACATTATAATGCCATTAGCATTAATGGCTGGTGCAACGCCGAAGACTATTTGAAATGTTTATGCACGTGTATATGCGAGAAATTAGTATATCGATACAAAGCGAAGGTGATCGATACAAAGTGTCCATCACAGGGAGATCGGTAATTCTTCGCAGTTTTACTGACTGCTAATCCGAACTGCTGTTAAAAACAGCTAAGTGGTGTTGCAAAAAAAGCTATTATTATAATTTACACCTGTCAAAATACATCAGATCTTTGTAGCTCTTTCTTCGGTAGAAGTATTGTATTATTACATTATGGTCATGCACAACGAAGTCCCAACGGATATGCGCCACCTCACTACGTTTGTTACGATATTTATGTGAAATACTACTCTACGGCCCAGTGTCAGCTGTATTGCACAAATTGTAACAGGAAGATTTACTTTGTATATTCCTACGAAACTGTAATGGAATCTATCAGTGCAAAAAACTAAAAAACGCAGCAAGAACACGTACAAAATACTTAAGTTTACGATAAAAAACTATCGTTTTTACGATGGAAACGTTCGCGCGCACCATGATTTAAACATACGATATAGCTTCGAAGTTAAACATGAACCTAGTAAGCAGTCAGCCTCACTGATGACATCTCCGCTCTGTTTACCTTTTACCTCGGTGGATCATATTTCAGAAAAACACAGACAAACGAGCTTTTTTTCAAAAGGAACGCTTAATCCGAACCCTTTAGCATACATAAATGGGACATCGGCATTCGGTATAGTCACAAGCTGTCTTGGCTTTCGCACAAAACATAACTCGTATTTCCCAGCACATGGTATAAAGATATAGTAATGCGGTCATGTACCATTATAATATCACGTTCAACCGTTAATAACAAAGTGGGATTATTTCAAGATTATCACCGGCATGGCGTGAGCGCCGTATGCAAAATCTTGTGGTGCATTTATAGAAAATTCGCGAGTTATCGTTAGTTTTCCTTGAAAGTTTTTGCTTATTTGTTGCAGAATTAAAACAGATTTTCAATTCGATTATTAAAAAATAAAAAAACTGGCTAAACAAATACTAAGTAGTAAAACTAATAAAAGTGAATACACGATGACATACCAACTGGTGTATCTTCGCTGATCTGCAGATTGTCCATATTGGCGTTGGGATCAAATTTTGGTATGGTGTTAATGGAACCGGAAGGCAGTGCAGTAGTCCCTTGATGGTGACTTTGCCCTTTGGCCGCATCCGTATGCACAACCACCACCAGCCATATCACAGATAAATAATCAACCAATGAACCACTCCGTCGCGGCTGCGACTGCGTCATGCTTCTTGCCACTTTGAGAAGGCTTATCCAAAACGAAGAGCGTCAGCCGGCACGCGAATCCATTTTCCAAAAAAATACAGATAGGGTAGTATTCCAAGTTCACCAAATATCCATGTTACCTACAAATTACGATGGGCATACGTACTATTAAAATGATAATAACAATCCAAATACCTTTAAAATACGTACATAACAAAGTCTAGAAACCGCGTAGGTATATTTACGCAACTTAAGGAAGCAAAACCAAAGTATAAAATTACGTGAGTAGGAACGTTTTTCACATATTAGGTTTTTCGGTTTGCAGGTGTTTAGTATTTACTTCGCTATGTCCTCCTCACCTTAGATTACGTCATACTATTACTTAAAAAACGGTTTTCACGACAATGAATAACCGTTTGCAAGCAAATAACCAGTTTAATAAAGCAACACCGTCTAAGACAATACAAAGAGTGAACAAGTTGGATTTGGATTAAGCAACAGGTAATAGTTGTGAGTTGTATAAAAATCAAGCCGGAGCGGAGCGATGTAGCTGTAGAATACTGTAATAGACTGGTCAGTGTAATCCATCCGGCAGCCACTGATCCTTCCGGTCGAGGGAGTTCACAGATCAGAGACGCTGCAGAGTACGCTGCAGTACACCGTGCCGGCATGGCTGCACAGCGTTTAGGGTTCGCACAGATTTTTACGGCTGATCAGAGTTATTTGGTGCGCTCACAAAGGACAAATATTGGCCAAGTGCTTCACGTCATCGGCATTTACAATAATACGTACAGCCGGTGAGTGTATCCAGTTACGCTTAGCTAACACTTGCAACACTAACCAAAATAATTAAAGGTTACTGTCCTGTGCTATCAGTCATTCCAAAAACATATAAATTTTTATCCTTTCTGATAAGAGCTAATGTCAAAAAAATATCGGTGCATTTGTCAAACGGCCTTTTTTGTCAAACGGCCTTTCTTGAGAGATAACGACGCAGTTTTTATTAAAAAAACATCTATTAGTAAGAATAGGAGTACAAAGTTATACGTACAAACCTTTGAAGGAGAATTTTGCAAGGATTCAAGTCAAATGTCCAAAAAGTTATAAGATCATAAGGTGTTTTATTGCAAGCAGTTCGGATAATACTAATTTGATGCATATCCTGTTCTTTAGATACATTTGCGCAGTTTACAGCAGTGGAGATGAAAGGTTAACGAATGCATATACACTTTCGAAAATACTTTCTCCAGCACTTTTCCTGCCATTGGATTGTCCTTGTCACAAAGAGCAAGCGGTAGTCACTTGGAGCAATTAACCAACAGAGCGTAATTAGCCGACGAATCAATAAGTAAAACAAGGAAATGTAAAGAATGGCTAATTGAATAGCAAATGATCACTTACTGACACCGGCTGACCATGACACTGTGTCCATGTGCAGCGAATAGCCGGTCTCCGTCTATGTAGAGCTACTGTTGACCATTTCCATCAACAATTATCCACTGCCGTTTATTGTTGACACAGTGTGTGACTGTGTATAGTCATCGTCTATGCAGTACTAACCGACTGCTTGTTCACGTGTGCATAATTCTGACAAATTACACACTGATGACCATTGTTGATCTGTTTGTCTTAAGCGTTTTTACTCGCGGTCGATCAGCATGTGCGGATAGGTGCTCTTGTATGCGGAGAAAGTCGTTGTAACAATAACCATGATGGATGGGAGCTTTTGTCGTACTCCGAGGCTGGAGTAAACGCTGGACGGATTCAAACGAACTTGGGAAATATGTACAGTCGCGTGTATGCCATAGTTAAATATTCGGAGCAAATAGAGCGAACTTGTTAGACTGTTGCTGCTACTATATACATAAAACAGGCAGAAATCTAAGATTTATATCCTGTACATATAACACGGCTTTCGTAAACTTTATATTTTACGAACATTCTTACAAGTAAAGTGATCTTAAGCTGGAGACAAATGAAAGAGCCGCAAACTTTTAACTTCTGTTAAGTTCGCTGCTTGGCTGGTTATTTTATAAAATGATTTCCAAAACGCAGAGCACTTGTTTTTGTATGCCCGTGAGACAGATTTTACACATGTTGCTGCTTTATCAACATAATTTGTTAGCGATTTTTGCTTTACATTTTAGAATCATAACTTGCATAATGACCTTTCGAAGCAGCAAGTTGTTTTTGCCGGTTGTTTTCCTGCACAAAAGCATTTGACGGAGAATGTATATTATGTACCTGTGCTGTATGTTGTCTACTTGACGTTGTTGCGCTATATGCAAACGATATGTCAACAAAGAGAGTGCACTTATAACAATTCTCACAACCTGCAGACAAAAAACTGTATATTGCATCGGCAATTGTCTGGCAGCATGTTTGACTCTTGATGCTTTCAAGGTGAACATGTGTGACTGCACTGGTGTGCTCCATGTGTCCATAAATTATTCTCCAGAATCTGGTTTATAGCACACCAAGTAATCATGCAGAAAACGTGATGCCGCATCATCGGCTGTCTTAGTGAACCATCTCCTCCGCAGTTATCATTATGCGCCGCATATTGATCGTTATTAATTACGAGGCTGTTGTACGTTTTACAATGAGACATCATTTGTGTCGAGATGTCTGAATTCAATTCATCAACGAAGCAATATCACCACTAAATTCGTCACACGAATTCGTAAAATGCCGCCCTCCTTATGCAAGTATTAAGCGAACTAAGGCTACAATATTTTTTTCGAAATAAATCAACTGCAGTAAAGCTCTTTTAAAAAAATTAAAAATTAAATTTATCATCACATTAACAGTAACATGATTAGGATGTTACATTTTTCGTCTTTCGCTTTTGCTGCGATCCCATGACGAATGTGTGCGGGATTTTTAAACAACGTCTAAATTCTGAGATATAGCACGCAAGCAAAATTTACCTTATATAAAATAATAAATGCAATGTGCAGATTTCGCTTACCGGAATATATAGCACCAAGATGTACAATCCGACAATGAACATATACACCTATTATCGAGTTATGTTATCGTCATGTTTATCTATCAATGAATATTAATCAAGATGGAGTGTAATCCAGAAAATGCCGTTGAGGAGAAGCAGCTTCGGTATTGCACTATCTTGGAGATCGACAACAGACCCACTTTCTTGCCAACAACGCGAACAAAATGTCTTTGGTCATTCACGAGTGTAATCTTGGCCACACACAGCAGCACAGTGGGTATAACACTTAACAAGTAAGACAACGTCAAGAATACAGTCTGGTCCAGATTGTTGTCAAGGATGACAGCAGATCAAGTCAACTGGCTTGGAGTATCGTGACTTGTTTAAAGAAGCGAAAACACAACAACCAAACACAGTAGTGTGTGTAAACTCAACGCGATCATCGTGTGCTAGCTTGGTTAAATTAAACACAGTAGTGTGCTGCATGTGTTTATTCTAGCCACTAACGGCTACCTTGAACTGGATCCCGCGTTTGACTGTACAAATTGATGCAACAGATATTGGAAATGGACACCACGCGACCGATGCGGTGGATCGTTATTGGTCGGTTGGACATGGAGGCGGAGCGAGTGCTACAGTGCCGGATGTTCCCGCAAGATTTGGTGCACCGAATACGCTGTGCCACGCTGGGAAACAGCTCATGAGACGTTTGTTGGCGGCTGCATGATTCCATAGAGAAACGGTTTTAGTGAATTATTCGTGATGCTGTGACGGTTGGTGCGATTTATGCGGTCAGCACTAGATTAACCGCTCATGACAGCGTAATTTGATCCATAATCAGTCGAATACATCTTTTCACAATTCCATACACTATTACACACCGAGCCATTGTTCAATCAACACGCGCCTTGCTCGTAACTGCTGTGATTTGCTAGTAATGCTTCGTGACTACGGTTTAGAACAAAAATGAAAAAACGGTACACATACGAGTACATAGCAGTGCTCGATCAATAAAAGCTGAACGGCTACGAAAATTCTGAACAACAGTAGTTACTGTCATCTTTGCATTCTTTTAGTAGTTGTTTAAATTGACATACACTACATATGTAGAGCGCCGTGACTGTTGCAAAAATTTGGACCGGTACTCTGCCTTATACTTATGATCTAGAAGTAAGCACAAAGAAGTATTATGATTTTGAAAGAGGTTTCGCGCACAACAGTAAAAATCAGCTCGTAACGGCTTCTTATTAGTTTAAGTTAACCACGCAAAAAGTCAGTCGCATTCGTAATAAATAGTAATTAATATTACATACTTATAGTAACTTAAATTACTATTACATACTAATAGTATGTAATAGTACGTCCCAGTACTGTTGTGAAATCCTTATCGAATATTACGATCATCAGCTACTGTAATACCTCTAGAGGCAGTGACCCTGCGCAGAGGTTTATAAACACGTTGTGTTTTATTCGGTACAAGCATGATGGTACAGTATGGATTTCTTAATCGAATTTATTAATGAAAGCTGGACATTTTTGTCACGGAAATATCCGCAGCTGCACTATTCACGCGGCGGCGACATCCCCGTTCGGAAGCACACACAAAACCACCACGATCCAGGATGGTATAAGCACGAACAGCTCTTGGACAACAGAGGAGTAAACAGTTTAAAGGCATGCTCGCGGAAATTCTTTGTGGTGACAAGGTAAGTGAAAAATGTAAATGAATACCCAGCGTACATGGCGATGTCGACAAAAGCTCCAGCAAAAAGTTCAACTGTCCAGTCGTAGTGTACATCGCCTAAGTACAACAAGCATGACTGAACGACCGTGGGAAATCTGGTGGCAAGATACAATGCCGAACTGCTAAGCAGGATGATGGTAGTGCCCGTTTCGGAGCGAGAATCACTTCGGTTTAAGCTGGGCCGCGACCGCGCCGACTGTAACTGTTGGAGACGCATTTGACTGATGGTTGATTGGTGCTGACGACCGAGAAACACGATCAGGCAAACGCTGGGCATGAGGATAAGGATAAAGGTCACGATTTGCACAATGACCTGCCAGTAAACATCCATGGTGAAATATAGCCTTGTATCAAAGAAATAAAGCATGCATTTGGAAACTACAGCGCCGCAACAGTCACATAAGTATCAAGCCTTTAACTTGATGGTCACACTAAATTTAAGCCGTAGTGCGTGTTAATAGTTACGGAATTACGGGCACTTACAATGTGGTATAAACTTCCTTACCGTAGCCTCTCCGTCGATCTTTAACCATCGATTAAACCAAACTGGCGCGCTGGACGTAGGGTGCCTAATATCGTCTGCACGATGGACATAGTACAAATACTCATAAGAAGAGACAAACTGGAATACACCAATCGGTAGCGCTACGAGACATAGGATCGCTATTATAATCCAGGCCGTCGACACTCGTTGTAACAGTCGGAATCGGAAGGGGCTAATAATTATTAGTAGTCGTTCCCAGCTAAATGCCACTAGTATCCTAAAATAGATCAGGAAACGGGACCATTGAGGACAAGGCACCAAAGAACACCGTACAAATTCGTAATCAAATGATCTACTGGGTAGTCATTTTTGTTTGATTATGATGCTTACCAGTCAGAGCAGTGCATGCAGATTTGCTGAAACCATGCTGTACTCCCATCCAGGAGGCTAATGCTGGCGTTTACGTCCGCTTTCGTTGCAAACGGTAGGTGGTACCACATCCCTATATTCCATACGCAGAATGGCAATCCTAACCATCTAGATAATTGAAGAATTTGTAACCAGAAGCCATAATTTGGCGATGTGGGAATACAACCATAGTTTAAGACAAACCTCACTATGCGCAGACAAGAAGATAAAGTTACTGATGCTCAATACTCCACATTTTACAATCGTTAGTTGTTGTATAACACTTTAACAACAGCGATGATGCCCCTACAATTTCACTACGCGAAAATCAGCTGTATGCTAATCAGTACAATAGCCTTAATGGGCATAGCTGTATAACATCAACACCCGCACAACATTGGCAAAGATGTACATACAGAACACCGAGATCGACAACGGCAGTTCCCAACATATAACATCGGACAGATGTCTTCCACTGGCGCAGGCTGCGCATTAGGATAACCAGGCTGAGTACGTTGCCGATGGTGCAAACCAGCAAAAGAGGTAAATATGCGAAAATGTAGAACAGATACGCCTGTTCTATTTGCTGCCAGTTGTATTGACAAGGGATGCCACTTTCGACTTCGGCTCTTAATGTCCAGTCAGCAGTGCATGACGTACTCGTAGGAAATGGAGAACTGTCTGTACGGGTATCGTTTTCCAATGAAGTTATCGACTCTTTATCGTTTTCCAATGAAGTAATGTACTCCGTATCGTTTGCTAATGCAGTGATGTCCATCTTTCAGATAGCGGATTACTCCTTGGTCAGGGAATTAATTAACTGGAAATAATCCACTGTTAGCCCAGCTCAGCAGCTGTGATGCTTATATTGAACTATCGATTAAAACGGAAAACGGGAGAACAATAATAACGGAAGAACTAGCGGACTGTTGTCGACGACAGAGAAACATTATTAGACAGACAAGAATGACTATTCAAAAGTCGAATGCTCGCTACATTAACTGGTTGAGCAAAATTATCCTTCTGGCAAAAATCCTTCCTAACTGATTTATGATGTTTATCATTATCATTATTATTAGTCTTACTCTGATTTCTGTTGAACTGACTAGGGTAGAGTTAGTAGTACTTAGTACTACCAATGCCGATTTTAATTTAGAACAGCGTCTTGGTAGACATAAAGCCAATCCCAGCCGTTTCTTGAGTATCGATACCGGAGTACCGTACAGAGATTTTATTGCTTTTCGATGAAAAACACAGTTAGTCACTCTGTCTAGTGCCTTAGGTAAAGATCTTTCGGCAACTCACGCTTTTACTAATTCACATAACATTCAATTCTCGTATATTGTAGGATTGTTGAGTAAAAGCATACTTAATGTGTAGCGGTGCGGTAGAATGCATCCAGTGCCGGTTATGACACAACCGGTTGAAAAAATTCTTATTTCAACTGTTGGGCTAATTCGGACCAGTTACAACTGGAATTGCAGGAACTCGGGACTCCCTGTTCTCAGGCCCGTCGAGAGTCCAGACTCTGTGTGCAGGAGTTTGGCTGCGCAGGTCACAAAACTGTATACAAAAAGCTACATACAAGTATAGATCAGCAAAACTACATCGTATACGGACAAGTTAAGGAAATAACGATGCGCTATGCTTCGCGCTTTACATTCGTTTGTTGTTGTCGAACACTTCAGCAACAAGGGCGCCACTACAGTTTTACTACGAAAATAAGCTTTGCAGATCAGAACAGATGCCGAAATACGCCTAAGCTGACATACCGTGTTGACTTGTTTTGTTACTCTATAATCCGCGAAAACTTACAAACATTGCCTGAAACTGGACAGTAGTAATCGTAAGTATCAAAATTAGAAAAGTAAGGAATAGCAATAAGACGTAGGATAACTTTAATGATTTATTTGTTACATTGCACGCCTTTATAACATTTAACACCGCCAAACCTTACATTTTATCATGATCAGCTGCGTTACCAACACCAGCTGGAAGTCGTTGGTCGCCCATCGCAAGCAACAACCGCCGATACGGATGTTGCTAGTCCGATTTCGAAACATTTATCACATCGCTTTCCGATTTTGTGACATGAGTTGCATAAGAATATAAGAAAAAGCAGTAATTAAGAAGAGTAATTTCTACTCATAATAGATGTAATATAAATAATAATAATAATAATAATGTATCAGTACCATCCATTACAATCCTATGGGTTTTTTAGTTAAGGTACACAGCAACAGAAAGAATCTGGATCGCCACGAAACAAATTAGCAAAACAGTGCAAACTAAACAAATGCTTGATCATATACGATGTACGATGTACAGAGTTGATTATATACGATGTACGATGTACAGTGTATAAGCGTAACAGTAAGGCGACATTTAATATAAGCTCATTAAGCTGGAGATGATTGTCAACAGTTGCATTGGCTGTCGCGGCAGGCGAGAAATTTTGATAGTCCTGTTTCGAAGCATTCAGAACACCTCCCTGATCAAGAATGGCGTACGTATGCACTGTCCTTGGACACTGGAGTTGTGACCAGTTTAAGCAAATGCTCACGGAAATTCCTTGTGGTGGCAAGATAGGTGAAAAATGTAAACGAATACCCGGCGTACATGGCAATATCGGCAAAAGGGGCGGTAACAAGCTCAACCGTCCAGTCGTAATGTATATCGCGATCGCCTAAGTAAAACAAGCATGACTGAACGACCACAGGGAATCTGGTGACAAGATACAGTGCTGAACTGCTAAGTAGGATGATTGTAGTGCCCGTTTCGGAGCGAGAATCATTTCGTTTTAAGCTGGACCGCGACCGCGACGACTGTGTTTGTTGCAGACGCATTTGGCCGATGGTTGAGCGGTGCTGACGACTGAGGAATAGGATCAGACCAAGGCTAGGGACCAAGATTAGGATGAAGGTCACTAGTTGCACAATAACCTATCAGCGAAAAAAGAACTAACAGGTATACAGAAAAACAACTTTCGTGCAAGCAAAAACAGTGCTGCATCCGGAAAACTACAGACCTCTCCACAAAGCAACCGACCCGTGTAAGCGGGGAAAATCAGAAGTTTGCGACACTGAAAATACTACCCGCTGCAGCTCAGTGAGTGCAGTTAAGGAGTGCACACACGGCCACCTTGACTGCCCATGATATCCCTCCCGCAAAATTCGTTAATGTACCATACACCTGAAGCCAGGGCACTACGTCATTTTCTACAATACCGATGGTCTCCTCATACTGTCGACGCTTACACTGGTCGTTCGTTTTGTGGACAAGCGTATACGTACAGCGCTGCAACTCAAGTAAAACAAACAGCCGTACGATGCAAATGTTAGTCCGGTATATAATTATAAGCTTCCTTACCGTAGCCGGACCGTCGATCTTTGACCATCGAATAATCCAAGATGGCGGATTAGTAAGATAAACAAGATCGTCTTTATGATCGAAGGAATAGTACAAGTAGGAAATCACAAACTGGAATACGCCAGTCGGTAGCGCTACGAGGAATAGGATCGCTATTATGACCCAGGCCGTCGACACTCGTTGCAACGGTCCGAATCGGAATGGGTTGATTATTATCAGTAGCCTTTCCCAACTGAACGCCACTAGCATCCTAGATAAAATGTATGAAGAAACAGACTCAAACAGGATCACTGACAAGTGAGAGTGAAACTCCAAAGATGACCGTACAAATTCGTACAGAATCTTGTCAATTGTATAATACAATTGACAAGATTCAGTACGAATAAACATGAGACTTACCAGTCGGAGCAGTGCATACAGACTTGTTGAAACCATACTGTGCAGCCTTTCAGTATTCTTATACTTTTTTGTGCATTCCCTGGCTTCGTAAACGGTAGGTGATACAACACCCCTATATTGTCCACACACGACGGCAATCCCAACCATCTGCAAATAATTCAAGAATTAGCTGTATCTGAAGTGAAAGCCATTGATTTTCCGATCGCGCAAAACACAAGGATAATCAAAGAAATAGCTGACTCTCCGCTATTTCTATATACTATCTTTTCAGTACACATAAGGTGGTAACGAAAGATTGTTACAACGCATCACACTGTACAACGGTTTGTTTTTTAACCTAACAATTTAGAAACAGCCAACGGAACTCATACCACTACAGTCTTACTGCGAAAACCATTTTTGTCCTGATACCCATGAATAATGTGAATATGCTGCCATGAAAACCCGTTTATTATACAGCTTCGATGCAAAGGTTACTTACAGAACGCCGAGATCGGCAACGGTAGTTACCAACATATAACACCGAGCAGATGTTTTCCATTTGCGCATACTACGCATTAGGATAACCAGACTGAGTACGTTGCCGATGGTGCAAAGCAGCAAAAGAGATAAATATGCAAAAATGTAGAATAAGTGCACTTGTTGTATTTGTTGTTTGTTGTACTGACACAGGATACCACTTCCCACTTCGGTTCTTGACGTCCAGTTAGCCCTGCATAACGCAGCATTTAACGGAGCACTTGTACCGTTTGCCAGTGTTGTGATGCCCATATTCCAGCAATTAATCAGAATCAGTTTATATTCCAGGAACTCAGCATCTCTGCAAATGAATATCGAAAAAATGCAAAACAGTATATCACACAGAACAGAAAAAAGACGCAGTTGAACCAGTAATTTTGCACTGTGCGTTACAATGTAATAATATGGTTGTGATAATATTGTGCCCTTATGTCAATCAATCTATTATAAAGAACTAACAGATTGTTGCAATTTTGTATACCACAAAAATATTGAGAAAGACAAGAATAAGCATTCGAAGTCGTAATAACTGCCACATAATCTGATTGAGCAAAATTATCTTACTGGCAAAATCCTTCCGAACTGGTTTATAATAATTACAAACCAGTTATGGTAATTGTAATCCAATTAATGTCATAAGCCTTACTCTAATTTCTGTTAAACAAACCACAGCTAACGCCGATTTTAATTTCGATTATCGCCTTGTTATAGACAAAGCTAAATCCTAACTGAAGCTGACTTCCGTTAACGTTAGACGGATTTCTCAATACCGGATTTCTCGATGTCGAAGTACCGTAGATTACATATTTCTTCTTGATGAAAACACACTTTCACTCTGTTGAAACTTGAGTGCATTGGGTCAAAGAAATGTCTTCCGGCAACTGACGCATACACTGATTCATATGTTATTATAGGACGATGTGCGCTTCTATTGAAGGTTGTTACATGTTGCAATATTTTGTAAGCGTGTTTTTCCACCTTTTACACGCCGGGCAACGTTCGAAGCACCTGCTGCCGCATACGGCCGACCATTGGGTAGTTGAGGTAAGCTCCGCTTATCCGATTGAGTATGCAGCACAGCTTCGATATTTGCTGAAAGTTTTTAATATTCAGCAAAAGGAAATTGTTTTATTAATTAGTTAGGTATAATTTATTTGGTGGTAGAAATGTTACTGGCGATTTTCTTGATACAAGCCCATACAGTACATGATAAATTACCATTCTGCAGTAAAGAGTTTTACGTCTGACTGGTAGTGTTGAGTAAATTAATTAATTTACTCATCACTACCAGTCAGACGTAAAAATTAAAAAAATTGATAACTATCGCGCAAATTGACCCTGCAATATTATAATATTGCAGGGTCAATTTGCGCGATAGTTATCAAAGTTGATCGTACATTAGAATAGTCAGGAACAGCAGTAAGATATGATCAGCTAAATGTTTTCCGTTTTGTTCAGTGAATTACGTTAAAAACTGAACACTACCAGTGTGACCCGAATTTGTATATTTGTCATAAAGCTGGAAGTCGCTTGCCGTTCGTGTAACAGCCGCCATTTTCTCGGTACCAGATAATGCGTTATACCACAGTCATAAAAAAACATGAATGCGTTATGCCACAATTGGAAATAGCTCATGAGACGTCTGTAAGCACCTGTACCATTCTGTAGAGAAAATGTTTTGTCACTGCATTCCAGTTCCACTGCGGACGATGCGACCGACAATGAGATCCCGGACCCATACTGGGAGAAATCATTTACGGGTGGGTGCCTTGATTATCAAACCGCACTACGCGTACTTCATGACCATGGTTTGGAAAAAATCGAAAGATATCACAAGAGCTATATTGTATTTTCAGTGCGAGAGAGCTGGATGCGTGATAGCTGAAAGTTGGCAGCCTGCGGGTACGATAACTGTTTATCTTGTCTTATTAATGAAATGTAAATTTAAATGGAGAATGCTCCGGTCTCCGGACATCACCATTCACCACTCTCTAAGCTCTCGACACCACTTTTACACCACGTTTTGTATGGGGCCACCATTTTTGGGACACCACCGATTATTATAATACAAAGTAGCAGGAATCTGGGCCGCACATGGTTTAGTGAAACTGTGCAGCTAAACAAATGAATGCTTAATTACACTTTTTATGTACAACTAATAATAATGCAAGCGTGGTAGGGAGGCGACTTTCAATACGAGTATCAGCTGTATCATTATTCATCGACCTATTTCAGTATCTGTAACATACGAGTAATTTGTAGTTAAGTAACAAAGCTGACATAAGCGATTTGCAATGTGGACTGGAAGACAATGTAAAGCTTGACGTTTTTTCCAGTGTAGACGGTTTAAGTACGAGTATAAGAGCGGCATTCTCAATGTCTATTCTTCGTGGGATCTCGATTAGCTTGGTAGACGTTATTGTCACGCAGCTACTGGTCAGCATTTCCATTAGCTTTCGCGGCATACGAGGACGTTTGACAGTCCTGTTTCGAAGCATATCAAAACGATGCTCTTAAAGCATCTCAACTGGAATTGCTTACACCTACAGCGTTTCCAAGCAAGCGACTGTTTATGTTGGAAAAGAATGCGAGGTCACGAAACAGCTAAGATTACGATTACCAGAAGCGAGAGAAACACCAATTACTGTGCGGCCAGATCGCAGGCCTACAGTAATTTATTAGAACGACGTCCCGTAAGAACGGAAGAAGTAACCAAACTAAAATCAGGTTTGGAAGTAGAATGGGCAGCTTCCGATAATGTGTCTAGTCATGCTACGCTCACGGCAAGCTGGTCAGAACAGGTAGTCACACATGTTGAACCGCTTAGACAACATTCATCCGCTTTACCGTTTTAATAGAGAAAAAATCGTTGATCGAGAAGGGCATATATAAGCTCCGTCACTGAACATCGGAAGTGTAAATTGTTTAAAAAAATGCTCACGGAAATTCCTTGTGGTGACAAGATAAGTGAAAAATGTAAATGAATACCCGGCGTACATGGCAATATTGGTAATAAGCCCGGCAACAACCTCAACCGTCCAGTCGTACTGTACAGCGCCTAAGTAAAACAAGCATAACTTAACGACCATGGGGAATCTGGTGGCAAGATACAGTGCCGAACTGCTAAGCAGGATGACGGTAGTGCCCGTTTCGGGGCGAGAATCATTTTGCTTTAAGCTGGGCTGCGACCGCGACGACTGTGCCTGTTGAAGGCGCATTTGGCTGATGGTGGAGCGGTGCTGCCGGCTGAGAAACACGATCAGACAAACGCTGGGGATAAAGATAAGGATAAAGGTCACTAGTTGCACAATAACCTATCAGCGAAAAAATTATAGAATTTATACAAAAACAATTTTGTGTAAGCAAATACAATGGTGTATTTGAAAACCACAAGCTAGGCCGGTATAGGGTTCCTTACCGCAGCCAGATTGTCGATCTTTGACCATCGACTAATCCAAATTGGTGGATGGGCAAGAAAAACAATATCGTCTTGATCTTTGTTATCGAGGGAATAGTACCAGTAGGAAATCGCAAACTGGAGTATGCCAAACGGTAACGCTACGGGAAATAGGGTTGCTATTATCATCCAGGCAGTCAACACCCGTTGCAACGGTCCGAATCGGAATGGACTGATAATGATTAGTAGCCTTTCCCAGCTAAAGGCCATTAGCATCCTGGATAAAATGTATCAGGAAACAGAATCATTGAGGAATCAACACCAATGATGACCGTACAAATTCGTACTGAATATTGATTTTGTCAATTTTGTGTGATCTTAAGGCTTACCAGTCAGAGCAGTGCAAGCAGATAGCTTGAAACCATGCTGTGCATCCTTTCAAAAGTCCTAAACTTGCGTGTATTAAGTTCCCTGGCTTCGCGAACGGTAGTTGATACAATAGCCCTATATTGTCCACGCATGATGGCAGTCCAAACCAGCTGCAGATCGATAATTTAAGAATTAGCTTTTTTTTTAAATTATTATATTCTCTATTTTTTAAAGTTGACGAAAAGCTATGAATTTTGCAGTCGTATAGAATGTGATTATTTGTACTGAAGCTTGTAGAATCCATCACATTGTATAATTAACGGTTTGTTTTTTAACCTGACGTTTTAGCAACAGCCAACAAAGAGGACTGATGCTACTGCAACCTGACTGCGAAAACCATTTTTTTCTCACTCAATGTTTGGAACTTTAAATATGCATATGCAGCCACGAAAAACCGTTAGTGCAGAGATGCAAAGGTTACTTACAGAACACCGAGATCGGCAACGGCAGTCCCCAACATATAACATCGCGCAGATGTTTTCCACTTGCGCAGACTGTGCGTTAAGATAACCAGATTGAGTACGTTGCCGATGGTGCAAACCAGCAAAAGAGATAAATATGCGAAAATGTAGAATAAGAACACTTGTTGTGTTTGTTGGTTGTTGTACCGGCAGAGTATACCACTTCCCACTTCGGATCCTGAAGTCCAGTTGGCCCTGCATAACGCAGCATTTAATGGATCGCTTGTGTCGTTTGCCAGTGCTGTGACGTCCATCATCCAGTGAGCTAATGAACTCTTTCATCTGGCAAGCATTCAACTGAACACAATCCACTCTTAAATCCAGAAATTCAGCAGCCGTACAGATGAATGTAACAATTCAAATAAAATGCAGAACAGAGAAATAAAAAGGTGACCACTCCGTTCACACCCTTTCACTACCTTTTGCTCCGTACACAACCTTTTGCACAATCTTTCAACCGTGCACAAGATTGTGATTGTACTCGTAATAGTGTGGATTCTAATCCTCATTTTGCGATATTACAAAGCGCGCAGTTTCAAATATTCAGTCAGTTTGAAGAAGTTTTTGATAAATCTCAGCTCTCAGAGTACGACCTTCACTCTGTTTGCCATCGAAAAAGCAGCACTAACAGCTGTTAACGAAAAAACGGCAGTTCCTGAAATAACTTTGCTGTGAAAAAATAAAAAAAATAAATGGTAGTGCGCGCAGATAAAGGTAGTGCCAAATGGTTGTGCACTGAATGAAAGGTAGTGTACGGAGTAAAAGGTAGTGAAAGGGTGTGTACGGAGTGGTCACAAAATAAAAAACATAACGTAAAAAATACAGAGAGACTGGCTAGTTTGCACTGGGGCTGTGCAGTACAAATAAAAATTTTTAACTTTCAATACTGCAGCTTGTGATATATCCTTATGTGAACCAGCCAACCGTAAGTAATAACAGATGGTAGCCAACCAGAAAATGAGGAAACAAGAATGACTATTCAAAAATCTACAGTACTAGTAACGACTATTGCAACTATTCGAAAGAAAGTTCAGGATAATGCATAAACTGGCGGAGCGAAATCATCCTTCTGGCAAAAGTCCTTCCGAACTGGTTTTTAGCAATTATAAACCAGTTACCATCATTGGTATTATTCTGATTTTTGTTGAACAAACAGAATTAATGCCGACTTTATTAGAAATACCGCCTGGTAGAGATAACGCCAACCCCGAGCGGAAGCTAACTTCCATTAACGTTAGACGGATTTCTCAGTATCGCTACCGAAGTACCGTAAATTATAATGCCTTTGGATGAAAAACACACTTAGTCACGGTGTAAAGTGCCTTAGGCAAAGGTCTTTTGGGCATTTGACGCATCGCCGATTCACATACAGGAAGAAGTACGCTTCCATTGATGGCACATTATTCTGTAAACTTGTCCTTTTAAATTTTGCAGGCGGGGCAAAGTACCAAGCAGTTGGTTCAGCATACGGGCGACCTTTTGATAAGTGAGGTACAGTAGATCGTTGGAAAGAATGAAGAAAAACTTATATTTGCTGAGAGGTTTTAAATAGTCTGATATTCAACAAAACGAAATTTATTCATGCAGTTATTCAGATATGATTTATTCGCCGGTAAAAACGCCCGTGGAGATTTTCTTTGCACCATCCATACAGTGGATGATAAATTAATATTCTGTAATAAAGACGGATTTCCAGGTCTGAGTAAAATATCGCAGTTTCAAATGGCGCGATAGTCATCAAGTTGAATGCGCATCAGAAAAGTCAGAAATAGTGACATTTTGTAGAATCGCTTTAGGTTTCTAGTTTTACACCGCACGACTTTATATAAACTTCATAAAATCAAACGCATTTTTGTCATGATCTGCACCAGGTGGAAGTCGTTGGCCGTTCAACGCAAGCACTAGCCGCCCATGCCGATGTAGATAGTCCCATCTGAAAATGTTCACCGCATCGCTTCGTCCCAGTACGGCGAATGTAGGTATTATCGGACCGGAAAGGAGAAATTAATTTGAGAAAATTCTCTCGAAAATTCCGCTCGGTGAGGAGATAAATGAAAAACGTAAACGAGTATCCAGCATAGACAGCCACATCGGTGAAAGGTGACACAAAATATATAACTGACCAGTCAAAACTGAGATTTGCCAGCTGGAATAAACACGTTTTGACAACACTCGGAGATCTTGTGACGAGAAAGAGCACAGCACTGCTCAGTAAAATGATATTGATTTCCACTTTGGAGCGAGAACTGCTTCTTTTTACGGTGACACGCAATGGCTTTTTTTGTTGCAGACGCATTGTACTAATTGCTGACTTGCGGTGTCTTGCAAGAAACACGATGAGGATGACACTGGGAATCAGGATTAGTAGAAAGGTGACGATTTGAACTATAACCTGAATATACGCGGACAATCTGTTGGGGTGCAAATGAGGTTTCTGTAATTCGCCGGTCACTTACCTTGGCAGCGCTATCAACTTCATCCCAGCCAGGGTACCAAGCGGGGGCGTTGTCCAGTTTTGCAGAGATATCATTTATCCAATGGATATAGTAGAGGTAACGTTTTACAAACGCAAACATGCCATATGCCAGCGACAGGATAAGCAGAAACGCAGTAATAATTTGAGCCGTCGCCACTCGTTGTAACGGTTCAAGTCGGTAAGGATTTATTATGGTTAGTGACCTCTCCATAGAAAACGCCACAAGTACCCTAAGAAGAACACAAAAAATGACAACAGAAGCAACACATATCCACAGACTGTAGTATAGAGCTATGGCTCTCATTTTGCAAGTTTAACGGATATGTGTTGTTATTCATAGCAGTGTCTTTGCAGAATTCCGTGGCTGGACAAACCCCAATTTATTACATACCAATCAGACCAGCGCATACACGCTTGTTGGCCCCATGACGTAATTCCTCCCATAATCATTATGGTCGGCAGGTTGCTCACTGAGTAATATGGCAACTTGAAAAACAGACCAATGTTCACAATGCAGCTTGGTAGTCCCAGCCATCTACAATAACGTGTCAGTTACAAATAAAAACGCACGTCGTTTAATATTTATATGTAAAACTGGCATCCAGGAGTACCCAAAACGTTAACTTACAGTAAAGCAAAGCTTAATTAAACAGCAACGGCAATTAAGGCTTGTGGACCATTGCATTGTAATGAGTAATTCTGATTCGTTCTGAATGCGTATAGCGAAAACCGTTTTATCTGGTTTTGAAAGCAACTGCATAGGCCGAAAAATGGTCATAGCAAATACACTTACAGAACTCCGAGATCGGCAATGGCAGTGATCACCATATAGCAACGTGCTGATGTTCGCCATTTCCGTAGGCAGCGCAACAGGACAGCCAAACTCAGTACATTGCCAATGGTGCACACGAACAATAGTATCAAGAACGAAAACGTATAAAACATGTACGCTTGAAACATTTGTTCGTCACTGTATCGGCACAACTGAACACCGGCAGCACCAGTATCAGTAGTATTCCGATCCATCCAGTTGGAAACACAGGAATTCAACGGATCTGTGAGCTCCCGTGAAGTGTTGTTCATTCTTTATAACCCGTAATCTTTCAGCTAAATTATCGGTAAAAATCTGTACGTCGATTCTAAACCTTTCTCCACCCTGCAGTTCTCGAGATATCGCTGCAACACCGATCAGTTCACTGCCATTGATTATGATTGATATGCAGCGTACGATATAATGAAGACGTTTGCAAAAGAGAACTTAAAAGGGAACTTAAAAGGGAACTTAAAACGGCATCATAACTTAACCGCACTAACTGACGTAGCATACCTGAACAACAAGTATACACATTACAGTACCCGGCACATGACAGCACTGGAAACAAGCGGTTCATGGTACACGAGTAATTTACGAGGTTTTTAATCCGTTGATTGTGAATCAACCCAAAAATGTTTAGTACGTTTCCTAAGCGAACCTGCTAGTCTTCTTTATAGGGTAAAGCATCGGTGGTGGTTGCCATAGGGCATAATTAATTACAAATACTTGTTGCGAAGACTTATGGTTAGTCAACAATTGCAACCAGCGTATGAACACTTTTTACGCCTGTCGGCTAAATAAATGGCATTCTGAAACGTTTTGACTTGCTAAAAATGTTGCTAGAAATAGCGTCTTGTAAATTATTTCTAATGCAGCTTCTCTTAAGGTCAGTAAGCGTCGACCTTTGTAATATTTCTTCGTTAATAGTGTACAGAGGTAAGTGTTGAATAATCAGGTAAAGGTAAAACGTTTCCAATAACTGTTTATTCATTTTATGTGAAGTGACAGTAGAAAAACATTATCAACCAACATCACGCCCAAAACGTGATCAAGTTCTTCTCGCCAGCTAGATTTAGGGATTCACAATGCGAATTGTTTGTTGGCTAATTTATCGTCGTCATGTCATTGGATTTACTTTCCATGTATTTCAGCAGCTGAAGCCGATGTTGATTGACCAATCTCGATGCATCTACAAACCCACTTGCGTCCGGTATAGTGCACATGAGAATTATCCTGGGGCAACAACGGCTGTATTAGTTGGATAAAATGCATTCGGAAGCTCTTTTCGGTGAGGAGATAGATGAAGAAAGTAAAGGAATACCCGACATACACGGCGACATCCGTGAACGCTGAGACATAATACACCACAGACCAGTCATAATGGGAGTCGGCCAACTGGAAGAGGCACATCTTGACGACGTGCGGAAATCTGGTGACGAGATACAGAACCGCACTGCTCACTAAGATGATGTTTGTACCAACAGGGGTGTGAGATCTGCTGCGCTGGAATTTCTGGTTGTGCCTAGCTTGTTGTTGTGACCGCATTTCAATCATTCTCGTATCCTGCTGGTGGCCAAGGAACACCATCAGAAAAACACTCGGAGCCAGGATAAGGAAAAAGGTCAACACTTGCACAATGACCTAATTAAAAAAAGCCAACTAAGTTTTTTGAAGTTAGCTGCCCTTAAATCAGGAAAAACCGTCAATGGCAGCGTCAGTTGATTTACCGTTGCATTCATTTTCGAAGTACTATACGCGCATGTACAGGTAGTGCAGTATAACTAGCTGAAGTTGTACGGCAGCCGCTTCTTACTTTCGCAGTATTATCCAGCTCTAGCCATGGCAGAAACCAATAAGGAGCATTGTGGAGCTTGGTCATAACATCGTAATTTTGGTGTTGGTAATACAAATAATGCTGCACAAAAGCAAATATGCCATATATCGCGGACACTGCGGCCAGAATGCCACTGGCCATCCGTGCTGCCCGAATTTGCTGTAAAGGTTTGAATCGGAACGGATACATAATGATTAACGATCTTTCAAGCGAAAAAACCACAAGAACCCTGCACAAAACAACGTAAATTCGCAAGTGTGAACATCTCAAAGGTTAAAATAGTCCGATGTTACACTAAACAACCGTTGTGTTAATAATACTTGTAATTGCCAAATACTAAGTACGGTTTGTTGCTTATGAACCTGTCAAGTTTTTGCGCCTACCAGTCAGACCAGCGCATGCAGGCTTGTTGAGCCCACAAAGTCACTCCCGTCAGCATCGTAATCACTGGCTCATTGTTCGGGGAATTAAAGGATAGCCGAAAGAACATGCCAATATTCCACACGCAACTCGGAAGTCCCAACCATCTACATTAGAACAAGGATTAAGATGCTGGGAGCAATTCTTCAGACAGTGCGCACTGGGATCCACTCCAGGTGAGCAACTTCCAGCAATCCGCGCTAATGCGCATAAGAATCGAAGGTTGTGTAGGGATCACCGTCATGATTTCAAATTTGGGTGGTGGTTGGTAAGAACCGAATACTACGAGCCATTATACTCAATACGCGGTCTATATACTTCGCATTATTTACATTTTTTAGCAGCTTTGACATTCCCGTATGCGAGGTGATGTTATTAGAGAGTAAACAATCTGATCGTGAGCAACGCCAACGAATATGCGTAAATAGACTAGACGTATGAGTAGCGTTTACAGTGTACTAACTGTAAGTCTGTATAAACGACAGTTATGGATATCTATATTGGATACAAGAGTACTAGTGGAACAATATCCTTTTAAAGAAAACGACACTCACTGTTTAATATCCGTCATACTAGAACCACACTGTAATTGTCTGTTTTTGTCCTGGTATTCTGACAGGATTCGATTCAAATAAGCATTAAGTGCTTGTGGTCTTTACGCTAAACATTTGTATTAATGCATTAACAGATTGCAAGTACTACCCATAAATGAGCGACGTGCTCGAGTTTTCGAGTTGTCAGGTTTTTGCCGAACTACAGTAAAATTAATCATACTTTGTCACTTACAGAACACCCAGGTCAGCAATCGTTGTAACCAGCATGTAACAGCGGGCCGATGTCTTCCACTTTCGTAAACGGCGCGTTAGGATGACCAGGTTAAGAAGATTCCCGAATGTGCACAGGAACAAAAGAACCAGATACGCAAAAGTGTAGAATAAGAAAGCTTGGTACATTTGCTGATCATTGTATCGGCACCGAACGGATGTGCTTGTATTTGCGACATTCCAACTCGAAACGCAAATGTTGTGAGTTGGTTTCACAAAATCAGGCAGCACACTGGTGTTATTCATTTCATTCATTTCTGCAGTAGTTGACTCGTAAATCTGCGCCCACCATCACTCCGAGGGCCGAACATAAGATGGCATGAAATATCTGGTTACACAATGTCATATCATGCAGTATTCTGTACGTTTTCAGTAAGAACGCTTGGCAATTTATTGTTCGTTGGCTATACGTCGTATACGATACCTCCAATTGAGAACTGGATAATCTTTAAGGCTTCAAAACTCTCACAAACTGAAAACGACAAGCGTAAAAGAATGAATACTACTGTATGTACCGTATTTTTCGACACAAGTGGATTTTCTAGTTTCTACCACAATGAAATACGAAATACAGCATGCATGTTGCATCTTGCGATTTATCATTACTCGTGGGAGAAAGGTATTAAGAGAAGCCGAATACTCATAGCACGAGTACTACACCACAACATCGAGAATTACGCTTGGAAATAGAATTTCCAGTTTCCATTATCAAGCGTTACTGCAGTTCTTGCGAGAGGGTAAGCAGCGTAGCCTATACGCACAGCACATTACAGGACTAGTATTGTCCTATAAGCGCTGACAAAGGCTGATTACTTACTTGCTGATTAACCACAGGGCAAATTATTAAACGTAAACCGGTAATGATTAGTGGAGAGTGGTGGAAACCGTATACAAACCGCCTGCCGGCAGTCTGAAGTGGAAATACCTTACGTAATAACAAATAATGGAGACATCTAAAGTATTGCGGAAGCATAAACCAAAAACATAATCGAATAACCACAAAATTATTCCGTTACTGACATTTACTGTATATCAACATGGCCAGTAATCCCAAATACAGATACAATTAAGTACAAGTGGCAAAATTGTTAATGCAGTACCTTGTTTAATTTGCTGTCTGAAAATCCCAGAGGGTTTTTTTACACATTGAAAAACGCAAAAGGGATATTATGATTTTCCAACTTGGGGCATAGGAAAATGCCTCCATCAGAATCACATAGATTTTCACAGCATACCAAATACTGACACACCTTGTACATCATTTGTATGTGAAGACCGTTGATAAGTAAATCCAGAAATTCCGTTATCTTCAGAAATCAAGATGCGATAACGCTGTGACGAAATGAACACACAGCTCTTAAGCAAATTGAACAAATTCGTGTAATTCTTTTGTGGATGAACCGCTTTCCGAGAGAGCATCAGTAATCTCTCCGCGGAATACATCCATGCTGTTTCGGTACGCTGGCTCGGACAAAACTGCCTCAATGGCTTTCTCAATTTCCCTTGTCGGCACCAAACGTTTGAACAGAATGTTGGTTCCTTCCATCATAATGGCCGCTCCGCGTTTGACCAGCATTCTGGCATTAGAGCGTTGATCAGCAAAAAGCGGCCAGGCCACAATGGGTACACCGGCACTCATGCTTTCCAGGGCGCTATTCCAGCCACAGTGCGATAAATACGCGCCTGTTGACGGGTGATTTAGAATAGCTGTTTGTGGCGCCCATGGAACGATCCAGAAGGATCGGTTACTGTCGTCCTGCAAATGGTACTCATCGTCATAACTTATATTCGTGCGCGAGACTAATACTGTAGCCAAATGAATTACGAGACTATCCGTACCAGTTACTTACTTCCGATTGATCTGACATTTTTATGAGGATTTCATGTGGTAATTTCTCCTCGTGACCTTTTCGAAGCGTCCAAATAAAAGGCACATTCAAGCCCAACAAAGCCGTCCCTATCTCGTGTAACTGCTGTTCAGTTGGTGCAGCCATCGACCCGAACGAAATATACAGTACAGATCGGGGTTTTTGTTTATCCAACCAACGTACAAGTTTCGCATCCATCTCATCGGTTACCGGAGTCGTGGAATCCGATAGGAACGGTCCCAGACAGAAAATCTTCACACCCGGCATACCTCTGTCTTTCTCCAAGATCTCAATGTCTTGCTGGTCGACCGCTCTATGCGAATTATTGATTACACCATCCACCAGCGGGAGATATTTGCCAAGCGGTCCCATTTCGGACAGGAGCATGTCCAGCTGCGGGCCCAGCATCTTCCCGGGTGGCGGCAAATCCTGGAACCAATCGTGTTTTTCCACAGGACAGGTTTCCGTGACATCTTTCAGCAGTAACAAGTAGCGGAGAAAGTATGACGGCGTCCCGTTGAAATAGTAGTACAGAATCCCCGGGACCTTTGTCGTCATGACCGTAGGCGCGAACCACATATCAAAAATGACGACATCAACTGGTCGGGTGATTTCAAAAGCGGTGCCTGATTGGTTGAGGGTGGCCACTTGCGACATGAGTTGTCGAACACCCGGGTGCACATGATTCATCAAGACATCGTGGGCTTTGTGCCATTTGTCCACTTTGAACTGGGTATCCGCGGGGGCGCCGTCGTCGATGGGGTACAGGGTGATGGATTCGCCAGCTTCAAGGTTCCGGAATTCTCGCTCACGCATGCGATTAGCTATGAAACCACTTACGGCGAATGTAACGTTGTGGTACCGACATAATTTTCGGCATAGTCCCAGGAGCGGCGTGGTATGCCCGTAAGCGGGATACGCAATGGCCAAGACGTGCTTTTTCCTTTTACAGTTTTCCATGATTAACAGACAGCGGACTCACTTTTTTATTTAAAGCCGCATAAGTTTACATTAACTGCGGCAAAACAAATGCTAAAAGCTACAAACAGTGCGGTAATTAAGCTACACGTAAAAAGCCGATAAGTGCATACTCAGTAATTAGTAACCAATGTAAGCTTTCTTATCTCTTGCTGGTTATCATTTATCTAGGAGTTTCAATCTGATAACCAGACGTAGAACAGTTTAATTTTATAATCAACAAAGTGAACAAACGGGTGTCAAATGCTACGGATTATTCCTACACGGAGCGGCGAATGGTGAGCTCGAAACTTCACTTCCTGTGGGCAAATATGCCGACACTGCCGCAAACGGCCTCAAGCCATCTTACAGAGAAAGAAAAAAACAAAACTTTTTGCAAAAATGCACCAGTTATCGTGAAATATCCTCGAATTTACACCTTTTCGTATAAGCCTCTCCCCAGTGAGTGCCTAAACGGTGTTGTATACGTAATACGCTGGTTCCTCCTTTTTTTGTTATCTTCACAATCTTGTCGACGAATTTAACTTTAACCACACTTCATTCCGCTTCGAATAAACAGGTATACTGTAAACCGTAATAAGCCAAACTCAGATTAAGAAGAAAATTTCAACATTCATCCGCTTTAATAATGTATCTGTATATGTTCAGTCTGTCATTGTTCAGGAGTTTACCTGATTGTGAGCTAATAAAGATTGACCGTATTCTGAGTGCCTGCTTCACCACTAACTGGCCCGTTGTGTGCCATTAAAAGGACACACTGAAAAAATTTACCACGTGACATTGAACCGACCAACAGAAGCGTACTCTTGCTGTAGTGCTGGAGTGCTGAGGCTTTATCCTAAAGCGCTCAGCAGAGCGCGTTTTTATAAAAGTAAATCTACTACAGTAAATCACTTCGTTACTGCTGTCCATATTATTATGGAATCCGCCAAACGCTACTTACGTACGTTAGGGTTAAGCCTCATATCTACGAGTACCAAGATTCTGTTCGAAACTGCTTATATGGGCAGTATCAACAGAAATAAAAAAATGTTTCTAATGATAATTATAAACCAGTTCGGAAGAAGTTTTGCCGGAAGGATAATTTTGCTCCACCAGTTTGCGAAGTGACAATCAGGGTTTTGAATAGTCATTCTTGTCTTTCTCATAATTTTTCCTGGTTGTAAACAATTTGTTAGTACTTAGACTGATTAACAAGAAGACATATCATCTCCTCTCAAATCTGAAATTTGCACGTTAACCGATCCGTCTCGCTGTCTTATCTATTAATATTTTTATTCGATTTCCTTGTGCTTCATTAGGTCATATTCATTTGCGCACCTGTGGAGTTTTTTGGATTAAGTGTTGATTATTCCCAGTAACAGGTTCCCATACCAAAAAGTAGCTAACTGGAAGATGGGCAATACTGCACTGGGAAACGACACAGACAATACTTCACTTACTGCGCCATGCAGTGTAAACTGGACGTCAAGAGACGATGTCGGAAGTGGGATCCTCTGTCAGTACAACAAACAACAAATAGAACAGGTGTACCTATTCTACATTTTCGCATATTTATCTCTTTTGCTGGTTTGCACCATCGCCAACATACTCAGTCTGGTTATTCTAATGCGCGGTCTGCGCAAGTGGAAAGCGTCTGCACGGTGTTATATGTTGGGAACCGCCGTTGTCGATCTCGGCATTCTGTAAGTATCCGGATTTCTTTGTTATCGATATGGGACAATAGTTTTTTATGCAGCTTATGCGCATTTAGGCTTGGGCAAAACTGATTTTCGTAATCAAATTGTAAGGGCATTGTCCCTGTTGCTAGCGTGTCCGGCAACTATAAACATTACTACAGAAAGCGTGGACCCAATGAAGGTTCACGCGTAGGAACAGAATTGACGGAATTCTGCCTACCAAAAAGCCTAGCAATGCTATAAATGCGCCTACGCTACGGAAAGCGAGAAACGGCGTGATTGCTAGGAATTTATAAAACAGACTAAATTCGATAGAATTTCCTCATGGACAACTTCGCATTGCTGACTGCAGCAAGCGTGAGAAATGCGCACGTAGCCGCCACATGATGCGGGTGCGCGCAGAACACCATGCTTTCGCCACGCGTAAGGCGGGCGCGCTATGAACACGCAACAGACTGCCAAGCGAGGGTGTACGCATGTACGCCTGCGCTCACATGCCTCTGGGAGGGAGGCTGAGCTCCGTCGAAGCAGAATCCACGTCCAATTCCTTGGGATCCTTGACGGCTCGTCTGTGCGATTAATAAAACATCGAGATTTAATCTCCCTTTAACATCACAAATTCCAATTACATGTGTGAATAAAGAGATCTCGGAACAAAAGTAAAAACAGTAAAAAAAATATCAACAGAATTCATTATCAAAACGACTAGGATCCTCCGACTCCTAAAAGGTCACTGGGTCCTGTCAACCGTAATCCGCTTTGGTTCATTCCGCTCTTTTGAGCAATCTTTATCATCACAATGAGAGATCCGCTTCTTAGGAATTGGTGCGTATCAAGTACGACTTCCGAATACTGCTGCTTCATCTTTGGATAATTCGCGTATCAAGTACGACTTCTGCAAAATGAGATTCTTCCTCGTAGACATGGAGGGACGTCTTGAAAGACAAGCTTGATGCTTCCTCCCTGGTAAGGTCATTCTCTTGAACTTTGATTGATGACTCGTTGAGCAGTGAAGTTCTCAAAGGTCATCCTTTTCTCTTCTGATGTGCGACTCGTTTGGGCCGTGACGATCCCAAAAGGTCATCCATTTTTCCATAATGAGTTCCGTATTAAAGGTCATGGAGGAACTTAGCCGATTTTTGGCTTTCAAGCAATTCTGCTTGCCTCCCTTGCAAAGGTCATCATTCTTTTCAACCATTTTCTTCGGTCGCACATCCTTTTCTTTTCCTTATAGTGCAAATTGACGCGCACTTTTCTTCTTTCCTTACCAGGTTCGAGGGCCGGTTAACGCCGTAACTCCTCTTTCTTCTGAGGCCGGTTATCGCCGTAACCTCAACATCTGAAAGTTTTACTCCTATTTTCTTGAACTCTTTCTCTTTTTCACCCTTGTGGCTTCTGTCATTCCGCGAGAGTGTGCCGACTCAGTAGGCCGCAACTACACTCTAAAGGTGACGTTTTAAATGTAATGAGGAAGGCCGGTTAGCGCCGTTACTCTTCCTGCTTCGAGGGCCGGATGACCTCCGTAACTCCCCATATTTCGGATCGCCTTGATCCTCTGCAACAAAACTCTGAAACCAATAGAAACACAAACGATATGACAGTTCAACAAGTTATGTCTCCTTCGCCCTGATACTGTACCTTTATCACCATTCTCGTGCTGCCGACTGATGGCCGTAACTAGCACATCAGCGATGCCCTAAAGGTCATCACTGATCATTTGAACCATTGTCGCGGTTCCGATCGAAACGTCTTTCTTTTCATTACGATCAGACGTTCGATCTCGAGGTTCCTTTCCTCTCTTGCAGCTCGTCTCCTTCGCTCCGGCTGCTAGTAGCACTGTGACGATTTCGGTCACGTCTGCGTTGGATACGGATCAGGTGATCTCTCGCGTCGACCATGCGCGCTTTCAATCCTTCATCGTATGGATTGTCTCGTGACCTTTTGCACAATTCGACATAATCCAAGTGCAGCTGCTGGTTTCTTCGTCCACGTCGACTCATTTCATTGTCCTGCGGCTGTCGCGCAAGTTCCGGTCGATAGCTGCTTTTGTTAACGCTGATCTCTTGAATGAATTCGTAGACGAAGTCGGATGGCTGGATGAACCGTGTTCCCATCGTGACTCTGATCCGTTCCGCACATCGGTGGGCATGCATTTGTGCTTGACGTCGCAGGCTATCATCGAATTTCATCGCCTTTTGGACGTCTTTTAGCTGCTTCTTGGCCGTTTCCGAAGAATTAAAGTTCGCAACTGGCGTTCCCAACTTTATGACCTGCGCGGTCAGTGCCGGCGGTATCTCCGTGCCTCTTTGAGCGCTCTTTCTCAACTGGTGGTGCGTTTCGTAATGGCCAAGCCTTGCTGCAAAATCTTTTGAATCGTGGCACGGTGATCAGGTGGCGAATCTGGTTTCACCACTAATCCCAACGCAGCCCTTCCTGCGAGGAGTCTCAGCGCCGGATTTACATGGCGTAACACAAATTGTGCCACGTGCAGACGTCTTTCCTTGATGTCTTTATACTGGAACTGTGTCATTCCTGTTGGATCCGGTGTGTCCAACGGTGTTTCCAAGAGACTCAGGTCGATCAAACTGACAAGGCCGCATTCTCTCGTCGGGAAGTAATGAAGATTCGCTGACTCTTGCGTTATGATCAGATCTTCCCATTGCCCATACTCGTACTCCTTCGCATATCCCGAATCGTTGATGACCTGGCGCAAGTTCATGAGAAGCCAGTACACCTTATCGAATTCTTCTTTATTATCCGGAGCAATGCCCACTGAACGGCAAATCTCGTTCGTCTGTTCCATGATGTCGTTCATTTCATATACCAGCTCAATGGTTTGTAGGGATTGTCTCCTCGGAGCCGTGACCTTTGATTGACCTTTCTGGTCGCCCTTCTCTGATTCCGATTCTGGCGGTGCATTACTCGCCGTCTCTGCGCTTGTAAGTTGTCGCTCCAGATCGAAGATGATGTTTCGTCTCGACGGTCGCATGTCCTCGTCTCCATGGACTTCAATGACATTTGAGGATGCTGGACTACATTCCATGACCTCATCCATCTGCTGTGCCGGTTGTTTCTCGGCTGACTTGAACGTTGAACAAACAGAATGAACTACTGATTGCATTCTGCGCGGGCTCTTAGGCGTGCGGTGGCTTTCTGAGCTGGATGACCTTTACTGTTGTAAGATATATCTCCAAACTCATAATCATCCATATTCAAGTTATCCTGGACCCACTCTTGATCATATGGCCCCTTTGAGGATGTTGATTTACTCGAGCCTCACTTCTTCCTTCTCGATTCTGTGAATCGCGATTCTGCGTTTCCTTAGCAGCCCGTTCCTTCTCCTGCTGCCTATTACAGGTTTCGTTGATTTTCTGTATTCCTCCGCGTTTCTGCGTTTTCCTGTATTCTTCTTGGCGGCGCTTTTCTGCGCTTCTTTTCAGCGTCGCTACTCTTTGTTCTTTTCACGTCGGATACGTTCTTCATCCCTTCTTTGCTCCGACGTACGCGTATCTCTCGCATATCCACTGTATCGGTCGTTATGATGTCTTTCCCATGACCTTTCTCGGGAGCGGTCTGATGACCTTTCATAGCCGCGGTTGCGATCATCTCTTTGAGGCGATTTTGGGCGTTTGAACTCCTCTTTCTTGAAGTTCCGAAGGGCCTCAACCACATCTTTCTCTCTTTTTCGAAAGTTTCGCATCCTGTCGATTCGTTCTTCGATCGCGATTTTGATAACCTGGGATGGTCTGTTTCCTTTTGTTAGGTTGACCTTTTCGTCCAGGAAGATTTTGTATTCCTCTTTCGATACCGCGAGTGGATCTTGCAAGATGATGTCAATCTGCTGTATCAGCGACTGTCTGATTACAGCTGCTTCTCCTTCATCTTGTTTCTTCAATATCGCAAATGGGGCAGGTGCGTGACCTTTAGCTGCTTCGGCTAGACCCTTCTCTGCCGCAGCTTTCTCTTTCTTCTAGCCGCTCTGCCTCGCGCTTTTCCTGTACCATTCTCATCGTGTCTTCTTCAAACTTCTTCCTGAACGCATCCGCTTCCGGTGTTCTCGGCGGTTCAAGGGTGATATCCCATCCCGGTCTGCGTCCGACCCACATTCTGTATTTATCTTCCAGTATCATCCGGTCTTCTGGTGACAGTTTCATCCATGTGTCTCCCGTAACCAAATGCCGGAACACATCGAGGTTACCCTTCTCGCCTCTTCTGGTACCACTACTGCTTGGTTCGGTACTGCCACGACGCAAGTCCAGCATGGGAAACGTTCGTTCGACAGGATGTTATTTCGTTTACAATCCGGGCAGTCCTCGTTGTAATTCGTCAAAGGATCCCCCGTGACCTTCTTTTACCGCTGGTCTTTGTCCCTTTTCGCCACGTTCTGGTTGGGTTGGCTCCGTTCAGCCATTCTGATGTCTCAGCCTGCAATCTCAAACATTATAATGCTATGACCTTTACGTTAACCCTTCTCAACGCCTATTTTTTGCCTATAGTAACTAGGCTATGCAGTGCTGAGCTGAGACTTTCTCGTTGTTTCATGATGACCTTTGTCATCCTTCTTTGACTGAACCATTCTCAACTGTATGGTGACCTTTCTCATCTTAGCCCATTCGCTAAGTAAATAGCCCCTTCGCTAATTCAACTCTTTTTTGCAGAGTGTGGTTCGAAAGTAATTTGAGAACTACGGTCTGCTCATTCTTCTCTTTTCTGATTCTGATTCTTCTTTTTGTGTGGTGGACCTTCCTCCCACACATGTTCTTCCGTTTTACGCTTTCGCGATCCAGTCGTATTGGTCGACTCCATCCTTCTTCCATGTTCTGATGGTTCCGTCTTTGACCAAACTGTCCAACGCGTTCTGGATCTTGAATCGATCCCGTTCATATTTTCTTGGCCGGAATCATACTGAACTGCCATGTAATTGAGAGGTCTTCTGCGGTGAACCCGTTAGTCCCGCCTATGTTCTGCATGGCATCTTTAGTCAAAGCGTCCTTCCAAGCCTGGGGACCTGGTTTCGGTCTCTGCTTTCGTTGTTCTTCCGCCGGAGAATGTAGTAGTTCGGTTGATTCGTGTTCGTGTATCGTACACCGATCTTTCCTTCTTTATACGCTCTTTTTATGAGCTTGTTGACTTGTGTCCTGCTGACTCCGGCGTCGCCGACTGCTTTTGAAATATCCGTCTTATCCATTTCTCTCGACGGGGCTGCACCGATCGCAGCGTAAATTGTCATCCACGGGACGTTACTCTCGTTTAGCTCGTCGTCCGTCTCCTCTTTCTGCGATGGGGACTGCACTTGCTGTGTAGCTTCTACCGGTGGTTGCGATCCAGTAGGCTGGGCCATCTTCTCTTGACTTGAGCTCGGATGACCTTTCTCCTCAATTCCACTTTGCGCTGAAGTCTGATGACCTTTAGCTGTTTCTTCCGCAGCATGACCTTTAACGTCGTTTTTTCCTTGCGTCGCTTTTTCGTGTGCTGCCTTTAACGATGTCAGTGCTGTTGTCGATCGGTGGATCTTTTGGGTATCCACTGCTGAACTGGATCCACTTGCCCTTTGACTTCGTACGGCGGCAAGTGCTTCCCTGTACCGACATCGGTTTCGGTGGTCCCACCAACGCAATAGCCTCTTCAGCCGATTTCGGCGCATGCAGTTCGGTTCACCTTCTCTACCGTTTCTGCCTCTTTTTCTTCAACGACATTTTCTTCAACGACCATTGATTCCTCTATTTGCTCTTCTTTCTCTTTCTTCGATGAATTTGCCGCTTTTTCACTGTCCAATTTGATGTGACTCAAGATGGGGCATTCCGCATCGAGTCTCGGATCCAATATAATGGTGATATCTTCGCTCATCTCTTCCTTCTTATATTGTCTCAATTCTTCTGGGACGGCGTTCAATGAGCTGTATCTGATGGTAACACCTTTGTGCGGGTTTGTGGTGTGCAGCTTCTTTTCCGCCACCATCTGTGTTAGCGCTCTTCCGAGTGACCTTTCAATGACTGAAGCATTTCCTTCTCTTTGCTCCAGACTCCATTAATGAACTGCGCGGTGTTTCGTCGTGCCCATCGGACTGCACATCCCGATAATGGCGCGTTCAATCCGTTCTCGGATATCTGCGTTTGCTGTAGCCAACTTCCGCTCATTATTGTTCCCGGTGATGTACAGCTTCGCTTTGGAGCCATATTTCGGATGTTTCTGGAGGACTTTCCTGTGCTCTTGCATATTCCAGGACGGCGTTGTACTTGCTCTGCGGCAGTCTTTTATTCGTCTCTTCGCAATACGCCTTGACGTCCTTTCTGAATTTCGATGTAACTGATCTCGTCGCCTTTCCCCAATCTGCTGTTGCTCCGATGAGGATTTCGTCAATTTCTTCGATTGTTGTTTGTTCGTTCGACTCGCAGACGAAGAATCGGTCATCGTATTCGTCGTCCGTGTAATCCAATTCGCTGTCCCCTTCGACAGGTCTCCAGTTCACGATGTCAGCTGCATCGACTCGTCCGATAAGAGTGTTCTGGCAGTGACCTTTGGTTTCTTCTGTGCATCCATATAATCTGCCAAGCTGGTCGGGATTTTCTTGTGTCTCTCTGACCTTTCTTTCTTTATCTTTCTCTTTTATTGACGACTTCGACGATGCGACGCTGACTTCCGATTTCGCCGATTCGACAGAAGTATCCCTTTTCTTCTTCTCTTTATCAGCCTTGTCCTTGCGTTCTTTCATCGTCGACGCATAGATCGGCTGCATCGTCATCGCTTCCTCCATCACCTTGCGTGATTGACCTTGTCTTTCTCTTCGTCGGTCTCGGCTTGTGACGACCCTGCTTTGCGTTGATAGCCAATTGTTCTGGCTCAGAGTCCGATTCGGGTTTTCTCTTTTCTTTCCATAACTCCCAGTAACTTCGGCTGTCTGACAAAAGTTTCACCGCGCTACCTTCTCGTGCCGTGACCTTAACTGGTTTCCTTTTTCTTCTTCTGATCTTCTTTCTTTTCTCTTCGTCTTTCTGACATCTTTCACATTTAGGGTCGTTGCATGAGTGCGGTTGAACTTCTTCGCAATTATCGCTTTGACCCTTTCCGCGCTTCTTGAGTCGGATGTTCGCCTTCTTGATCTCCCGTTCTCATGATTTTTCCTTATCTCTTGACCTTTCGTTTCTTTCTTCTCTTCGTGACCTTTTCTTCTGCTTTAATTTGCTCAGGCTGACCCTTCTCAGCCGGTTTCTTGACCTTTTTCGCCCCCGACAGCTTGGTCAGTGTTTCGCCTCTCGAAGTGTAAAGCTGCTTGTACACTTCTCCATGGAAGGGTCAATATGGGTCAAGCGCATGTATGCTCCGTCCTGGCGTGCTCTTGGCATCATGACGTTAACCAATACTTCGGTTATGGCTTCGAATTCTTCGCGCTCTTCCTCTTGTGGCAGGACCTGCAGTACTTGCTCCACCTCTTGCATGAGTTTTGATGTTTCCTCTTCCTCCTCTTCTGGAGTGAAGCCTGCGTTTGACACCATTTGTCCCGTCTGAGGATCGACCACTTCGATTCTGAGGATCCCTTCTTCCTTCTTGATTCATGAATTTATAGTCGATGCGTCGACATGGTGATCCCTATCGATTTCTTCTTGAGTCTCCATGGCTTCGGCTTGGGCCGGCAGGTCACCAGAGTAATATTTAATGTGCTCTTCCGCCGTCGGGTTAAATTGGAAGTTTTCCGGAAAATAGAGCCCTTTGCCCTTGGAGTCGAAGAGTGATTTCCACTTTCCTTCGTCATCTTTCAAAAAGACTACCAAATAGGCTCGGTCTTCTTCGGCCCTGTGCCTGAGGATACTCATCACTGCTTGTATATTCGCAGCAGTGTCATTCCGCTGGTCCTCTGGCAGGAGATTGAGAGATCTATTAAGGTCACTATACGACTTCTGTGTTTGCCAATCAATTTCTTGAGGAGTCGCATTCGTTCCTGCTGTCGGGATCGGCATATAGGTCGTCGGTCAATGATAAAACCGTGGACGTATCCTCATCTCCGTCTGCCATGTGATAGTTGACCTTTAGACATCTACACACCATCTCTCTGTATGGCAGGTTTCTTCATCTTCTCCACATCTTCCCATTCTCCTTCTTCTTCCGCCTCGTGCCTTCGCGCCTGACGCCGGATATGCTCCATGCGAGCATATCAATCTTCGCCTTGCGGGTTATAGAGTTGTTTCTCCATTCTACCCTTCATCAATTGTGACCATGATATTCCTTCTCTTTGAATGCTGTTTCTCTCAACAGGTCTCTCAGGATTCTTCCTATCATGGTCGAGTTATTCCGTTCTGACTTAATGAGTTCACCAATCGCTTGCTCTGCTGTATCGCTGGCTTCTTTGCACATCAGCTGATACGGCTCGTCAGCTCCTTCCCCATTGATGGAATTGGTTGATCAGTGTCTCTATGGACTAGGAATGCGCTGACTACTCCTTCCGTTTTATCTTTAAGCCGGAAAACTCTGGTGTGCGATCTACTTTGTTTCCGAGCTGCGCCTTCGCGTGCTCGCATGGGATGACTTTTCGGTTTCTCTTCTAGCCGGTGTGCCTTCACTCCACCGGGAGTTGACCCTTTTTCGTATTTCAATTTGGATTGAGTTTCTCTCGCTGGGCTGGCACGCGATGATCCTGATTGTACTGCCGATGTCGTACGAGACCTCAATTCCATAATTTCTCTGTCCAGAGTTTATCCCTTTCTCAACAGTTCTCTCTCGAGTTACCAACAGGTCCTCAGGCTGAAACATTCCTCGTTCGCTTGGCCGTATGCTCTTCCTTAGTGGGGCTTTCCTATGCCGGAGTTTTGACTCCTCTCTCTGTTCTTCTTCTTTTGGTTCCGGGAATGAGGTTCATGAAGATCAGTATCGTCTTTACTGCGCTCGGCCATTCCCTGTTGCGCAACACTGGATTACTGTTCTTCAGTGTTCTGATTTCAACACCTCTTTCTTTTCGCAACTCTTCCGCCTCGATGTTTATCCAGTTTCATGTGGAGGTGGGTTCCCCTGGTTATCTTGTGAGTTCTTCGACCGTCCTGTACTGATCTTGATTATCGTTGATATCGTTATGCAGCTGGACGAACTCGCGGCATTTTCATTAAACTCCGCCACAGCCTTCTTTTCTTCTCTGTGAGGTGACTGGATCCATCACAATGTTGTACTGGATCCGTTTCCGTGATTGGGTCGTTGAATCTGGGTGCATTTAACACTGCCACGGAATACTTCCGGTCGATCTTGGCGAGTGGATTGGACTGGTGTAAGTGATGGGATCTCATTCTCGTTCCCTGGCCACTCGTCGACGCTCTCGGAGTAGACGACTGACCGCCCCTTCGCGGTGTGTTTTGTCTGTCTCCCGGGTAACGTTGACCTCTTGACGGTTTCGGTGTTCGAAATTGCCCTTGACTTTGCTGAGGGTTGAATCCCTGCATCTGATTTGGGAATCCCTGCATCTGGTTCGGAAATGGGGCCATTCCTCCATATCCGAACTGACCTTGCATCGGTTGACCCTGGTTCATCATGGGCATATTTTGGCCGTACATCTGTGGGAATTGCTGGAATGGGAAATTCTGTCCCATCATTCCTTGGTTCGGCATCATCTGATTTGGCATCATTTGATTTGGCATCATCTGGTTTGGCATCATCTGATTCGGCATCATTTGCCCTTGGGGCCCGACCTGCGTGCCGTAAGTCCCCCATGTGTTCGAGCTCATTCCCACGTCGGATTGTTGATACGTAGTAGACGGGTCGTATCCCCCTTCGTACGTTCCTTCCGTATTCATTGAATCGTCATATAAGTCCGGGTCCTGAATCGTTCCGCTCGTCGATGACGGCGTTCCCGGATTCCAATAACTTCTGCCACCTTGACTCTCCATTCCTCAGCTTATCGCTAAACAAACCTACTACGACAACGAAAATGACTCCGATTAGCAGGTTTATTTCTGATGACCTTTACGCCGTCCCAACTTCCAGTCTTAATATCATAAACTCCTATAAGCCTGATTTTCGGGTTTATTTGTTTTCGTCCTTTAGTTATCCGATCAAGTAATGCTTTGTCGGCTTCATCTTCGTCTTGGACTTCTCCTCTCAGAATCTGTTCTGGAGTCGGCTTCGGAGTTTTCTTCATTTTCTTGACCTTTCGCTTCTCAATTTCGTTCGCGATCCGTTGGCCAAGTCGGTCGGCTTGTTCTTTGACGGCTTTTATCTGTTCCGCTCTTGAAAGGTCATTCTTGCCGTTGGTGGCAGAGCGTGGTTCGAAAGCATCTTTGGAATCATGCTCTGCTACTTGAGAGCGTGGTTCGAGAGTAAGCTTTGACTTAGGCGCCACTTGAGATCCATGCTCTGCTTCGAGGTCTCCTGCCTCTTGATTCAGCTTCATTGTCACTGGTGTTTCGAAATCTTTATTCTCTTTCTTCTTTCTTCCTCTCTTTTTCGTTCCTGGCTCTTCCGCCTCTTTTGGCTCTTCTGCCTCTTTCGGCTCTTCTGCCTCTTTCGGCTCTTCTGCCATAGCTGGTACAGAGCGTGGTTCGGAAGTATGCTGACAACTACGCTCTGCTATGTCGTTACGCGAGCGTGGTTCGAAAGTATGAGAGCCATGCTCTGCAATTTCATGACCTTTCTCAGGTGATTCCGAAGCTGCCCTTCCAGCTTGATTTTTCTGAACCGGTAACGGCGGGTGCCACGATTTTAGACGATCTACCGAAACGACCCGTAAGTCCGGCTCTTTACCGCATCTTGCTCGATGACCTCGACTTCGTTCGGTCTCGGAAAGCTGAGAATCTTCCACACTTTGTCGTATTTGTTTTTTGAAGTCAGTTTGATTTTCCTTCTTTCCTTGCTTTGTATCTTTAGGCAGTCTGATTAAGACTCTATCTCCGACCTTAAATTCAGGTTCTGACTTCTTCTTGTTGTAGATTTCTGCATGCTTTTCATATGCATCTTTGATGTTGCACTTCGCCACTTCTTCTGAAAAGGTCAAATTTCTTTTCATGGTTTCCACCCATTCATCTGGTGCACCATAATCGTCGGGAACGTTCGTCTTTGTTACGACGTCTTCTGGCATGGTCATCTCTCTTCCGTGGAGCATATAGTATGCTGAGTACCCTGTCGTTGCGTGTACTGCACGGTTCATTGCCGATATGACGTATGGAAGATATTTGTTAAACTTCCTTTCGTTTCCCGCTTTCAGGTATTGCGACAGTCCATCGCTGATGGTCTGCATCTGTCTTTCAACCTGTCCTTGGCCCTCAGGATGGTACGCTGTTCCAAACGTGTGTTTGATTTTAAACACGTTGGTGACCTTTTCAGTACTTCTGCGGTGAAATGTCTTCCGCGATCCGTGTGGAGGATATGGGGCGCTCCGTGCACCAAGATTACGTGTTTCACGAAAACCTTTGCGAATTCTTTTGCGGTGGCTGTTTTCATTGGCTCCGCTATGACGTACTTCGTCAGCTGGTCGATAAAGACCGCGATGTATTTATATCCCCTTTTCTTTGTTGGGAGTAAAGGTCCTTTCAAGTCCGCATAGACTCTGAAGAATGGATGACCAACTTTGATCTCTTGGAGCTTTCCGGGTGGACATTTTCTTGGCGTCTTTATGAACTGGCATCCTTGGCATGCGAGGATGTAATTCTTCACATCCGTGCTCATACGGTCCCAGTAATATCTGAGCCGGATCGCGGACAACGTCTTTTCGAAGCCGAGGTGACCTGCTGCTTTTCATCATGCAGTGCATGGATGATAGCCCTTCTCATTTGCAGCGGTACAACATATGTCCTTTCAAGTCTTCCTTTTGGTCTTTGACGCGATACAGTATGCCATTCCATAACTGATAATGCGTCTCAAACTTTGACCTTTTATCTGCATCTTGCAGGTGCTCCAATTCATCGATGATCATTGCTAAGTGCGGATCTTTTAGCTGCTTGTTCCGCAACTGCAAGTTCGTATCATCTTCTTCTTCTTCATCTCCCTGAAGGTTGACGATGCGGACCACTGGAGTGCTGAGTTCATTCCAGTCTTTGATGACCTTGCATCTCGGAAGAGGCTTGTGACCTTTCTCGATTTTCTTTGGGAATCTCAGCAATCTGATGGGACACTCTTCCGGAATGTATTCGGAGAGAATTTCTGCTTCGCGAAGGTCATTCTGGTCTACCATTTTCTGACCGTCTTTCGTGACCTTTCCATCTTTTCGTTCGGAAGCTTCTTTTCTCACCCTGTTGACCTTTATCTTGGTAGCAGAGCGGGGTTCGAAAGTAAGGCGACGACTACGCTCTGCTTCGTTTATGCTCGAGCGCATATCTCCGCTTCCTTTCTCTTCCGACACAACCCTTCTCATGTCGGCCTTCAGCCTTTCTTCCCTTTCTTCAGCTAGTTGCACGAAAAGTTGCCAAACTTCAATCGGAGGTTCTTCTCTGTTGAGTTCGTTCTTGTAATCTTCGAAGTTTGGGATTTCGTCGTACTCTTCTTCGTTGCAAGTGGGACCTTCAATTGGCGCTCTTGAAAGGGCATCTGCGTTGTCGCAGTATTTGCCCGGCTTGTATTCGATCTTGAATCGGTGACCTTGCAGTGCCAATGCCCATCTTGTCAATCGGGGATTCATGCATGACTTGTTCGACTCCGACCTTAAAGGTTCGTCAAAGCTTTGTGATCCGTTCTCACTGTGAATTCGGAGTAGTCGATGTACGACTTGAACTTTCTGACGGCGAAGACTACCGCCAGACATTCCCATTCTGTTACTCCGTAATTCTTTTCCGCTCCATGCAAAACGCGGCTCGCGTATGCAATGGGATGTCCATCTTGGGACAAGATCGCACCTAGCCCTTCCTTTGATGCGTCGCACTCGATCACTGTCGGCTTTGTCGGATCGAACTTCTTTAATACTGGATCCTTGCATAGCGCTTCTTTAAGGTCATTGAATTCTTGGTCATGGATTGCTGACCAATCTCTTTTGATGTTCTTGTCATGTCTTAGCAATTCGTAGAGATGCGCCGTCTTTTGCGCGTATCCAAGGATGAACTTTCGGTAATAGTTCGCTAATCCGAGGAATGACCTTAACTGCCGTTCAGTTGTCGGTTTCTTTTGGCCATTAACTGCCATGACCTTTTCGGGATCCATTTTAATACCATTCTCGCTGAGGATATGCCCCAGGAATCCCATTTCGCGCATGCCAAATTCGCATTTCGTCGGCTTAATTGTGAAGCCTGCGTCGACTAAACTTTGGAGGACGTTCCTTAAGTTCTGCATGAAGATCTCCCAGGTCTTCCCTGCGAAGATCACATCGTCGATATAGCCGAAAACGCATCCCATTCTCTTTGCGTTCGACAAGACTTTATCCATACAAAGTTGAAAGGTCGCAGGTCCATTGCAGACTCCAAAAGGCATTCTTTTGAAACGGAACATTCCGTCCTGCGTGACGAAAGTTGTCTTATCTTTCGAGGCTGGATCCATTGGGATCTGCCAGAAGCCACTTTGTAAGTCCATCTTGCCGTAGTACTTGTTTCCCGCGCATGCGTCAAGCAGTTCGTCTGGGTTCGGCAGTGGATAGTTGTTCTTTTTTCGTCAGCTTGTTCAGCAAAATGTAATTGACGCAGAATCTTGTTCCCATAGTTCCGTCGCCATTCTTCTTTGCGGCGAGTACGACCGGAAAACTCCATTCCGCATCGGATGGTTCAATAACATCTTGCTGTAGCATCTCTTCGATGTGCTTTGTGATGAATTCACGACCTTTCCAACTTGTTCTTGCTGGATTGCATTTAACCGGTTTGGCATCGGCTGTGTCAATAGTGTGCGTTACCCCTTTGACGTCGCCATACGGTTTCTTTGACGTGGGAGAACTTTCCAAAACTCCCAAAATGCGTTTCGCACGTCATTCTTTTGTTCCTCAGTTAGGTCTGGTCCTAACTTTAATCTTTCAATTATGTCGTTCAGTTCTTCTTTCGTCTTTGCGTCCACTTCGGGATCTTCAAGGATGTTTTTCACGACAGTAGCCGAGTTGACCTTTACATTCTCGAGGTGTTCGTAATGTTCTACGTAACCGAGAAATTGGCCCTTCCTTACGGTCTTTCGGCTTTTGCTTCGGTTTTCGATAATGATTTCGAATCGAGTGCCGTTATGGTCCGTGACTCCCGTTCTCGGTTGGACTTCATTATCCTTTTGAGGAGTTGCTGTATACATCAGCTTCTGATTCCGTGGCACATGAACGCCCATCTTGACCTTCACGCGAGTGCCAAGGTTTGGTCTCAGCTTAACTCGTTGATCGCTGTAAACCTTGATCGCTCCTTCTGGGATTCTTGCTTTCTGCACTTTAATTCTTCGAACAATGATCTCTTTCTCTTGTTGTTCGTTCTTTTCATCGTCTTCGTCGAGGTCAAGCAGATCTTCTTGATCCGAAAGGTCACTCACTCCAGAATCTTCAGAAGTGGTCGAGTTGTCACTTGTGCTCGAGAATTCCGAGTCGGATTCGCTGCTATTATTAACCTCAAGCGCTTGACCTTCACTCCTTTTTCCCAATTGGTCGCTCGTCGACGCCTTCATCTTCACTTTCTGTTGTAAGGTCATCGCTTTCATCCTTGGAAGCGCTAAGTTTTTTAGCTTTTCGTTTTTCGGGCAGAGATTTGTCCGTTTCCTTGGACTTCCGTCCGTTTCGTGCAGCTATCCTTGGATTTGTTCGTGTTGCACGAATCCTTGCTCGTGACCTATCCCTTTCATCGTCTTCCGAGCTATCATCTGCTTGAGCGGTATTCTGTGACCTTTTTGCTTTTCCAACTGGCGGTCCTTCCTCGCCAGTTTCAGGTGACTCTTCGTCAACTTTCGGAACTGACCTTTCTGGCTCCTCTTCCAGCATCGCGTTTAGTGACCTTTCGTTCTTCTCGGTTGGTGGCCCTTCCTCACCGTTACCGAGTGACCTTTAATAGTGAAGCCACTAACGACGCTGCTTTCTTCTCTTGCGGCGACATTTGAGCCTTTTTTGCCTCTGTTACCGGGATTCCGTTTTCCTTATCCCGAAGCGCCTGGTTCAGTTCCTTGATCATCTGAGCCAACTCATACGCCGTGCGTTGGTTCCTCTTCTTCAGCGCCTGTGCCGTTTTCTTGAGCAGCACTTGTGCTGACCTCTTGTTCTTTTTTCTTTGGTTTCTTCGGCGCTTGTGCCGTTATCTTTGTTCTTTTCTTCTTCGGCGCTTGTGCCGCTTTCTTTTTCAGCGCTTGTGCTGTGACCTTTCGGTCTCTTATCGCCGATAAAGACGCAATTTGCCATCAGTTCTTCTGTAGTCCAGTCATTGTTCGGTACCGTCTCATACATGCACCAAGTATCTCCGCCTCTTTCGGGATACTCCACTCCATCTGGATCTGGTGCAAAGGTCACCTTTTTTCTCAGATAGCCAAATAATCCGAGTTCGCGTCTTTTTCGCGTGACCTTTAATTCAGGGATTTCTCCTGTATATATCGGTACTTCTTCGAGGATTTTGCCCCATTGTTTGTTCCATTCTCTTAAATTTCCCTTTTTGAGGCAGGCCTGGTAAAGGTCAAATAATTCGTACACTACTGTGCCGAGTCCGATTGGGAAAATGATTGCTCGTCCTTGACCTTTCCATAGATAATTGACTCTGAATTCCCAAAATAAGTCAACTCTCGTTTGCTCCCATATTTCGTTCTCTTCCATTGCTCGTCGCCTTTCTCTGTCGAGCTTTGTAATCGGGTTTGTATACCACGGGTCGCTTTTATCCGCCTTTTCGGGAATGAAGTTATCCGCTTCTTGCTGCCAATGATGGAGCCACTTTCCTGGAGATGATGTAGTTCTTAACTACCGATAACCATTCTCGATAACATTGCCAAAGGTAAGTTGCTTNTTTGACAGTTCCGGCATGGGAAGTGTTCTCATAATCGACTTTGACCTCTATTTCTTCTTGTCTTTATGACGCGCACTGCTGCATTGCATTTCGGCCATTCCGAAAGGTCATCTTGTGTCATTTCTGCATGCATTTTGCACATCTTTCTTGAGGTCGCGCTATCGAAAGGTCATCGCTGTCGTGCCAATCGTGATGGCAAGAGGTTGCTCTCTTCCGCAGTCCATTCTCTTGGTTTGCGGAAATGACGCGATTGTTCCCTTCCGGCATCCGTTGTCTCGGTTCAGGACGGACGATAACTCGCTTATCCGTTTCTCCGGAATCGGTATCTGTCCATTCGTCATCTTTTCGATTTCGATTACGCTGTTATCTGATGATATTTCGATGACTTGATTTCTTCATCTGCAGAGCGTGGTTCGAAGTAAGACGACGACTACTCTCTGCTACCTCTTTGCGCAGGCGCGTGTCTCGACCTTCATCCGCCCTCTGCTTTATCACGTGGTTCGAAAGTGTGTTGAGCACCATGCTCCGTTTTCCTTGCATCCAGTTGCTTTTATGGCTTGATCTCGTATTTCCGAGAATAGTGCTCTTTCGTCGCTGTTCATCAGTCCTGGCTCTGTCCTGGGCCCAACCATTCTCGTGCCCAGTGCCTCTGGTACTGGGAGTAGCCTTGACCACTCCATTCCTGGCACTAGCGACTGTTTCTTTGCAATCAGTGCTTCTGCTTGCATTATCTTGATTTGTTTCATCGTTGGTGACCTTTGATTTCCTTTAGACTTCGGTGACCTTTTGCTTCTTTCAGTATTTTCTAATCCCTGTGCCTCTGGTACTGGGATTAGATTTTCACCATTCTCATTTTGTTTATTTTCCTTCGATCCTGTGCCTCTGGTACTGATAGCCGTTTGCCCCGAATTATTTCTTGGTTGAAGTTCGGTGACCTTTCCTGCATTAACTTTTGCGGATGATTTTGGCTCGTCATCTTCAGCTTCAGTTTCTCGTTCTTCCTCGTCGTCCGTCTATCAGGACGAATTTCTTTGCGAGGAAGTCGAATCCAGTAGGACTTGGACGTCGTCTGACGCTGGTCTGACGGAACGAGTGTTGACTGGTTTTCCTTCTTAAGGTCACTGAGGTGCTACAGTAGTGCGTTACTTCAAAGCCTGACGTTCCACTGATCCCTTTGATCATCACCTTCTTTTCGGTGGTAGTCTGACAGTCTGGAGGCTGTTCCTTCACAGAACTGTTGACAAATCAAAGACGTCTCTGCGCCAGTGTCAAGCATTGCCATGACCTTTTATTTCCAATTTTGACTTCATGTGTATAAGCTTGATCCGTTTCGGTAAGTTTCCATCTTCGAGTTTCAAGACTCTTATTCGACACTTGACTGGGATTGGTGCAGCATGCTTGCTCTCTATCAGACCTTTGAGCTCCAACGATCTATCCGTTTCGGTACGTCGGGTCGCACATCTGAGAACTTTTCGATCCTTTTGATTTCGGTAAGATATTCGCCTGCTCCTTCGCAGCGTCTTTACCCGTGACCTTTGCCACTTCGCACATTAAACCCTTCTCTTGTGCGTTCTCGTGACCTTTTATCACTTGCGCAATAACTTCGTATTGTGACCTTTCATTGCGCACATCTTTGGACGGTTTTTTCTTGCAACTTTGCCATTATCTCTTGTGTAATTTCATCCGCAAAGGTCATCTCGTCATCTTCTACTTTTTTCTCTGGTGACCTTTCGTACACAACCATCTTATGGTCGTTTTCATCCAATCCGTAATTTTCTTCGCAATTTCGTTATTCAGTGAGTTGATCGATTTGAGATGACAATCCGTCAGTTCTTGGCGGTGACCTTTCGTTGTCATTCCGGATTGCTTCTGTCATGTCATGACTTCTCCTTCTGCGGAGTTTGCGCTAAGTCCGGTGACCTTTCTGGTCTTGACATGAAAAATCCACCATTTAGTGACCTTTAAAGGCACTTTCTCACCATACTGAGGCGGTAATTCACCCTCTCAATCCGCTCTCGAAACTGACGGTTATTTTCGTCGCATTGACTTCTCTTCTCCAGTACTCTTGTACTTTCGGTTGTGAAGCTTTAACCGTTTCCTCGAGATGCTTTCTCATCCGCCAATCTTGTTTCTCTTTCTTCCCAGTAAGCTTCTCTGAGATTCTCACATCTTGCGGTGACCTTTGTGGCGGAGGAACTGGTTTCCACATACCGTGCCGTCCATTCGGCCTGTAAGCGACTTTTGCCACTCATCTTCTGTTGTAGAGTGTTTGCCTCATCGAGAGAGTCATCTGAGACTTGCTGTGCCCCTTCGCTCTGTTTCACTGTTTGCTGCGCCATCGCAGAGTCAAGTTACTTTCTTGACCTTTCGGTTCATCGGCGACTTCACCGTGACCTTTCTCTTTCAGTGACTCTTGAGTCTGCTGCACTGGCAATCTCTCGTGACCTTTCACTTCTTCTTTCTCGCTTGAGGTGACCTTTCGGTCTCTTGCGCTCCTTGCGCAGTCACGGCCCTTCCGTGATCTTCCTCAGCAGCTCTTGCTTGAAATACTTTTGCCATCTGCTCAAGGAATTTCGGTCTATCTGGACCGCCTTCGTGCGTTCGTTGTACGGTTACGGTCATTCCGTCAACTTCAAACGTATTTTCGACGAACTTTCGGAATCTCGCGTGATGTGTTCATCATCCTCTTCGCTTGAGATTTCCGCTTGCGTCTTTCGCAGAGTAGCTTCACTCTTCCTCGCGGTTGCTCCGCGGTGACCTTTGGTCTGCTGTCCTTGCAGCGTCACGTTACTTTCGTGACCTTTGCTCGCAGTTACTTTGCGGTGACCTTTGGGTCTGCTGTCCCAGCGTCACGTTACTTTCGTGACTTTCTTGATTTGCAGTTACTTTCTGCTGTCCGGATGCAGAGTTGAGGCCCTTCCGTCAACCCTGTTCCCCGCAGTTACTTTCTGCGGTGACCTTCGGTCGGCCCCGGCTGAGTCAGTTACTTTCTTGACTCCCCGCAGTTACTTTCTGCGGTGACCTTTCGGTCAAATTCTTCCGTCCTTGCGGCAATCTTTTAACACCCTTCTCTTGACCTTTATGAGCCCCTTCGCTCGATTTCGAGTTACTTTCTCGAATCCTCGGATTTCTTTTCCGGTCTTTGCGTTACTTTCGCAGCATCCCTTCTCGCTGCGGTTCTGTCCTGCAGCGGAGCACCTGCTCCTCTATATCCGGTGGTTTTCGGTTCCGACGATCAGTAGGCTCACCGGCGCCTACTGACCTTGAACGTTTCCCTGGGCCATTCCCTGAACTGGCGCACCTTGCGCCTGACTGGCACCATTCGCCGGGGCGAAGTTAAAACCTCCGCCTTGCTGACCGAAACCGTTCTTGGTTCCCACCGACGAAGCCGCCTTGCTGCCCGCCGAAGTCGCCCTGGCCACCTTGACCGGCGAAATTGCCCTGGCCACCTTGACCGGCAAAATTCTGGCCACCTTGACCACCATTATTCCACTGGCCTCCTTGACCAGCACCGTTCCATTGGCCACCTTGACCACCACCATTCCATTGGCCACCGCTGATTTCCGATTGCCGCCGCGGCTCTGCTCTCTACCTCGAAGCCGCCTCTAACCGGGCCATATCCGCCGTTTCCTCCGCCTGGCCACCTTGACCGGCGAAGTTTTGGCCTCCGAAGTTATCCTGGCCGCCTTGACCTCCGTTGTTCCACTGGCCACCTTGACCAGCGAAATTCCCTTGGCCGCCAAAATTGCCCTGGCCTCCTTGATTGTTAGGTTGGCCCACACTTGACCGGCGAAGTTCCTTGGCCACCTTGACCAGCATACCGACCGCCTTGGCGTGATTGTGGCACGTATCCGTTTGCTATTGCGTTGCGCCATCCGCCATGATTGTTACGCAGCATCAACCATTCTTCATACACGACCCGGTTGGGGTTCTGATTCCACGGTGTTCCCAACGAACGCTAGGTAGTGGTTGCCGTACATGCAGTTCTGGCATGTCAGCGTTATTGACCACCCATCCGTCGATCATGGTGAACAGGCGCTCTACTCGCGACCCGTATCGTGGTCCTTGATTTCTTTGTCCAGTTCGGTCGGAAATTTCCCTGATTTCCTCCGCCACCGTTGAATCCCTGGCCAGCAAAGCCCGGATTCGCCTGAGCCTATTCCTTGCCACCGAGCACCTCCATTCAGGGCATTTCTCTGCACGTTTCTTGTGGATTCTGTTTCGGCCTTGCTGCTTGCTGAGCTGATGCTTGGATCGCCGCGATCGCAGGCTTGGCTACTTTTGACGGCTGTTTGGATCGCCGCGATCGTCGCGTACGATACTTGACCTTCATTTCGACCGTTGCCAAAGGTCACTTCTTGAGTGCCTAACGGCGGAAATTCCGTATTGTATCCTGACGCCTGCGCCGAGCACGACTGGTTCTTTCGCCCATTCGCGACTTCTTCGATCTGGCCCGATCGGATGATCACGCAATCATCTTGGACTCGATTGCCTCTCGTGACCTTATACTTTTCTTCGCCAGTCGACCAGGTGCGGAAGAATTCCTTGATATCCATTGGGTTATGGAATTTCTGTGCTCGAGTGCCTTATAAAGGTCACTGTCATTCTTACATCCTTGAATCAGGAATCCGATAGCCTGCTTCTCATGATCCGTTTCGACTTGAAGCGCATGATCGCCTGATAGAACTGGTCAAGCGTTTCTTTGCCAGCCTCGAACTTTCTTCGTCATCGCTTCTCTTAAGGCGTTGACCTTTCACGATCGCCAAAATGTTCTTTGAACTTTGTCATCCATTCATCGACGGTTAACTCTTCCGCCTCTTCTTCGTCATCGATCTCTTTCCGCGTCAAACCATGCCTTCGCGTCCCTTTGACTGCGTTGGCGACTTCAGCATCATTGCTGCATCCGAAAGGTCCGTCTTCTGAGTCTCCTTTGACCTGATCCAACCAAGTAAAGCTTCTCGGTTGCCGTTGTAGTCGATCAACGCGGATTTCCGGCCATGGCTCTCATGTAACCTCTGAATTGTTCTTCGCGACGGAGTCGCTGTGCCTCAGCGTGGTATTCCGCGCGGTATTCTCTTTCTCGCCTCTCTCTTCACGAGCTACCCTTTCCTGCTTTTGGCGAACTCGTGGATCTTCATGATTATCTGGTTGATGGTCAGATTTGTAGACGATTGTTTCCTCGGTCCTGTTTCTTGTTGCCGAGGATTGACCCCACCGGTCGGTCCTGAGTGCCCCTTCGCCAACTCAGTATCGTCGGTGACCTTTTCAGCTTTGACCTTATCTTTATCATGGCCGTCGCTCGGCCAGTCCCCGTCTTTAAGGGAGCTTGGAAATGAAAGCTACCTTCGACGTGTGGACTTCACCGTATCCAGGGCGGAGATTCGATTCGTTCCGGCTGTTGGATCTCAGTTTCCTTCTGTTTTGCCGAGCGTTTGAGAGTCTTGATTTCTTCGTCTCTTTGTTTAATTGTTTCTTGTAGCTGTCTCACGGTTTCATTTGCGTCCTTCCGCAGTTTCTCGTAATCGTTGTTTGCTTCGGTGACCTTTCTCATTTGCTCGAGGATTGTACTGGCCCTGTTATCAAGGGTCTTATCGAGATCCATTTTCGCTGCTTTTAGGATCTCAGCTTCTGCTTCCAATCGTGTAATACGATCCGCTCTGTCTGCGAGGGTCCTTCCTCTCGCTTGGCACTCTTCCTCAACTGCTTTCAGTTGGACTTTAGTTCCGTAATTTTATCATCCTTTTCCATTACGGAAGTAGCCAATCCACTGATTCATCGCTCAATTTGATCTCTTCTTTTGTTTTTTCATTTTCTGTCTTTCCTTCTTTATTCACGACTTCTAGCACAGTGACCCGTTCGTCACACCGTTGTGCTTCCTTCAACCACTTTGCTTCTTTCTTTTGGTTGTCGATTTCGTCATTGAGTCGCTTGAATTCAGTTTTTGTTATTTCAGCCAGTTCAAGCAGTTCCTTTGCTGCTTGATCTCTGGCTTTCCGCTTCGTTGTGTTTCCTTTTCATCTCTTTAATTCTGTTTGTAACGTGTTGACAAGGTCTTCGCGTAATTTAAGGTCATCCTTCAGTTTCGAGATGTCAGCCGTCAAGCTGGTGACCTTCCAGTGAACTTCGTCGCATTGCTAGAGATTCGTCACGTTTTTCTCGGCCTCCTTGACCTTTGACTGTAAAGGTCACGCTCATTTTTCTCAATTCTGCTACTGTGACCTTTCAGCTGCTTCCTCGGACAGACCGTCTTCTTCTGCGGTGAGTATGCCTTCCGCGTCTCGATCTTCGACCATTTTCCTTAGATCTTCCGCCGCTTGTTTCTGAACTTCAAATCTAACTTTCCATTGTTGCGCTTCGTCTTCGAGCGTGACCTTTTCTTGCTCCATCACATACAGCCTTGCTTCGACTTCGATAGTTTTATTCCGTTGTTCTCGAATGGCAGCGAATGCTTGGCTCTCTTTCTCGTCAAGTAGCTGCTCGAGATCCTTGACACGCTGCTTTAATCCATTCATTACGGATGTTTTTGGTGATGGTGACCTTTGGTCCCGGTCGTCGGCTCTTCCTGACGCCATTCCTTCAAAGGTCTCTTCTGGCTTGTCCTGGAGGGTCGTATCAAACATCCCTTTCGTTAAGTTTGCCTCCTTCATTGCCGTATGGAAAGACGTCTGTACTGTCGTTTCGTCTTCATCGTCAGTGTAAACTTGTCACTTGACGTGGGGCTGGTACCGTTCTCTTCCAGCTGTTCTTGTAAGAACAGTGAGTTTTCCGAAAGGTCATCCTGTTTGACCTTTCCTCGTCGATCAGCTCGTTGCTGCTGACGGCGCCACTACCTTCGGTGACCTTTGACTGACTTCGTCACTTCCTCTCAACTTGATCCGCGTTTTCCTCCTTGACCTTTTCGGCCGACCGTGCCATTCCTCCGGTCTCGGCCTTCTTGTCATCTTTGTTCTGTCCATCTGAAGCCGTTCTCTTCGGTGACCTTTGCTTGGTCTACCGTGTTATCTCCGACATGTCGTTCGGAGCTTTTCCATTTCCGTCACTCGAGCTTTCGTTCTGAGTTTCCCTCAGGGCCGTTTGATATGTGGCCTCTGAGCCTCTGGTGTCCTTCCTCCCAAAGGTCTTTGAGCTCGAGTTGCTCTTTCATGTTCCACGGCCGTGTGTACGGCTTTAGTTTCCGTTCGTAAGGGTTTTCTAACCCTGAGACCGTTCTCTGACTGCTCGATGAGACCGGTTCATTACCGTCTGTGTCTTGTCCATATCTTTGGCTTCCGTTGATGATCGGATAACTTGGACGATGCTAATAATTTCTGACACGTGTGTTAGTTTTAGCGTTATAGGTCACTTTTTCCTTCAGAACTTTTCTGTTTTAAAGGTCACTATCAACTTCAAGTTCTGAACGTCTAACCTGAGAATATTTTTCGATTTTATTGAGAATCAACTTAGATTTCCTCAGAATAAACGTTATTTAATTCAGCTTTCAACTTTTAATAAAAGGTCATCATTCTCGTCGAGAATTTTTGGTAAAGGTCAACTTCTCGTCAGTCAGTTTAAGAAAATTTTCTCAGCTGGCTACGTCACGATCTTAAGTGCCGTGCGCAAAAACTCCGCCTCTATCGAAATCTCAGCTTCTATTGGCTAATTTCCTAACTACGCTACTGCGCCAATCACAGTGCGAATAACTGACCAATCAGAAACGTTGTTTTCAGATTATAAGGCAGAGTGACGTCACGTCGAAAATCGAAAATTTTAGCTAGCGCGCCGTGCGCAAAAGTACCGCCTACTTTTTCGCTCAGCTCATCACCGACCAATAAGAATTGAGGATTTTACCAATCAGCCAATAGCTAAATTAATAAACGAAAATCTGACCTGATCGTCTCCGTGATCCAGAAATCGATCCTGCGCGTCCTTCCGCGATTCCTCCAATCCTCCAGCGATTAAGCTGACTTCTCCTGGGCCAGCTGATAACCCCTTCCGTTTCGCCTCAACGGGACGCAACGGTGCGTCGACCAAATAGCTTGCTGGCTGCGGGTCTTCTGTCGCGCCTTAACGTTGGCAACGACAGGGGCGCTCGATCACCCTTTGGGAGAGCGCGTATAATGTGTGCGCTCTACTCAGTAGAGACGCACCTGAAACTCCACACCCGACAGCCAAAGTGGCTTGCCCACTCGTGCCCCCCTTCGGGCTTCTGCCTCTTGCGGCGATCTTTCTCGGCGCTTGTGCCCCCTCCAATCAAAGCTACTTCAGTAGCCTTGATCGCGTCGGTCAGTACAGCGTGCTCTACTCAGTAGAGACACACTGATGCTGATCTGCTGAGATCCAGACGCTCCTTCGCCACCGATCAGTACGCGAGCCCTTTCTCGCGGAGACTTCTTCCACACCTCGTCAAATGGACGGGAAAAAACTTCAGAGATTATTCTGGAGAAACACGACTTGCTACCATATGAGCGTGGACCTGGTGAAGGTTCACGCGTAGGAACAAATTGACGGAATTCTGCCTGCCAAAAGCCTAGCAATGCTATAAAGCGCCTACGCTATAGAAAGCGAGAAATGGCGTGACTGCTAGAATTTATGAACAGACTAAATTCGATAGAATTTCCTCATCGACAACTCCGCATTGCTGACTGCAGCAAGTGGAAAATGCGCACGTAGCCGCCACACAGTGCGGGTGCGTGCAGAACAGTGCTTCCGCCACGCGTAAGGCGGGCGTGCAGCAAAACACAACAGACTGCCAAAGCGAGGGTGTACGCATGTACGCCTGCGCTCACAGGAATTTAACTTTCGCCAGATAATAGATACTCCAACTAGAAGAAACAGCATCCTGGACCTTTGTTGCGTATCAACGTACTGTTTGGTTACGGACGTAGAAGTCATTTCGCCCCGTCAGCGACAAATGACCACTCTGCGTTTCAGTTTTACTGCACGTTGAACCCCGGTCTCTTGAAACAAAGTACGTAAAGATACATGGAAGATAACATCCGCTAAAGTTGTTCCTTTTCAAAATGCTTTGAATTCTATAAATTGGTCTGTTATTTTAACTCACACCGATCCTCTATCTTGGCTAAGATATTTGAAAATAAGCTTATTTCAACTGCTGATTTATTTTTCCGATTTGGTAAACAAAACACCAAAAAAAATTAAAGTATCCCGCTCGAATAAAAAAAGCTGTGAACTCTCGTAACAGACTATACAAACAGTTTCTGAAAGAAAATTCCCCGCGGAAAAGAAAGTGCCAGACAGTTATGGAAAACAGCGTCGAAAAAAGTCGGCGCTCTTCTGCGCGCTCATGAAAGGCATAACATTCTTGATGTGGTTTCTGCAACACGTAATAATCCCAAAAATTTTGGCAGTATGTAAAATGTAGTGTTGATCGTAAACCATTTCCCCCTATTAAAACTACAGATGGCAAAATCCTGATTTCTGATACTGAGAAGGCGAATGCATTTAATAAATTGTTTTTGGATTCTCAAAATATTTGCTTAAAGCATTGTTCTATAGATACTTCCTATACTGAAAAATCCTCTGTGACGTTTTCCATTAACGATGACGATGTTGTTCATGCAATCAATCAGTCTCGTTTTCTACTTCTTCTGGCCCTTTTAAAATTTCTAATTCATTGTTAAACGCATGGCCTCAAGATTGTTACTCCTTTAGTTAAAATATTTAATTCTTGTATTCAAACTGGAACTTTCCCATCCGCGTGGAAGACTTCCTTTATCTCGCCACTTCCGAAATCCTCTTGCAACCAAACTGTTTTGAATAATTACCGTCCGATTGCCATTTTACATCCCATTTCAAAATCTTTGAACGATGCATAGCAAATTATTTAACATTTTTCCTTGAATCCAATAAGTTGTTGAGCGACAGTCAATTCGGGTATCGAGCGAAAAGAAATACACAGTTGCAGTGCTTGCTTCTCACCAAATTCGTTAAGGATTTTGTTGAAAGCGGTTACGAAGTCGATGCTGTTTTCTTCGACTGTTCAAAAGCTTTCGACAAAATCGATCATTCGTCTCTGTTGAATACACTGACTTCCTTTTCTGTTCCTACCGATCTCGTGCGGCTGATAAGCAGCTACCTAACACAACGGAGGCAGGTAGTGAATATAAATGGCAGTTTTTCTGAAAGCGGCATTGTCACTAGCGGTGTACCACAAGGATCAATAGTCGGCCCAATCTTTTTCAACTGTGAAATAAACGGACTTACAATTGTCTTGCCTAACGGAAGTAAAATTTTCATTTTTGCGGATGATGTTTTCCTGTGCCGGGTAATCGTAAATGACGATGATCGCGAAAAGTTTCAGGAAGATATAAACGCGATTTACGATGGCGCTGTAAAAAAAGTTTAAGTTTCAACCCGAAAAGTCAGTGCACATGCGCTTTTCCTTAAAACGCGACATGACCTTTGTCCCTAAATATTATTTAAACAACGTTGAAATTGAGCAGAAAAATGTTACTAAATATTTGGGATTAGTAGTTGATAGAAAATTGCGTTGGAGTGAACATACTGAGAATTTGTGCATGCGAATTCGCAAGCGTATCGGCTACATATTCTCCATGTTTTACCACTACGACTCGGCCGCTTTAATATGCCTATATAAGGCTCTTGTTCTCCTTTGTTCGACTACTGCAGCCCCGTTGTAAATCCTTTTTTAAATTACCCAAAGACGATCTCGAGGACTGTGCGCTAAAATTTCTTAAACGCTTACGCTTAGGCTGCGCTACGGATGACTACCGTGGTCGTCTTCGTGAGTGCCGATGGGATAGTGTTCAGCTGCGCCGCATAAAGCACTCTTTGGTTTTAACTTACAAATTAGTGTTTGGTATGATTCCCTTTGCGATTCCTTTTGTTAGCTATGAATCGGTTACTGCCGTTGATAATGTTGCAGGAAATACACGGAATGCTACCCGCATGGCAGAACATCCATTTCCGATTCTACCCGCCGATAGCACCTTCTGTGGCAAAACTGTACCAGCAAGCGAAGTCGACTTTTCATGTTGGACTGCGAAACTGTGGAATGAACTGAATTTTGATGTAACAGCGTATCGCTCGATACGGACCTTCCAGAAGGCCCTGGATGAAGTATCATGGGAAAATTTTGCTTGGATTAAGGAACAGCTGCCTCAAGATCAGTTTTAAAGATCGGTTTTCGATAACGCTTAAAGTTTGCAAGTGTCTCTTAATTTCAGTGTTTTTATGTTGCTCTTTTAATTCTCTTTTGCACTGATTGTCTGTAGATCACGATAAGGAGTGATTCCTTGTATCTAGGGACGTTAAACAATAAACCTAACCTAAACCTAAACATTGTGAAGCATCATTCCGTACGGTTATTTGATGTTTGTTAACGTTCAGAGATAGGCAGCCAGCTAAACGAGGCACTGCAGCTTTTAATCGAACACGTTATTACTGATACTTTCGTTCGCTAAAGATTTCGCTATTTTTTCGAATTTTTTTCAAATTTCTGGCAGATTTTAAACAAATATGTCCGTTAGCTACGAGCGATATTAGGCTATTTTCTTCCTATAAAGACTGTATTGCCTTCGACAGTGTTTGCCTGGTTTAAAGTTTACATGAGCAAAATTTAGACTTAGTTTAAGTAAGTATTTTTCTTTTAAATTTTTCGCTCGGTTCCGCTTTTTAGTAAGCAAAATATTTTTCGTTACCGCTAAGCTTCGATATTTTTTTCCAAAATTTACAAATAGTTAAGTTCGTCAAGTATTTCCAAGAGGCTAAAAATTTCCGTTTCGCTACTAAGATCTTGACGATTTGCGAACCTA